>NC_133471.1:15522108-15833774 GCF_048565385.1 Saimiri boliviensis | reverse complement strand
ATGAGGTGGATTGAAATAAGCTGTCTACAGGGGTGACGTAGTGTTAAGAATCACAGTAAAAATGTGAAGTGCAATTTGCTTGATTTTGATGTAACATTCAGATAGCTAGTACTATCGAAAGTCTGTTATATAAATGAAAAGGCTTTCTTATATTTTAGTTATTTTGTTGAAATATCGAAGCAGGAAGTGCAGAGGCTTTGCGTTCATTACTTTTGAGAACGCTGCAGTTGCTAAGCATGCTACCAGAGATAGGAATGGAAAGGTAAGGTTCCCTTATTAGTGCTATTCTAACTCTGTTCTTCAATTAACAGCATCTCTAGGTCTTTTTAGTACAGTACACTTTGAGAATAGTATAATGACGTATGAATGGAAATAGTTTAGCTATCCTCTTTCTTGGACATATAAATGCAGTGTAGTTGGAAGGATATTGGAACAAACATTATACCTTATTGTAATTCTTATGGTAATCCAATTTTTTTTTGTTTTTATTTCAATATGAGTATAAAAAGCTTTCAAAGCTTTTGAACAGCTTTAAAACTTAGTAAAGTCATGTTTATTGAATGGCTATAAATGGAATTACTTCAACGTCTATAGCACAGAGAAACTGTGGATAGACATCTAGATGGACTTACAAAAAATAAACTTCTGTAGATAGACATCAAGACAGACTCACAAGAAGGAACGATCCTTTCCCATTTTCTGAAAATACATTCTTGAGAAAGTTGGTTTAAACAAGACGTTTACATTTAAGGAAGTGTTAAGTACTTGAAAATTGAAAATAATACGAGAACATGGAAGTTGGATAGCAGAATAACTGAGATTTTTGTCCCATCGTTGCGTCCCTCTCCTAAGAACGTTTTTTTTTTTTTTTCCTGTAACCAGGGTGACATGCCTACCTAGTTACTAGGTAACATGCATACCTCCTTATTTTTCCAGTGTGTCTAGGACTTGCTTTGATACAAACAACAGTATCTTGTCCTGTGGAGTGTTAAATTCTAAAGAATGTGTATTTGTTACAGCTTTAAACTTTTTACAATTCTCTTTCCTACTGAATTTCTTTATGTTGCAGCCAAGGTGATTCCATTGGTGATGCCCTGGAGCTTTTTTGTTTTATAATATTATCTCAATCTGTTTTTATTTCCTGCTCTACTTGATGCCATCCCCCGTATGTTTTTCTGGACCACTTGAGTATTATTCTTCCATGTAAAAGTTGCACAGATAGCAACGTATCCTTTAAGAACAACTTAGATTTTCTATTTTTTTCCTCAGTGTCTTTTATAGGAATTTTGTGCTCACCGTACCACGTATTTATCTCTTGATCATTAAATTGTCTTTAGTGCATCTTTAAACTTTTTGAGTTGATTTTATTTGTCTTCTGTCTAGCTCGCTTCCTGGTACATAGCAGACAGTGCACTTTTATTTACCCTTATCCTCTCATATTTTAAGGTGTGGTACAAGCTGATAGTTGATTTTGTTCATGGTTTCATGCTAGGTATGGAGACACTTTTGAGTTATGTATCATAATGTTTGTCCATTTTCTCCCAGTTTTTCTGCTCAAGAAGGATTAATTTGTGCAGATGTCTTTTCCAAATTCCCTTGTCTCACAAATTTTACTGTGGAAAAATTAAAATAAATGTTACATGCAGATAAGCGTTAAGATGAGAAATAAAGATGGTACTTAGAGTTTTCGGGGGAAGATTACAGTTTAAGAAATTTTGGCTGACTTTGGAAGACTAGGAAGGAATCAGCTATGCACAGAACTGGGGAAACTCTTCTGGGCCAAGAAATAACACATGACGTCTCAAGATAGGAAGAACTGCTTATTTGTCTGCAACAGGTCTTGGAGGGGATTTAAGATCCTTTCCCAAATAACAAAAGCCATGTAATGTTTAAATAGAGTGTTTAGCAGAACTGTTTTCAAACATTACTTTGGTCTACAGAAAAGATTAAACTGAAGAAAGTTATTGTGAATTTAATGAGGACATTAAACCACTTCTGAGAAATAACGTGAAGTACTATATTCAGTTGTTTTTTAGGGATGCCTCTAGGTAAAATAAGAACTGAGTAAGACAGAAAACATGAATGAGACCAAACAGGGATCACATCTATTGAAACAGTACTAGACTAGATACAGAACTGTAAATCATATTTAAACATTTTCTGTGATACACAACAGTGGGTTAAAGAATGAATTCATAGTGAATAATGTGACTAACCACTTTGAATAAATAACCTTATATTTTCAAATGACACAGTCTTTCATATAGCCTCAAGACACTGAAACTTTTAAATATGTGATGAGAATGCAAAGATTAAGCACATTGTATATTGTACAGAACAGATGGGTTACATTCTCCCATACAATTTGTGATGGTTTAACTTTTTAGGTGTTATTTTTAATACCGGAGGCCTTTTCATGGAAATGAATAATGGAATTGGTGTTCATTTTTTAACAGAATGCATGGTCTCAGTGATTGTTGCAGGTTTTGCAATGTTCTCAATGTGGGCATTTCAGGGAAAAAGAAAGTTTGTTTAGGAGAAAACATCTAGATTGTAAATAGAGTTGATGTAAAAATGTCTGTAAAATAGGATTAGTTGAAATGTGGCAGGGTTGCTGATGGTCAGCTTAATACTTTTAGTTTTTGGATGGAAAAGCAATAAAAGTAGAACAAGCCAAGAAACTTTTTTTTCAAAGTGCTAGCAGCCAGGGAACACTGTGTTTTTTTAAGAAACAGAAGACCCACAGGAAAACAGAGATCTGCAAGAGGATGGAGTGGACAGACAAGAGGTTGGCATCCCTCACGTGGAGGATGCTTGGGTAACATTTGAAAATATGAAGATGGAAGCCTAGGTCTGAAAGACGAAAAGCTTGAAAGTATAGAAATTTTCAAATTTCTTTATATCCTTTATGAACAGAAAATTAACTAACTCTTAATAAGCAAAATGATTTATAAGTACTAAAAGTATATAATGAGAATGATTAAAGTTATGTCTGAAACTCATTTTAAAATCTTAAGTACTTTGCATTGAAATTAGGAAAATTTCAAAGTGAATTGAGTTTATGAATCTTGATTCCGTGTTCTCTACATATTTTCTGCAGAACATGTTTCATTAATTATTCTTTAGAGTTTATTGCTTTGGGGCCCAGAATTTTATATATGTTGTATTTTCAAAACACGATGAAACCTTAAAACCCATCCAATGGAACATTAGTACCTGAATATTTGAGGACTGATTTTAACAATATTTGTGTGTGTGTGTGTGTGTGTGTGTGTGTGTGTGTGTAAACTTGTATGCAAGTGAAAACCATTTCACTTTTGATATGGAGAATTTATAAATAGGCCTGCCATAAAGTATTATCTATTCATGGAGTATAGGACTTGAGTTTCTTAAAAGATTCTGTGACTCGGAAATGTCAGAATCCTTGGCTTCACCAACACATATGTATCTTTCTTTGCAGGAGGAAGAGCTTCTGAAAATCATTTAAGATTGATTTACTCAGTAGGGCAGAGGTTTTAGTTTCTACTTAAAAAAATGTGACCATGTTTTAAGAAAATACCTATTGGTTAACTTGTGTTATCTATTAACCCACCATCAAAAATCTAACACTTAATTTGGAAATTTAATAGGTAGCTATGTACTTGATGGGAGATGCATTTTCTAAATTTGAAATTGCAGTGTTCGCTTCATTTTAAGAGGCAGAACTTCTTGTCTTTTTTGATTGCAATTAATGTTGAATGTGAAGTTTAACAATACTCTGCCATGTATGAGAATGTGTGTATTTTTACATGTGACACCACCAAAGTCTCACATTTTTGTAGTTATGTAAAAAAATTGATTATTAAATACATGATACTTAATGATTATTAAAACTGAGCATGGGCTAAGAAGAAAAGTAGTATTTTATAAGGGAACTGTAAGAATTCTGTTATGTTAATAAATTTGCACATAATGGATTTTTCTGAGGTGTCACTATCATTTTATAAATAATTGAGTTTCTTTGAGTGTAATTTGGTTTAAGTTTATTATATGATTTGAAAAACCTTTCATAATACTAGAACAATATGAACAGTAATTTATCATTTATCTTCTAATGTTTTTTTTCTTTAGTTTCATTATATTTTGCTATTTAGCCAATAGGCTTATGCTCTCAGTTCATTCACTACTGATCCCATATTTATTTCTCACAGCAATGTGCAGTGTTTCTTACGTGTTCATTTGACAGATGTTTAAATGGGTTTTGATACTGTGAATTGCACTGATTTGATATTGAAATTCTACATTCTTTAGCATACACAAATGTAAATTTTTAAGGTTACAATACATAGAAAAGATTTAGAAATATCTACTGGTTAGCCATTTAGGAAATGATGTTACTTAACAAAATATTTTGTTTGAAATACAGATTATGGTGAACACACTGGTGATCTCAGCATGAGTTTTTTCAGAGGACCTTTTCCAGTTAAGAGATGTCCACCTTTGAGAAGTGGAGGTTCTTATCCAAAAAAGTCTGCTCCTTTTACTGTGGCTAGAAGCAATAGCGGGATGGGAGGTCAAGGTAAATGCTACCTGATGGAATTCTGTCATTTCTCATTCTGTAAAAATGAGCCATTTGTACTGAAAGGTTAACCAAAAGTTTGAGAAATAAAATAGATGTGACACATACATAGGCATATTTACTGTTTGAAAACTTTTATAATACTTTCCATCTCACTAGAGAAGTTACATATTTATGGTGAAGAAACACTTGAGATTCAAATTTCAGATAAAAGAAGGGATTACAGTGAGGGAAACACTCCTTTTAATGCTGTGATGCTAGAGAATGGCTTAGTTTTTCTTGAAGTTCCTGGTAGTTTTTTTGATGGTCAGCTTTTTAATCCAATCAATACTTCCATTTACTAGGTCCCTTTGTACTGGACCCCTGGTGTTCCGATCTAAAAATTGAATGTTGAGTTTCATTTTTGGGTTGAAGTACTACCTTCATCAGGCCAGAGTGCACTGGTGCGAGGATGACACATCACTGCCTCAAATTCTGGGGCTGAAGCAGTTATTCTCTTAAAGCTGCCTGCTGTTTTTGTAGCTAGTGGCATGCAACACCACACCTGTCTAATTTTTTATAAATTTTGATAGAGACAGGATCTCACTACATTGTCATAGTTGACATTAAATCCCTGAGCTCAAAATGTTGACTTGCCTCAGTTTTTCACACTGGCTTATGGTGTGAGCCATTGTGCCTGGCCATCCAGATCCTGAGACCCCAGCAATGCTTATATTTGGAGGCATTCTGACTGGATTTTAAAATACTAAGAGCATCCTCAAAGATGCATGTTGGACAGCAGCAGGTCAAGCATTTTCAGTTATGTGGATATCACAGAAGTACAGAGTTGTGAAATATAGGAAGGGCTTTAAATTAATGGTTAGGATGGTACAGGGATGTTTAAATATTAAAGCAAGATACATAGTATAGGAGTTGAAATTATTTGAGGGGCTAACTCAGAACCAAGCAGCATGAGGCAAGCAGTAGGGTTGAATAGAAGTAATGTTTCTGAGAAGGAGAAGTGTAAGGTTTCAGAGTGAACAGAAGAAAGCCAGACAATAAAGTAACTGCTCTCAGCAAAGTATTTTAAGTAGAACACATTAAAATTCTAACTTAGCCCTCCATATTAATATGGGAAAATTAGAAACATTGCATTATCAATTTTACGTTTTGTAATAGAGTATCAGTGAAGGTAGATATCCACTGACTTCAAAATAGACAAGTCAGCACATTTTCATTCAAAGTTTAGCCAGTGAACATATCACAGGTCAAAGACTGACCTCTAAGAAGCTGCAGATGAAGAGTGTATTAAAAGAGATTGTTTTCTATTTTGAAAGGGGCATAATAATGTAATTAGCACTTGAATAGAACTGCTTATTACCAGGAGAAGAATTCTTGGCCATCATTAGAAAACCTGCACTAGTACATTTTAATTTTTCAACATTTAAGATAGGGCCAACCGCTTCAAGACCAAGGAGAACATTTTGGTGTAAATATAGCATGCAGCCACTCGTGGTTTGTAGTATTTGTGTGAGTGAGATGCACTGAACAACATGGGCAAATTGACTTTCTTGAGCTGAGAAAGCACCAGCCTGCAAACTTTACAATCAGTGAAGACTTTAATGATTTTATGTGTTTTTTGTGTGTCATCCATAGCCGTAGGCAATTCATATGAGAAAGAAAATAATAACTAATAGTTATTAGTCATTAAAAGTGAACTTTTACCTAAGTGTTAGTGTATGGCTTAAGTTTTAAGAACTGGCCTTGTAGGAATCGAGATAATTCCAATCCATAAGAAGGATTCAAGGTGTTAGGAATTTCTGGTGACTTATGGAAAGAAGAATTGAGTCACTGAAGATATATCTTGAATCAGTTGCCTTTGAGAACATATAATGATGTTTCAGGTTTTCTTCTTTTTATATAATGCTTCATCATGTTAAATTTACAGGTCCCACATTACGTGGAAGAGAGAATTACGGAGGTCATTCACGTGAAAAGTCAGTCTTTTCCTGGAGGCATGACCATATGTCAGGAAAAGATGATGATTATGCACCTAAGAATAGATAAAGGAAAAACGAAAATCTAGTTTATTGCTGTTTTAGTGATGAAATTCACGTAAGAAAATGGAACATTTTTAGGTAAACAATTAAGTGGCATTTATTACATGCTGTGTTGTGCAACATCTGACTCTGTCTAGTTCCAAAAGCTTTTCATCACTCCAAGCTACATGTCCCTTACCAGTTAAGCAGTTCCTTTCATTTTGTCTTTTTCCTCAGCTGCTAATAACCATCACTCTGTTTTGATTGTGAACTGACGTGTTCTGCCTTATTCATGTTAATGGGTTTGATCAAACACTACACAACTTTTATATCCCTTTTCTTCTGCCTCATGTCCTGAAGTTTTTTTCACATCATAGCACTTCGCTTTACACAAGCTGTTAACCTATTCATTTGTTTGGATTTTCTTGTAGAGTATTTTTATGCACACATGTTTGTTTGAGTATAGGTACTGAATTCTGGGTATGTATGAGTGAAAATTCTTGATGTTAAGTGTTTTTTTTTTTTTTTTTTTTTTTTTTTGTGTGTGTGTGTGTGTGTGTGTGTGTGTGTGTGTGTGTGGTGAGGATCTTTACCTTTCTTCACAGTAGCTGCATCATTTTCCAATCCAGCAAGTGTTGTATCAGCGTTCCAGTTTATCTGCATCCTCTCACGGTCTTGATATTTGTAGCATTTTATAATGTATAACCATTTCAGTATTGCTGAAATATGGTATCTCTCTGGTGTTGAAATGTATTTCTGAATAACTAATTACAAATATCAGTTCCACTTGTCTTTTGAGTATTTTCATATTGTATTTGGATAAGTGCCTAGCCTTTTATATATGTCTGGCCTTTATTTTATTTAAGCTGTAACTATGTTATGTTTTTGATGACATTGATAACTTAAAATGTATTTCTTCAACTAATGCAATCAGAAATAATTCAGGATTTTGAGACCCCATGGAATATGCTTCGATGTGTAGACACTATGCATACTGTGATCATGCTCATTCTAGACAGGATACACATTGCACTAGAGGATATAAGTCTTACAACATTTTTCGGTTTTGTCCAATAGATTTCTTAAATCGTTATTTGTGACTCTGTCAATACTCTTTTTTTTTTCTTTTTTAATTTAGTGATCATGATGGCTACAAAAGGCATGCTGATAGAGATCATTCTGAACATCATAGTAGAAGTTCTAACAGAGATTCATATCAGACTTATAGTAAGACTCCAAATTTGATTTTTAAATTACAGAATTATATTGAATAAATCAGATTTTTTAAAGGGAAAGTATAAAGGAAAAAGGTAACATGTTGAAATACTGAGATTTTTGAACAGTAGAAACCTTAGGGAAATGTACGAAGTTAAAAGCTCCGTTAAGTATCAGAAAATGTGACTGGCGTTTAATTCAGAATAAAATTCCTTAAGACTGAAAATACTAATCTGATAGCTCTTTTATTTTTATTTTTATTTTTTTATTTATTTTATTTTATTTTTTTAATTGCATTTTAGGTTTTGGGGTACATGTGATGAACATGCAAGATTGTTGCATAGGTACACACATGGCAGTGTGGTTTGCTGCTTCCGTCCCCTCACCTGTATCTGTCATTTCTCCCCATGCTATCTCTTCCCACCTCCCCACCCCCCGCCCCTCCCCCATTTCCCCTCAACGGACCCCAGTGTGTAGTGCTCCCCTCCCTGTGTCCATGTGTTCTCATTGTTCAACACCCGCCTATGAGTGAGAATATGTGGTGTTTGATTTTCTGCTCTTGTGTCAGTTTGCTGAGAATGATGGTTTCCAGGTTCATCCATGTCCCTACAAAGGACGTGAACTCATCGTTTTTGATGGCTGCGTAATATTCCATGGTGTATATGTACCACATTTTCCCTATCCAGTCTATCATCGTTGGGCATTTGGGTTGGTTCCAGGTCTTTGCTATTGTAAACAGTGCTGCAATGAACATTCGTGTGCACGTGTCCTTGTAGTAGAATGATTTATAATCCTTTGGATATATACCCAGTAATGGGATTGCTGGGTCAAATGGGATTTCTATTTTTAGGTCCTTGAGGAATCACCACACTGTCTTCCACAATGGTTGAATTAATTTACATTCCCACCAACTGTGTAGAAGTTTTCCTGTTTCTCCACATCCTCTCCAGCATCTGTTGTTTCCCAATTTTTTAATGATCGCCATTCTAACTGGTGTGAGATGGTATCTCAATGTGGTTTTGATTTGCATTTCTCTGATGACCAGTGATGATGAGCATTTTTTCATGTGTTTGTTGGCCTCCTGTATGTCTTCTTTTGTAAAGTATCTGTTCATTTTCTTCGCCCATTTTTGAATGGGCTTGTTTGTTGTTTTTCTTGTAGATCTGCCTTAGTTCTTTGTAAATTCTGGATATCAGCCCCTTGTCCGATGGGTAGGCTGCAAAAACTTTTTCCCATTCTGTTGGTTGCTGATTCACTCTACTGACTGTTTCTTTTGCCGTGCAGAAGCTGTGGAGTTTGATTAGGTCCCATTGTCTATTTTGGCTTTTGTTGCCATTGCTTTTGGTGTTTTGGTCATGAAGTCCTTGCCTACACCTATGTCCTGAATGGTTTTGCCTAGATTTTCTTCTAAGGTTTTTATGGTGTTAGGTCTGATGTTTAAGTCTTTAATCCATCTGGAGTTAATTTTGGTGTAAGGTGTCAGGAAGGGGTTCTGTTTCTGCTTTCTGCACATGGCTAGCCAGTTTTCCCAACACCATTTATTAAACAGGGAGTCCTTTCCCCATTGCTTGTTTTTGTCAGGTTTGTCGAAGATCAGATGGTTGTGGGTATGTTGTATTTCCTGTGAGGCCTCTGTTCTGTTCCATTGGTCTGTATCTCTGTTTTGGTACCAGCACCATGTTGTTTTGATTACTGTAGCCTTGTAGTATAGTTTGAAGTCCGGTAGTGTGATGCCTCCTGCTTTGTTCTTTTTGCTTAGAATTGACTTGGCTATGTGGGCTCTCTTTTGGTTCCATATGAAGTTTAAGGTGTTTTTTTCCAGTTCTGGAAGAAGGTCATTGGTAGCTTGATGGGAATAGCATTGAATCTGTAAATTACTTTGGGCAGTATGGCCATTTTCACGATGTTGATTCTTCCTAACCATGAACATGGAATGTTTCTCCATCTGTTTGTATCCTCTCTTATTTCATTGTGCAATGGCTTGTAGTTCTCCTTGAAGAGGTCCTTTACGTTCCTTGTTAGTTGTATTCCTAGTAGGTACTTTGTTCTCTTTGTAGCAATTCTGAATGGCAGTTCGTTCTTGATTTGGCTCTCTTGAAGTCTATTACTGGTGTATAGGAATGCCTGTGATTTTTGCACGTTGATTTTGTATCCTGAGACTTTGCTGAAGTTGTTTATCAGTTTCAGGAGATTTTGGGCTGAGATGATGGGGTCTTCCAGATATACAATCATGTCATCTGCAAATAGAGACAATTTGATTTCCTCCTTTCCAATTTGGATACCCTTTATTTCTTTTTCTTGTCTGATTGCTCTGGCTAGAACATCCAGTACTATATTGAATAGGAGTGGTGAGAGAGAGCATCCTTGTCTAGTGCCAGATTTCAAAGGGAATGCTTCCAGTTTTTGCCCATTCAGTATGATATTGGCTGTTGGTTTGTCGTAAATAGCTTTTATTGTTTTGAGATATGTTCCGTCAATACCTAGTTTATTGAGGGTTTTTAGCATAAAGCGTTGTTGAATTTTGTCGAAAGCCTTTTCTGCATCAATTGAGATAATCATGGGGTTTTTGTCTTTGGTTCTGTTTATGTGATGAATTACGTGTATGGACTTGCGTATGTTAAACTAGCCTTGCATCCCCGGGATGAATCCTACTTGGTCATGGTGGATGAGCTTTTTGATATGCTGTAGCAATCGGTTTGCCAGTATTTTATTGAAGATTTTTGCATCTATGTTCATCCTGGATATCGGCCTGAAATTTTCTTTTCTTGTTGAGTCTCTGCCGGGTTTTGGTATCAGGATGATGTTTGTCTCGTAAAATGATTTGGGAAGGATTCCCTATTTTTGGATTGTCTGAAATAGTTTCAGAAGGATTGGTATCAGCTCCTCTTTGTATGTCTGGTAGAATTCAGCTGTGAACCCATCTGGACCTGGGCTTTTTTTGGGTGGTAGGTTCTTTATTGCTGCCTCGACTTCAGACCATGTTATTGGTCTTTTCAGGGTTTCGGCTTCTTCCAGGTTTAGCCTTGGGAGAATGCAGGTGTACAAGAATTTATCCATTTCTTCCAGGTTTACTAGTTTATGTGCATAGAGTTGTTTGTAATAATCTCTGATGATGGTTTGGATTTCTGTGGAATCTGTGGTGAGATCCCCTTTATCGTTTTTTATTGCATCAATTTGGTTATTCTCTCTTTTCTTTTTTATTAATCTGGCTAGTGGTCTGTCTATTTTGTTGATCTTTTCAAAAAACCAGCTCCTGGATTTATTGATGTTTTGAATAATTTTTTTGTGTCTCTATTTCCTTCAGTTCTGCTCTGATCTTAGTTATTTCCTGTCTTCTGCTAGGTTTTGAGTTTTTTTGATCTTGCTCCTCTAGCTCTTTCAATTTTAATGATAGGGTGTCAATTTTAGATCTCTCCTTTCTTCTCATGTGGGCACTTGTTGCTATATATTTTCCTCTAGAGACTGCTTTAAATGTGTCGCAGAGATTCTGGTATCTTGTGTCTTCATTCTCATTGGTTTCGAAGAACATCTTTATTTCTGCCTTTATTTCACTGTTTATCCAGTCAACATTCAAGAGCAAGTTGTTCACTTTCCATGAAGCTGTGCGGTTCTGAGTTAGTTTCTACATTCTGAGTTCTAACTCGATTGCACTGTGGTCTGAGAGACTGTTTGTTATGATTTCTGTTCTTTTGCATTTGCTGAGGAGTGATTTATTGCCAATTATGTGGTCTATTTTAGAGTACGTGTGATGTAGTGCTGAGAAGAATGTATATTCTGTGGATTTAGGGTGGAGAGTTCTGTAAATGTCTATTAGGTTTGCTTGTTCCAGGTCTGTATTCAGGTCCTGGATATCCTTGTTGATTTTCTGTCTGGTTGATCTGTCTAATATTGAGAATGGGGTGTTAAAGTCTCCCACTATTATTGTGTGGGAGTCTAAGTCTCTTTGTAAGTCATTAACAACTTGCCTTATGTATCTGGGTGCTCCTGTATTGGGTGCATATATATTTAGGATTGTTAGCTCTTCTTGTTGCAGTGATCCTTTTACCATTATGTAATGTCCTTCTTTGTCTCTTTTGATCTTTGTTGCTTTAAAGTCTATTTTATCAGAGATGAGAATTGCAACTCCTGCCTTTTTTTGCTCTCCATTTTCTTGGTAGATCTTCCTCCATCCCTTTATTTTGAGCCTTTGTGTATTCTTGCATGTAAGATGGGTTTCCTGGATACAGCACACTGATGGGTTTTGGCTTTTTATCCAATTTGCCAGTCTGTGTCTTTTGATTGGGGCATTTAGTCCATTGACATTTAGGGATAGTATTGTTATGTGTGAATTTGATGCTGTCATTTTGATGCTACCTGGCTGTTTTGTTGGTTAGTTGATGCAGCTTCTTGATTGTGTTGATGCTCTTTTACCATTTGGTGTGTTTTTGGAGTGGCTGGTACTGGTTGTTCCTTTATATGTGTAGAGCCTCTTTCAGGAGTTCTTGTAGAGCAGGTTTGGTGGTGATGAAATCTCTGAGTGCTTGCTTGTTCACAAAGGATTTTATTTTTCCTTCACTTATGAAGCTTAGTTTGGCTGGATAGGAGATTCTGGGTTGAAAGTTCTTTTCTTTAAGGATGTTGAATATTGGTCCCCAGTCTCTTCTGGCTTGTAGGGTTTCTGCTGAGAGATCTGCTGTGAGTCTAATGGGCTTCCCTTTGTGGGTAACCCGACCTTTCTCTCTGGCTGCCCTTAGCATTTTCTCTTTCATTTCAACCCTGGTGAATCTGACGATTATGTGCCTTGGGGTTGCTCTTCTTGAGGAATATCTTTGTGGTGTTCTCTGTATTTCCTGGATTTGAATATTGGTCTGCCTTGCTAGGTTGGGGAAGTTTTCCTGGATAATATCCTGAAGAGTATTTTCCAGCTTGGATTCATACTCTTCATCACATTCAGGTAAATCTATCAGATGTAGATTACGTCTTTTCACATAGTCTCACATTTCTTGAAGATTTTGTTCATTCCTTTTTGCGCTTTTTTCTCTGTTCTTGCCTTCTCTTTTTATTTCATTGAGTTGATCTTCGACCTCTGATATCCTTTCTTCGGCTTGGTCAATTCGGCTGTTGAAGCTTGTGCATGCTTCACGAAGTTCTCGTGTTGCGTTTTTCAGCTCCATCAATTCACTTATACTCCTCTCTATGCTGTCCATTCTCGTCAGCAGTTCGTCCAATCTTTTTTCAAGGTTCCTATTTTCTTTGTGTTCAGTTAGAACATGTTCTTTTAGCTCACTGTAGTTTCTTAGTACCCACCTTCTGAAGTCTGATTCTGTTATTTTATCACCCTCCTTCTCCATCCAGTCTGGTTCCCTTGCTGGTGAGAAGTTATGATCCCTTTTAGGAGGAGAGGTGTTCTGGTTTCGGAAGTTTTCATCCTTTTTGTGCTGGTTTCTTCCCATTTTTGTGGGTTTATCCTCCTGTTGTCTGTCTCTGTCACTGGGAGTTGGAGCTTTATGAGTTTCCCTTGCACTACTGCCTTTTTTGATTTTTCTTTCAGGTCTGACCCGCCTAGCTAGCAGCACGCCTAGCCACTGCCTGCCCACAGGGTCTTTGCTGAGCTGCTGTGGGATCCGCCCAGCTGCCCTGAGCTCTTCCCTGTAGTCCTTTTTATATGGGCATAGTTAGAACTCCCTTGGCAATGGTGGCCCCGCCTCTGTTATGGCGGACTCTCTCTGTTGTGGTGGGTTGCCTCGGCAATGGCAGCCTGCCTCCTTAGCAGTGGAGAGTCTCAGTAATGGCGGAAGCCCCTCCCCCACCGCGCTGGACCGTCCAGGTTCAGCTGTGCTTGGTTTGAAGGGCTCAACCCAGAGGGTTTCCAATTACTGTTTTTGTTTTCGTTGTTGTTGGTGGTGGAGGGGTGTGACCCACCGAGCCTGATCACCTGGCTCCCTGACTCAGAGTATTTTCTTTTAAGTTGAAAGACCCCGCGTTCCAGTGGCTTGTTGAAAAGGCGCCGGGATCTCCTGTGCTGTGACTCACGGAGTCGGCTCGAACTGCGGCACCGGCTCCTGGCGGATTTTTTGCCTAGGAATCTCCTGGCCTGACTCGCTATTTCAGATGAATGGGCAGCTCTGCTGTCTCAGGGCTCTGCTCGCCAGCTAAGAGGGCTCCCAGACCAGTGGCTTTTGTAGGGAGAACCGCAGCAACAGGGAGTGGTGACAGCAACCACGTGGGCGGAATCAGCCCTGCGGGGGCCAAAACAGCCGCACCGGCTGGGACTGCGATGCTGGCGACCCCTCTGCCTGGGTATCTCCTAGTCTGTGGGCAATAAGAGTTCGTCTGGAAATGCGGCATCCACTCACCCTCTGCACTTACACTGGGAGCTGAAGTCCTGAGCTGTTCTTAGGCGGCCATCTTCCCAGCATTCCCTGGCTCTTTTAAATAAAGCCTTTGAGCACTGCAGAAACAGAATTTGTTTAGCATATTGTTTAGACAATGGGCTTCTGCTCTCAGTTTGTTCTCCACTTACCCCATATTTCTTTTCACAACAATGTACAATGTTTCTTGAGTGTTTATTTGATAGATGTTTAAATGGATTCTGATACTTTGAATAGCACTGACTTGATATAGAAATTCTACATTATTTAGCATAGACCAATGTAAATTTTTAAGATTACAATGCATAGGAGACATTTAGAAATATCTACCGCTTAGCCATTTAAGAAATGGTGATGTTACTTAACAAAAGATTTTGTTTGAAATACAGATGATGGTGAATACACTGGTGATCTCAACATGAGTTTTTTCAGGGGACCTTTTCCAGTTAAGAGATGTCCACCTTTGAGAAGCGGAGGTCCTTATCCAACAAAGTCTGCCCTTTTTACTGTGGCTAGAAGCAATAGCAGGATGGGGGGTCAAGGAAATGCTACCTGATGAAATTCTGTCATTTCTGTATGACTAAAAATGAGTCATTTGTACTGAAGGGTTACCTTAAAGTTTGAGAAACAAAATAGATGTGACACATACATTGGCATATTTATTGTTTGAAAACTTTTATATACTTTCCATCTAACTAGAGAAGTTACACATTTATGGTGAAGAAACACTTGAGCTTCAAATTTCAGATAAAGAAGTAATTACAGGGAGGGAAACACTCCTTTTAATGCTGTGTTTGCTAGAGAATGGCTTTTAGTTTTTCTTGACGTTCCTGGTAGTATTTTTTGATGATCAGCTTCTTAATGCAATCAGTTATTCCATTTCCTAGGTCCCTTTGTATTGGACCCCTGGTGTTCCAATCTAAAAATTGTGTATTGAATTTCATTGTTGGGTTGAAGTCCTGCCCTCAACAGGCCAGAGTGCAAAGACAAAATGATGACACATTACTGCCTCAAATTCTGGGGCTGAAGCAGTTACTTACTCTCTTACCTTTGCCTGCTGTTGTTGCAGCTGGTGGCATACATCACCACAACTCTCTAATTTATTTTTTTAGGTAGAGACAGAATCTCACTACACTGTCGTAGTTGACGTTAAATCCCTGAGCTCAAGCATTTGACTTGCCTCAGTCTTCCACACTGGCTCACGGTGTGAGCCATTGTGCCTGGCAATCCAGATCCTGAGACCCCAGCAATGCTTATATTTGGAGGCATTCTGACCTTTTTTTAGGATACTGAGGGCATCCTCAAAGATGCATGTCGGACAAGAGCATGTGCAGCATTTTCAGTTATGTGGATACCACGGAATTGCAGCGTTGTGAAACATAGGAAGGGCTGTAAATTAATCATTAAGATGGTACAGGGATGTTTAAACATTAACACAAGATACTGAGTGAAGGAGTTGAAATTATTTGAGGGGAGAATTCAGAACCAAGCAGCATGAGGCAAGCAGTAGCATTGAGTACAAGTAATAATTCTGCGAAGGAGAAATGTAAGGTTTCAAAGTGAACAGAAGAAAGCAGACAATAAAGTAACAGCTCTCAACAAAGAATTTTAAGCAGAGCATATTAAAATTCTGACTTAGCCCTCCATGATAATATGGATACAATAGAAATGTTGCATTTTCAATTTTACATTTTGTAATAGAGTATCATCAGCAAAGGTAGGTGTCTACTGACTTTAAAATGCACAACTCAGCACATTTTCATTAAAAGTTTAGCCAGTGAACATATCACAGGTGGAAGACTGACCTCTAAGAAGCTGCACATAAAGAGTATATTAAAAGAGATTATTTTCTATTTTGAAAGGGGCATAATGATGTAATTAGCACTTGAATAGTACTGCTTATTACCAGGAGAAGAATTCTTGGCCATCATTAGAAAACCTGCACTAGTATATTTTAATTTTTCAACATTGAAGATAGGGCCAACTACTTCAAGACCGAAGAGACCATCTCAACTTCTATATCTGTTTTTCTTCTGCCTGATGTCCTGAAGTTTCATTCACAACATAGCACTTCAATTTTTACACAAGCTGTTAACCCATATTCATTTGTTTGGGTGTTTCTTCCAGAGTGTTTTTATGCACACATGTTTGTTTGAGTACAGGTACTGAATTCTGGGTATGCATGAGTAAAAATTCTTTATCTTAATGTTAAGTGTTTTTTTTTTTTTTTTCAGGTCCCACCACATTTCTTCATAGCAGCTGCATCATTTTCCAATCCAACAAGAATTGTATCAGCATTCCAGTTTATCTGCATCCTCTCACGGTCTTGATATTTGTAGCATTTTAAAATGTATAACCATTTCAGTATGGCTGAAATATGGTATCTCACTGATGTTGAAATGTATTTCTGAATAACTAATTATGAATATCAGTCCCACTTGTCTTTTGGGTATCTTCATATTGTATTTGGATAAGTGCGTAGTCCGTTATGTATGTCTGGCCTTTATTTGATTTAAGCTCTAAATATGTTATGTTTTTGATACCAGAAGTTGATAACTTAAAATGTGTTTCTTCAACTTATGCAATCAGAAATAATACAGGTTTTTGAGACACCATGGAGTATGCTTCGATGTGTAGACATATGCATACTGTGATCATGCTCGTCCTAGACAGGATGCACATTGCACTAGAGGATATAAGTCTTACAGCATTTTTCATTTTTGTTCAATATGTTTCTTAAATTGTTCATTCTGACACTTTCAAACCTTTTTTGTTTTTTTCTTTTTTAGTTTAGTGATCATGATGGCTGCAAAAGGCATGCTGGTAGAGATCATTCTGAACACCGTAGTAGAAGTTCTGAGATTCATATCAGACTTATAGTAAGACTCCGTTTGATTTTTAAATTACAGAATTATATTGAATAAACCAGATTTTTTAAAGGGAAAGTATAAAGGAAAATGGTAACATGTTGAAATACTGAGATTTTTGAACAGTAGAAACCTTAGAGAAGTGTATGAATGTAAAACCTCCGTTAAGCATCAGAAAATGTGACTGGCATTTAATTCAGAATAAAATTCCCTAAGATTGAAAATACTAATCTGATGGATCTTTTAAATAAAGCCTTTTGAGCACTGCAAAAAGAGAATTTGTTTAGCATATTGTTTAGACAATGGGCTTCTGCTCTCAGTTTGTTCTCCACTTACCCCATATTTCTTTTCACAACAATATACAGTATTTCTTGAGTGTTTATTTAATAGATGTTAAAATGAATTTTGATATTTTGAATTGCACTGATTTGATATAGAAATTCTACACTCTTTAGCGTAGAGTAAATTTTTAAGATTACAATACATAGGAGAGATTTAGAAATAGCTACTGCTTAGCCATTTAAGAAATAGTGATGTTACTTAACAAAAGATTTTGTCTGAAATGCAGATGATAGTGAATACACTGGTGATCTCAACATGAGTTTTTTTCAGGGGACCTTTTCCAGTTAAGAGATGCCCACCTTTGAGAAGTGGAGGTCCTAATCCAACAAAGTCTGCTCCTTTTACTGTGGCTAGAAGCAATAGCGGGATGGGAGGTCAAGGTAAATGCTACCCGATGGAATTCTGTCATTTCTGTATGACTAAAAATGAGCCATTTGTACTGAAGGGTTAACTTAAATTTTGAGAAACAAAATAGATGTGACACATACATTGGCATATTTAACTGTTTGAAAACTTTTATAGTACTTTCCATTTCACTAGAGAAGTTACACATTTATGGTGAAGAAACATTTGAGCTTCAAATTTCAGATAAAAGAAGGGATTACAGGGAGGGAAGCACTCCTTTTAATGCTGTGTTTGCTAGAGAATGGCTTTTAGTTTTTCTTGAAGTTCTTTGGTAATTATTTTTGATGGTCAGCTTCTTAATGCAATCAGTTATTCCATTTCCTAGGTCCCTTTGTATTGGACCCCTGGTGATCTGTCTAAAAATTGTATGTTGAGTTTCATTGTTGGGTTGAAGTCCTGCCTTCATCAGGCCAGAGTACAAAGGCGAGACGATGACACATTACTGCCTCAAATTCTGGGGCTGAAGCAGTTATTCTCTTACATTTGCCTGCTGTTGTTGCAGCTGGTGGCATGCACCGACATACCTATTTTTTTTTTTTTTTTAATTTTTTGGTAGAGGCAGAATCTCACTACATTGTCATAGTTGACATTAAATCCCTGAGCTCAAGCATTTGATTTGCCTCAGTCTTCCACACTGGCTCATGGTGTGAGCCATTGTGTCTGGCAATCCAGATCCTGAGACCCCAGCAATGCTTATGTTGAGAGGCATTCTGACCAGTTTTTAGGATACTAAGGGCATCCTCAAAGCTGCATCTTGGTGAAGAGCATGTGCAGCATTTTCATTTTTGTGGATATCACAGAATTGCAGAGTTGTGAAACATAGGAAGGGCTTTAAATTAATCATTAAGATGGTACAGGGATGTTTAAACATTAACACAAGATACTTAATGTAGGAATTGAAATTATTTGAGGGGAGAATTCAGAACCCAGCAACATGAGGCAAGCAGCAGCGTTGAATGCCAGTAATAAATCTGAGAAGGAGAATTGTAAGGTTTCAGAGTGAACAGAAGAAAGCCAGATGATAAAGTAACTGCTCTCAGCAAAGAATTTTAAGTAGAACGTATTAAAATTCTAACTTAGCCCTCCATGATAATATGGAGAAAATGGAAACATTGCATTTTCAATTTTACATTTTGTAATAGAGTATCAGTGATGGTAGGTGTCTACTGACTTTAAAATGCACAAGTCAGCACATTTTCATTAAAAGTTTAGCCAGTGAACATATCATAGGTGGAAAACTGATCTCTAAGAAGGTGCACATGAAGGATATATTAAAAGAGATTGTTTTCTATTTTGAAAGGGGCATAATGAGGCAATTTAATGGTACTGTTTATTGCCAGGAGAAGAATTCATGACCATCATTAGAAAACTTTCACTAGTTCATTTTAATTTTTCAACGTTTAAGTTAGTGGCAACAGCTTCAAGACCAAGGAGAGCATTTAGGTGTAAATATAGCATGCAGTCATTTGAGGGTTGCAGTAATTGTGTAAGTTAGATGCAGTGAACAACATGGGCAAATTGACTTTCTTGAGCTGAGAAAGCACCAACTGGTAAACTTTGAAATCCGTGAAGACTTTGATGGTTTTACGTGTTTTGCCTGTGTCATTAATAGTGACATCATATGAGAAAGAAAATAATAACTAATAGTTATTAGCCATTAAAAGTGAACTTTTATCTAAGTGTAGTGTATGGCTTAAGTTTGTATGAACTGGCCTTGTAGGAATCAAGAGATCATTCAGAGCCATAAGAAGTATTTAAAGTGTCATGAATTTCTTGTGACTGAGGGAAAGAAGAATTGAGTCACTGGAGAAATATCTTGCAAAGGTTGTCTTAGAGAACAATAATAGTGTTTCAGGTTTTCTGCTGCTTACAAAATGTTTCATCATGTTAAATTTACAGGTCCCACATCACCTGGAAGAGAGAATTATGGAGGTCCTTCATGTGGAAAGTCAGTCTCTTTCTGGAGGCATGACCATATGTCACAAAAGGATGAAGGTTATGCACCTGTGAATAGGTAAAGGAAAAATGAAAACTAGTTTATTTTGTTTTAGTGATGAAATTCACATAAGAAAATGAAATATTTTTAGGTAAACAATTAAGTGGCATTTATTACATGCTGTGTTGTGCAACAACCACCTCTATCTAGTTCCAAAACCTTTTCTTCACTCCAGACTACAAGTCCCTTGCCAGTTAAGTAGTCCCTTTCATTTTATCTTTTCCCTCAGCTGCTAATAACCACCACTCTGTTTTGTTTATGAACTGACTTGTTCTGCCTTCTTCATGTTAATGGTCTTGATCAAATACTACTCGACTTTTATATCTGTTTCTCTTCTGCCTGATGTCCAGAAGTTTCATTCACATCATGGCACTTTGCATTTTACACAAGCTGTTAACCATTCATTTGTTTGGGTATTTCTTCCACAGTATTTTTATGCACACTGCACACATGTTTGTTTGAGTACAGTTACTGAATTCTGGGTATGTATGAGTGAAAATTCTTTGTCTTATTGTCACGGTTTTTTCTGTTTTTTTTTTTTTTTTTTTTTTTTTTTTTTTTTTTTTTTGTTTGTTTGTTTGTTTGTTTACAGCCCACCACATTTCATTATATTAGCTGCATCATTTTTTAATCCAACAAGCATTGTATCAGCATTCCAGTTTATCTGCATCCTCTCATAGTCTTGGTATTTGTAGGATTTTAAAATGTGTAACCATTTCAGTATGTCTGAAATATGGTATCTCACTTGGATTTTTAAATGCATTTTCTGAAATACTAATTATGAATATCAGTTCCACTTGTCTTTTGGGTATTTTCGTATCATATTTGGATAAGTGCCTATTCCCTTATGTATCTGGCCTTTATTTTATTTAAGCTGTAAATAAGTTATGTTTTTGAAACTAGAAGTTGATAACTTAAATTTGTTTCTTCAACTTATGCAATCAGAAATAATCCAGTTTTCCGAGACACCAAGGATTATGCTTTGATGTATAGACACTATGCATACCATGAACATGCTCGTTCTAGACAGGATACACATTCCATTAGAGGGTATAGGTCTTAGAACCTTTTTTCAGTTTTGTCCAAGAGATTTCTTAAATTACTGTCAAACCTTCTTTCTTTTTTCTTTTTTAATTTAGTGATCATGATTGCTACAGAAGGCATGCTGGGGGAGATCATTCTAAACATCGTAGTAGAAGTTCTAACAGAGATTCATATCAGACTTATAGTAAGACTCCAAGTTTGATTTTTAAATTACAGAATTATATTGAATAGACCATGTTTTTTAAAGGGGCAAGAAGAAAGGAAAAATGTAACGTGTTTAAATACTGAGAGTTTTGAACAGTAGAAGGCTTAAGGAAGTGTATGAAGCTTAAAACCTCTGTTAATTATCAGAAAATGGGACTGGCATTTTATTCAGAATTAATATTCCTTAAGCTTGAAAATACTACTCTTCTGCCTCTTTTAAATAAAGCCTTTTGAGCAATGCAGAAATAAATACTATCCTGTAAATAAAGACAGATGAATGCAAATATTTCCATACAGTACTTTATCTGATTCATGCTTTAGTGATACCAGTAAAAATGTTTAAATGTATTTCAACATCAGCTTTATGATTTTACTAATCCTGCAGGGACCTCTCATGGTGTAGTACCTGCACAAATGCCTAGGAAGCCTTATGGTGGAAGCAGTTGCCTTGATTATAACAATACACGAGATAGATATGGCAGAACTCGGGAAAAGTACTCAAGGAGCCATGGTGATTTCTCTTCTAGTCATCATGAGAATTGTGGCAGAAAAGAAACAATTTGCCCACCCATGCTTCTCCTGAAGCACATGGTACTTCAACATATGGGACATCTACAGGGGATGACATGGGAAGGCGATACTAAAAGTCATGTTTATTATATACCCAAATTTGCTGTTGAATGGAAAATCAATATGTTGTTTCTGCATTATTACCAGAGTACCAGTATAAGAAATAGGTTGTTTTGAGGGGGAGAGGGAGATACTCATTTTTTCCATGAATATTTTTGAGATATTAAGATAAAAACATTTTTTGAAAGTAATTTTACAACTGTTAGTGCTAATTGAACTGAAAACTATTGTGTTATGATGTAATATCTGTTTACAAATTTTCAGAATAAAATTTTACGTGTAATATCATATGCCTGATTTCATTGCTACACATATTTAAAAGCAAATTATGTAAGAGAGTAAACTGTGGTGTTCAAAATTTTCTTCATTTGTTTGCACCTAAATTGATACAAAAATAGACATCTCTTATGTCTGCACTGGAATCTGTACACGTTTCCTACCTGGGCTGTGTTGCTTTAGTTTATGCCTATATTCCCACCATTTTGGGAGGCCTAAGCAGGTGGAGATAAGCAAGTCAGGACATTGAAACTATCCTCACTTACAGGGTGAAAGCCAGTCTCTAATAAAAATACAGAAAATTAGTCAGGTATGGTGGCATATGGCTGTAGTCGCAGCTACTCTCGAGGCCAAGTCAGGAGAACTGCTTGAATCCAGGAGGCGGATGTTGCAGTGAGCTAGGATTGCGCTACTGCACTCCAGCCTGAGTGACAAAGTGAGAATGTGTCAAAAAAAAAAAAAAATGCACTTTTGGCCAGACCAGGTGGCTCACTCCTGTAATCCCAACATTGGAGAGATCACAAGGTCAATTTTCAGGTCTTCAGAAAGACTACTGAACTAAACTCAAACTAAAAGATTTGTCCTTAAAGGTATATTAAAGGACAAAGTAAATCATTAGGTGTGTTTGTTGCTAAAGTTTAATGTACCCAGAAAGTTCTCCTTGTAGCATTCTGTGACTAAAGGGGACAAAGATTATGAAAAAATATTTTCCACCTTAATCAAAAGTGAACCAGCTAAGTTGCCTAACTACATAGCTTAATGACATTAATTGTTCCTTTATAGTGGAAAATAAATTTCTTTCAGGAGCTTACATTAACTCTTTCTTGAAATATTTTACAGGCTGGGTGCAGTGGCTCAAGCCTGTAATCCCAGCACTTTGGGAGGCCGAGTGGGCAGATCACGAGGTCAAGAGATTGAGGCCACCCTGGTCAACATGGTGAAACCCCGTCTCTACCAAAAAAAAAAAAAAAAAAAAAAAAAAAAAAAAACTGGGCATGGTGGTGCATGCCTGTAACCCCAGCTACTCAGGAGGCTGAGGCAGGAGAATTGCCTGAACCCAGGAGGCAGAGGTTGCAGTGAGCCAAGATTGCGCCATTGCACTCCAGCCTGGGTAACAAGAGTGAAACTCTGTCTCAAAAAAAAAAAAAAAAAAGGGAAAGAAAAAAAAAAAGGGAAAGAAAAAAAAGAAAATTTTACAATGATTGTAAGTGTTTAGCAATGTGTTCTCACAAATGGGTATGATCTGGAAGGGCCGGGGTTATGTGAAGTTATTTTTATTTTATTTATTATGTATGTATTTATTTTGGGATGGAGACTAGCTTTGTCATCTAAGCTATGGTGCAGTGTCTTGAACTTAGTTACTTGCAACCTTCACCCTTTGGGTTCAAGCTACTTTTCTTCCTCAGCATCTTTAGTCAGTGGGATTTCAGGTGTCTACCAGCACAGCTGGCTAATATTTTATAATTTTTGTGCAGATAGCATTTCACCCTCTTGGCCAAGCTGGTGTTCAAATCAGGATCCACCCTCTTCTGCCTCCCCAAGTGCTATTAATACAGGCATAAGCCACCATGCACAGCATGTCAGATTTCCACTATGCTCAACCAATCAGATTTAATTTAATATGGATAGGATTGCTTTAAAAGTCATCCCTTCAGGACAGTTAGTTGTATAATACATCAGCATAAAGATTCAGAGTGCAGATTGCTTAAAGGTTTAAGAAATTATCTAGTAATCAAAATAAAATAGGTGGTGGAGAAATCCCATGATGCTATCAGATAAAAATGTTTGGACCCAAGTAAGTCAACTAATTGATTTACTTGATTATACAACCTAAAGAAATGGAATATATAAAGATTAAACATTTAATTAATAGACTAATATATTAAGATATAAATAACTACTAAAATCTGTAAGAATGCTTACCTGAGTGTTCTTTAGTTTTTCATTGAAACAGAAATTTTATAATCCGTAGTGTTTAGAAGTAACAAACTAATATGAAGAAGGAAGTATTTTCATGAAAATAATTTTGACAAGATTTGTTATTTAGGAAAAAAAAAGGCCAAATAATTTTAGAAAATTTACCATTTTTGAGTTTCGGGTTGCATGTTGATTTACATATAAAGTAGAATTCTGGTGATTAAATAAAAAGATAAAACTCCCAAGTCGTGTATCTTCACAGTGGCAATTGAAGATATAGTGTCTTTTCAGGTGTGGTAACTCAGGTCTTTAATCCCAGCGTTTTTCGAGGCTGAGACAGGCATTGTGCTTCACCTGAGGCATTTGAGATGAAGGCTGGGCAACATGGAAAAATAGAGTCTCTATGGAATAGCCAAAACTGGCTGCATTTAATTGTGCATCAGTGTACTTTTTGCTTTTTGGGATGCTAAGGCAGGAGGATAGCTTAAAGATATTAGGACCAGTCTGCAGTGAGCTTGCAAGCTCGCTCCACTGCATTTTATTTTTTGAGACAAAGTGAGACACAGTATTAAGAAAAAGTGTCTATGATATTCTGACCCTGAGAGTATTTTTCCTAAATTACTTCCATGTGGAATTCCTTCATAAGAATTTAATAAAATGGGAAACAGAAAATAAGCTGTGAAATCCAATCTCAGCTCACTGCAACCTCTGCCTCTCAGGTTTAATGGATTCTCCTGCCTCAGCCTGCGAAATGTGGTGAGGTGCATTGGCTCGGGCCTGTAGTCCCAGCAGGTTGGGTGGCTGAGGCAGGTGGTTTACTTGAGGTCAGGAGTTTGAAGCCAGTGTGGCCCCCATGGTAAAACCCTGTCTCTACTAAAAATACTCACATTAGAGGTAGGGTGTGTTTGCTGATACCTATGGTTCCAGCACTTTGGGAGTCTGAGGGAGACAGATCATGAGGTCAGTAGTTGGAGACCAGCCTGACCAGCATGCTGAAACCCTGTTTTTTCTAAAAATGCAAACAATTAGCCGGGCATGGTGGACTGCGCCTGTAGTTCCAGCTACTCAGGAGGCCATGGCAGGAGAATTGCTTGAACCCAGGAGGCGGAGAGGTTGCGGAGAGCCAAGACTGGGCTAGTGCACTCCAGCCGAGTTGACAGAGCCAGACTCTGTCTCAAACAAACAAATGAAAAAAGTGAGTTGCCTGAATTCATTCTCAGAGTCATGATACCTGATCTTAAGCTCTCCTGAACGCTGAGGAGATGGAAATAGCATAGTGGAAGGTGCCTGTATCCCAAGCTATTCCTGGGGGCTGAGGTAAGAGAATCCCTTGAGCCCAGGAGGCTGAGGCTGCAGTGAGTGGAGATTGCACCACTGCATTAGAGCCTGGATGACAGAGTGAGACTCTGCCTCAAAAAAGAAAAAAGCATATGGAAATACGATTTGATGAAGAGGGTAATTAAAGCCCACACTTTAGCTTCGAAATTGCTCCCATGTCTTTTTTTTTTTTTTTCTTTTTTTTTTTTTTTTAAACAGAATCTGATTGTGTGTACCAGGCTGGAGTGTAAGGGTGTGATCTCTGCTCAGTGCCGCCTCAGACTCCTGACGAGTTCAGCATTTCTCATGCCTCAGTCACCCAAGTAGCTGACATTACAGGCACCCACCACCCTAGTCACACAGGCTTGTTTGCAGTGGTGGGATCTTGGCTCACTGTAACCTCCACCTCTTGGGTCAAGGAATTCTCCTTCCTCAATCTCCTAAGTAGTTTGAATTATAGGTACCCACCACCACACCCTGCTGATTTTTATATTTTTAGTAGACACCAGGTTTAGCTTCGTTGGCCAGGTTGGTCTGGAACTCCCGACCTCAAATGATCCACCTGCCTCAGCCTCCCAAAATGCTGGGATAGCAGGTGTGAGTCACCATGCCCAGCCCAAATGTTCCAAATTTGTAAG
Source organism: Saimiri boliviensis (assembly GCF_048565385.1). Classification (NCBI taxonomy): domain Eukaryota; kingdom Metazoa; phylum Chordata; class Mammalia; order Primates; family Cebidae; genus Saimiri; species Saimiri boliviensis. Next base: position 15,807,997 of record NC_133471.1, on the reverse strand, counting down.
TGACATGAACACATCTTGCTGTTATTTATAGCTCAGATGATTCACGGAATTAAGATTTTTCCTGCTGAGAAGGAAATTCTAAGAGCCACGTATACCTTAAATATCCGTTGAATAATAACTCCCCGGATATTCCAGTTTAAATATCCTTTTTTTTTTTTTTTTCTTGAGATGGAGTTTCGCTCTTGTTATCCAGCTGGATTGCAATGGCGCAATCTCGACTCACCACAGCCTCCACCTCCTGGGTTCAGGTAATTCTCCTGCCTCAACCTCTTGAGGAGATGGGATTACAGGCACGAGCCACCATGCCCAGCTAATTTTTTGTATTTTTATTAGAGACGGGGTTTCACCATATTGACCAGGATGGTCTCGATCTCTTGACCTTGTGATCCACCCGCCTCGGCCTCCCAAAGTGCTGGGATTATGGTCTTGAGACATGGCGCCTGGCCTCCAGTTTCAATATATTATTTATTTATTTATTTATTCTTTTTTGAAACAGTGTCTGGCTCTGACACCCAAGCTGGAGTGCTGTGGTTTGATCTTGGCTCTCTGCAACCACCGTCTTATAAATATGATTCTGCTGCTTCTGCCTCCCGAGTAGCTGGCATTATAAATACCTGGCACCACACATGGCTAATTTTTGTCCTTTTGCAGTACAGATGGGGTTTCACCAGGCTGACCAGGTTTATCTCAAATGCCTAACCTCAAGTAATCTGCCTGCCTTGGCCTCCCAAACTGCTGGGATTATAGGTGTGGGTCATTGTACCAGGCCACCAGGTGGCATATCTTGCTGATAGGTTTGATTACCTGAATAAGCCCAATTTGACAATAAAGGATGGCAGTAACTCTTTCCAGCTGCACAGAGTGTCACAGATGAAATGAAATCGATCTTCAGTATTGGCAGTCGATGCATTCGGGTTTGCAATTTTGACTAATCTGGTAAGAGGTGGGGGCTGAGGAATTTCAAGCTTTTTTTTTTTTTTTTTTTTTTTTTTTTTAGTTTTACTGTTTTGATTTTGTTTTTTTGAGATAGAGTCTCACTCTGTCACTCAGGCTGGAGTGCAGTGGCATGATCTCAGCTCACTGCAACCTCTCCGCCTCCTGGGTTCAAGCAATTCTCTTGCCACAGCACCCTGAGTAGCTGGGGCTACAGGCACCCACCACCACCATGCCCAGCTAATTTTTCATATATTTAGCATAGACAGGGTTTCACCATTCTGGCCAGGCTGGTCTGGAACTCCTGACCTCGTGATCCAACTGCCACAGCCTCCCAGAATGCTGGCATGACAGGCATGAACCACTGTACCTGGCCAATGTTTTGTTTTTTTTTAAACAAAAGCACTGTTGTATGTCCATGAGTGCTACTGAAAACACATGTAAAATATTTTCCACCCGATAATGACTCTTTATTGTGACAAAAAAAAAAAAATCATGTACCAGAAAATCAGAACTTCTTTGTAAAATATTGAATGTATATTATGGTTAGCATTCATGCCCATTGCTGTCTGGCTACGGAATAATGGAAGTTGATTCAAGTTCAATCTCTCAGAATGCATAACATCTGTTCAGTGGGGTTTGCTTATCAAAGAGAAGCAAACCCCACTGCAGAGATGCTACAGGTTCTTAGGGATTTAAGAATGTATAATGCCTCTAGGAATGTATAACACCTGTTCATCTAAGCAAACCCCATTGCAGAGATGCTATGCATTCTTATAGATTCAACTTTGAAAAGCCCATTTATCTCTTCCCTTCAACTTCTGGATGTGTTGAAGTATGGATAATCCTGTGGGTATAATTTACACTAACTGCTGCCTTCCACCTGAAGCTATCAGAGCACAAGATGACTTCTTAATATGGCGCATCTGAACGAAAACTCTAAAATTTGGCTGGGTGCAGTGGCTCACGCCTGTAGTCCCAGCAGTTTGGGAGGCCGAGGCAGGTGGATTACTTGAGGTTGGGAGGTTGAGGCCAGTCTGGCCCACGTTGGGGAACCCTGTCTCAACTAAAAATACAAACATTAGAGGCCTGGTGCCTTACCTCATGTTTGTAATCCCAGCAGTTTGGGAGGCTGAGGTGGGTGGATCACCTGAGGTCAGGAGTTCAAGACCATACTTAACAACATGGTGAAACGCCATCTCAAATAAAAATACACAAATTTGCCAGCTCTAGTGCTGGGTGCCTATAATTCCAGCTACTCTACAGGCTGAGGTAGGAGAATCACTCAAATTCAGGAGGGAGACACTGCAGTGAGCTGAGATTGTGCCATTGTACTCCAGCCTGGGTGAAAGAGTGAGACTCTCTCTCTCTCTCTTTCTCTCTGCGAGTGTGTGTGTATATATATGTATATATATATATACATATATATACATATATATGTGTGTGTGCATATACACATATATGCATTATATATACACACAATATATATAAACACATGCACATATATATGTATATCTATATACACATACACATATATAAACTATTGTGCAATGTTCATTGTTGCCAAGTAAATACTACCCTTTTCCACAAAAGCTTGTTGTCTTTAACAATAAAATTTTTTAACATTGCAGTAGAGCACACATAATATGAAATCTATCGTTTCAGCCGTTTTGAAGAATCCAATTCACTGGTAATAAGTACATTTAAATAATTATGCAACCCTCATCATCATCTGCCTCTAGAATGTTTCCATCTTCCCAAACAGAAACTCTGCCCACATTAAAAACCCAATTTCTGGGCCGGGCAAGGAGGCTGACCCTGTAACCCCAGCATTTTGGGAGGCCGAGGTGGGCAGATCAGGGGATCAACAGATCAAGACCATTCTGGACACCAGGGTGAAACCCCATCTCTACTAAAAGACAAAAATCAGCTGAGCATTGTGGCACACACCTGTAATTCCAAGCTATTTGGAAAGTTGAGGCAGAGGATTGCCTGAACCCAGAAGACAGAGGCAGAAGTGAGTCAAGATGGAGCCACTGTACTCTAGTCTGGGTGACAGATGAAGACTGTGCCTCAAACAAAGAGAAAGAAAGAAAAGAAGAGAAACACCAATTCCCCTTTGCACCTTCCTAGTCCCTGTCACTCAGAGTTCTAGTCTCTCTCTCTGTGAAATCTGTGCCTGTTGTAGACACTTTAGGTAAATGAAGTCAAATGCTTTGTGGCCTTTCATGCCTGGCTTTTTTTACCGAGTCTGTTGTCTTCAAGGTTCATCCAAACTGTCGCCTGTGTTTGAGCCTCATCCATTTTCTTGGCTGTATAGTATTCCACTGATTGCACAGAGCACATTCTGTCCACCTGTTTGTCCATGGATTGGACACCTGGGTTACTTCCATCTTTGGGCTGTTGGGAATCATGCTGCTATGTGTGTGGGTGTAGCAGGATGGTCTGATTTTCTAGGAAAACTTGGAGAAACATGTTCACACATGATGTCACTACCTTTGTGGGGACGTCGATGGAGCTGGAAACCCTTATTCTGGGCAAACTCACACAGGAATAGAAATCCAAACACTGTATGTTCTCACTCCTAAGTGAGAGCTGAAAGATGAGAACACATGGACATGGGGAGGGGAACATCACACACCAGCAGCTCTCAGAGTAAATGGTGGGAGGAAGAGCATCAGGAGCAATAGCTATAACCAAGGTGGCCTTAATACCTAGTTGATGGGTTGGCTGCTGCAGTAAACCACTGTGACACATGTTTACCTATGAAACCAAGCTGCACACTTGTCCGTGTTCCCCAGAGCTTAAAAGACATTTAAAAGATGGAGTTTCAGCCTTGTTGCCCAGATGGAGTGCAGTGCCATTATCTCGGCTTACCTCAACTACCACCTCCCAGCTTCCAAGAGATTCTCCTGTCTCAGCCTCCCAAGCGGCTGGGATCACAGCCATCCACCAGTATGCCTGGCCAATTTTTGTATTTTTAGTAGAGATTGGGTTTCTCTGTGTTGGTCAGTCTGGCCTCGAACTACAGATCCCAGGTGATCTGCCGATCTTGGCCTCCCAAAGTGCTGGGATTGAAGGTGTGGGCACCACACCGGCCAAAATAAGAACTTTCAAAAAGTTTACATAGTACAAAGAAAAGATGTATAATTGTTTTTATCATCATTAACTAGAGAGAAGGACAAAGAGTAATGGAGAAACAAAAATGATGTGTGATTGTCACCGCTAGGTGGAAATGTGTCATTATTTGTTTCTTCAACTTTTCCAGACCTGGTGTCGAGGCTCAGACCTGTAATCCCAGCACTTTGGGAGGCTGAGGCAGGTGGATCTCCTGAGGCCAGGAGTTCGAGTCCAGTCTGGCCAACATGATGAAACCCTGTCTCTACTAAAAATGCAAAAATTAGTTGGCCATGACTGGGCACTGTGGCTCATGTCTGCAATCCTCATACTTTGAGAGGCCCATGTGGAGAGATCATCAGAGGTCAGGTGTTGGAGGACAGCCTGGGCAATGTGGTAAATCCCAGTCTCTACTAAAAGAAAATACTAAAGTTGGCCCAGTGTGGTGGTGTTTGCCTGTAATCTCAGCTACTCCTGAGGGTAAATCAGGAGTGTCACGTGAACCTAGGAGGTAGAGGTTACAGTGAGCCAATATCATACCATAGCACTCCATCCTTGGAGTCAGAGTGAGATTCAGAATGAAAAGAAAAATTACATTTTTTTCAACTTTTCCTAAGTTGTTATTATTTTCAGCATAAACAATATAGGGGGTGGGGGAGAAAATATTCTGTAGCAACACAATATCTGACTGTCAATTCAGGAGTCAATGAGAAACGTATTTCCTAATTTCACTTCTATCAGAATCTGCAGTGTTTGCAGTCATTTCTTTGTTGCCTGCCAGTGCTTCCATCATGATGGAATATCTCCATTGCAGACCATGTCTTGTGTTTTAGGTGCCCGTATGTGCTTACATTCACCCAGACACTTTTTAAACTTTGGATGGAGGTGCCTGAGAGACAGAGGCTGGCGTTCCATCTCTTTCAGACCGAGGATGATGGAATTAGAACCACCTGTGCTAAATCCACACCTCTTCATTTTTCAGAACAAACCCACCTGTCCCCCTCCTGTGCCTCTGAGTTCTCTGCAGAGGGAGCTTGTTCATTCCAGCTCTTTCTGCTTTGCTGAACCTCAGGATCCTGCAGAATAGTGATAACCTCTTCTAGAGGGTGTTTTCCAAGGCTTTGATCTGTAGACTGGCAGTTCGTTCTTGATTTGGCTCTCTTTAAGTTTGTTCTTGGTTGTATAGGCATACTTGTGATTTTTGCACATTGATTTTGTATCCTGACACTTTACTGAAGTTGCTTGTCAGTTTCAGGAGATCTTGGGCTGAGATGATGGGGTCTTCTAGATATAAAATTATGTCATCTGCAAAGAGAGACAGTTTGACTTCCTCTTTTCCTATTTGAATACCCTTTATTTCTTTTTCTTGCCTAATTTCTCTGGCTAGAACTTCCAGTACTATGTTGAAAAGGAGTGGTGAGAGAGGGCTTCCTTGCCTAGTGCCAGATTTCAAAGGGAATGCTTCCAGTTTTTGCTCATTCAGTATGATATTGACTGTTGTTTTTTTGGATATAGCTTTTATTATTTTGAGATACCTTCCATCACTACCTAATTGATTGAGGGTTCTTAGCATAAAGGGCTGTTGAATTTTGTCAAAGGTCTTCTCTGCATCAATTGAGATAATTATGGGGTTTTTGTCTTTGGTTCTGTTTACGTAGTGAATTACATTTATAGACTTGCATATGTTGAACCAGCCTTGCATCCCTGGGATGAAGCCTACCTGATCATGGTGGATAAGCTTTTTGATGTGCTGTTGCAATCGGCTTGCCAGTAGTTTATTGAAGATTTTGGCATCTATGTTCATTGTGGATATTGGCCTGAAGTTCTCTTTTTTTGTTAAATCTCTGCCGGGTTTTGGTAACAGAATGATGTTGGTCTCATAAAATGATTTGGGAAGGATTCCCTCTTTTTGGATTATGTGGAATAGTTTCAGAAGGAATGATACCAGCTCCTCTTTCTATGTTTGGTAGAATTTGGCTGTGAACCCATCTGGACCTGGGATTTTTTGGGGGGTGGTAAGCTGTTAAATGCTGCCTCCACTTCAGACCTTGTTATTGGTCTATTCCGGGTTTCAACTTCTTCCTAGTTTAGGCTTGGGAGGATGCAATTGTCTGGGAATTTATCCATGTCTTCGGGGTTTACTAGTTTATGTGCATAGAGTTGTTTGTAATAATCTCTGATGACGGTTTGAATTTCTCTGGAATCTGTGGTGATATCCCCTTTATTGTTTTTATTGCATCTATTTGATTATTCTGTCTTTTCTTTTTTTTATCAATCTGCCTAGTGGTCTGTCTGTTTTGTTGATCTTTTCAAAAAACCAGTTCCTGGATTTATTGGTTTTTGAGGGGGGTGTGTGTGTGTGTGTGTGTGTGTGTCTATCTCCTTTAGGTCTGTTCTGGTCTTAGTTATTTCTTGTTTTCTGCTAGGTTTTGAGTTTTTTGATCTTTGTTCTCTTGCTCTTTCAATTTTGACTATAGTGTGTCAATTATAGTTCTCTCCCTTCTTCTCAAATGGACATTTGTTGCTATATATTTTCCTCTAGAGACTGCTTGAAATGTGTCTCAGACACTCTGGTATGTTGTGTCTTCACTCTCATTGGTTTTAAAGAACATCTTTCTTTCTGCTTTCTTTTCATTGTTTATTCAGTCAACGTTCAAGGGCCAGTTGTTCAGTTTCCCATGAAGCTGTGTGGTTCTGAGTTAGTTTCTGAAGTTCTGAGTCCTAACTTGATTGCACTGTGGTGTGAGAGACTGTTATGATTTCTATTCTTGTGCATTTGCTGAGGAGTGATTTACTTCCAATTATGTGGTTAATTTTAGAGTAGCTGTGATGTGGTGCTGAGAAGAATGTACATTTTGTAGATTTGGGGTGGAGAGTTCTGTAAATATCTATCTGAGTCCTTATGTGCTGTTTCAAAGCACAGAATTTCCTTCCTTTTCAAGGCTGAAAATTATTTTGTTATATGTTTCAGTGTGGAATAATTACATCCAGTTAATTGAAGTATCTGTCCTTCAGTTTCTTTTATTTATTTATTTATTTATTTATTTATTTATTTATTTATTTTGGTGAAAACATATAAAATGTGTTCTTTTACCAATTTTGAGATATCTGTTATCAGAAATGGTTGCCACCATGCTGGTATCCTTTCTGTGTAGCTGAAACTTTGTATCATTTTACCAACATTGTCCCTTTTTGTTTTGTTTTCTTTTTCTTTCTTTTTCTTTTCTTTCTTTTCTTTTTTTTTTTTTTTGAGATGGAGTCTCCCTCTGCTGCCCAGACCAGAGTAGTACAATGGTGCAGGCTCAGTGCAACCTCCACCTAGTAGAGACAGGGTTTCAACATGTTGGCCAGGCTGGTCTTGAAATCCTGACTTCAGGTGATCCACCTCTCTCAGGCTCCCTAAGTGCTGGGATGACAGGCATGAGCCACCCCACCCAACCCCACAGCCTTTCTTTTGGGAGCAATCTGAAGAACCTCCTGCAGGTATCCTGGGTCTAATCCACAGCACTGGGTCTGCAGGATTTTGCCCTTGCTTCTGTAGTAGAGGAATTTAGTTCTGTATTGCTCCCCCCTCCCCAGCTTTATTGAGGTCTAACTGACAAGTTAAAAATGTCCTATATTTACCTGTAATCCCAGCACTTTTGGGGGCTGTGGTGGGTGGATCACAAGGTCAGCAGTTCTAGACTAGGCTAACCAACATGGTAAAACTAATAAAAATACAAGAATTATCAGCATGTGGTGATACATGCCTGTATCCCCAACTACTCAGAAGGCTGTGGTAGGAGAACCACTTGAACCTGGGAGGGGGAGGTTGCAGTTAGCTGAGATTGTGCCACTGCACCCCAGTCTGGGGCTACAGAGTGAGACTCTCTCTATGGCGGAAAAGAACCTATGTTTACAGCACAGAGTGTGATGATTTCTTACAGATAACCCCTGGAAAATGAACTACCACAGGAGGAAATAAAGAGGTTTGATGACAAATACAAAGTTGCAGTTATGCAGGATGAATGGGTGCTAGTTTGTAACAATGTGTGAAGCAGGATAACCCTGGTCAACAAAACGGTGCCCTATGTCTGACACCTGAGAGCTCGGGTTTAAGTGATTCTTCTGCCTCAGCCTCCCAAGTAGCTAGGATTACAGGCACGTGCCACCACGCCCTGCTAATTTTTGTATTTTTAGTGGAGACACGGGTTTCACCATGTTGACCACGGTGGTCTTGATCTCTTGACTTCCTGATCCATCTGCCTTGGCCTCCCAAAGTGCTGGGATTACAGCTGTGCCTGGCTGGATCCTTCTTTAAAAAGTTGAAATTCAACTATTTTTTTGAAAGAATCTAAAGACTTTCACTTAATATCACACCCTCTGAGTAATTTTGTGCTGTTACAAAGCAGAGAATTTCCTTCCTTTTCAAGGCTGAACACTATTCTATGTTTCACATATCATGTGCCTTGTGTCATAGTAAACATTTTGCCCCAAGACCTATACCCTGTTCTAGATGCAACATGCCCTCTTGCTGTGCCTAAGTCCCATGGGAAGGCTCTTAGGTTCTCATCCACTTCCATCTGTGCATGGTGTCCATTTCAGTCTGGAGCAAATACAACTAGTGTTTTTCCACGTTTTCTTTTTCTTTCTCCTTCTTTCTTCCTTCCTTGCTTCCTTCTTTTCTTCTTTCCTTCCTTCCTTTCTCATTATTTCTTTCTTTCACCTTGTCTTCCTTTTTTTCTTCATTTCTTCCTTCTTTCCTCCTTTCCTCCTTCCTTTCTCTTTAGTTCTTCTTCCTTTTTTCGGGGGGGGGGTGGGGGCTTGTAGAAGGTAATTTATTTAGAGAGAGGGAGAGATACAGGAGAAGGAGAAAAAAACCCAGGTAACTGTGAGTGAAATAGTCAAAAATGGCTGCATTTAATTGTGCATCAGTGTACTTCCTGCTTTTTGGGATGCTAATGCAGGAGAATAGCTTAAGGATATGAGGGCGAGTCTGCAGTGAGCTTGCTAGCTCACTTCACTGCATGTTATTTTTGGAGACAGAGTGAGACACAGTTTTTAAAAATGTATCTATGACACTATGACCCTGGGAGTATTTTTTCTAAATTATTGCCATGTAGAATTTATTCATAAAGAATTGATAGAATGGGAAACAGAAAATAAGCTGTGAGATATGATCTCAGCTTGCTGCAACCTCTGCCTCCCAGTTCAAGGAATTCTCCTGGCTCAGCCTGCGAAATGTGTTTTAGGTGCCCATACATTCTTAAATTCACTCCAACTCTTTTAAATCTTTGGAAAGGGGTCACTGAGAGACAGAGGCTTGCATTTCCTCTCTGTCATACCAAGGATGAGGGAATTAGAACCACCTGCCTTAATCCATGTGTCTTAATTATTCGGAGCAAACCCACCTAGCCCTCTGCTGTGCCTCTGAGTTCTCTGCAGAGGGAGCTTGTTCATGCCTGCTCTTTCTGCTTTGCTGGACACCAGGTTCCTGCAGATCAGTGATAATCTCTTCTGGAGGGTCTTTTCCAAACCTTTGATCTGCTCTGTTTTATTTATGGTGAATCACTTCTGTATCTGCAGACAGGGGAGAATGAAGAAAAGCTTCCCTGATCTGACACTGAGGACCTGCAGGGATTTTGAGACAGAGTCTCACTGTGTCACATAGACTGGAGTACAGTGGTGTGATCCCGGCTCACTGCCACCTGCCCCTGTGCCTGTAAAACTATGCCACAGTTATTGGCCCATTTTAAGTAAAAAAAAAAGTTCGTAAAAACACACATGAAACCTCTTTGATCCTGAGCAGGAGTTGCCTGAAATGCTGCCTTCTTTTTTGGTATGCCTCACACTGTGGGAAGAAAACTACAAAACCAGGTCCCATTTTAGAATTCACTGGTGAAAATACAAGGGAAAAAAGTTGAAAAGGGGATGATTTTTTTTGGAGTTTTTTTAAACAAATGTAATGGTTATTACTTTTGGAGACAGTTCTGCTGTTGTTGGCCAGGCTGGGGTGCAATGGCATGTTCTGGGCTCACTGCAACCTCTGTCTCCTGGGTTCAAAGTATCCTCTGGTCTCAGCCTCCCGATTTGGTGATTTTACAAGTGTGAACCACAATTCCCAGCCCTAGGGATGCATTTTCTGTACAGCTGCATAAGAGCAAAGGTGGTACAGACAGAACATCCTTTACCAAAGTCATGGGAAGAAAAGGGAGGAGTTCCACCTAATTCCAAGAAATCTGCCAAGCCCAGCACACAGCTCAGCTCCAGGTTACACAGAGCAAAGCTTCCCACCTTGGTTTTCCTTCCTGTTACTTTTAGACAGAGTTTGTTCTTGTTGCCCAGGCAGGAGTGCAGTGGCCCAATCTCAGCTCACTGCAATCCCCGCCTTTCAAACTCGTGATTCTCCTGCCTTAGCTTCTTGAGTAGCTGGAATTCCAGGCAGCCACTGCCACGACTGGCTAATTTGTGTATTTGTTAGTAGAGATGAATTTTACTGTGTTGGCCAAGCTTGTCTCGAACTCCTGACCAAATGTGATTCTCTGGCCTCGGGCTCACACAGTGCTGGGGTTACAGGCATGAGCCACCATGCCCAGCAAACATTTTAAATCTATACGTTGAGAGCCTCCCTTCCTCTTGTTTTTATAAAGTGTTCACCTCAGGGTCACTTTCTGAAGGATTTTGCCATTTCCTGTACCACTCTTTCTGATATTATCAAAATACATTTAATGGCACATACACCATTTTAACTATTTTTCTTCTTGAAAACACTTTCCAATGGCTGGGTTCAGTGGCTCATCCCTGTAATCTCAGCAATTCGGGAGGCCAAAGTGTCTGCATCATAAGGTGAGGAATTCGAGACCAGCCTGGCCAACATGGTGAAACCCTGTCTCTACTGAAAAAAAATTTTAAAATCAGTCTGCTGTGGTGGCAGGTGCCTGTAGTCTCAGCTACTCATGAGGCTGAAACAGGAGAATCGTTTGCACTGGGAGCTGGAATGTGCACTGAGTGGAGCTGATGCCACTGCATTCTACCCTGGGCAACATAGTGAGACTCCATCTGAAAAGAAAAAAAAAAAAAAATAGAAACGAAAACAGTTTCAACAGAGGCCCCAAGTCTGAAGTAGGTGCCTAATCCTCAGGGGAAAGAACCTCCAGATTTTTTTTTTTTAATTATTATTAAAGTTCTAGGATGTGCAGAAATTACATAAGTGTACTCCTGCCTTGGTTGTTTGTTGCATTCATTATGTCATCTACATTAGGGATTTCTGCTAATGCTGTACCTCCCATAGCCCTCCACCTGCTGCTATCCCTCCCTTAGCCCCAACCCCTGCTACTCCTCCGCTAGCCCCAACCCCCTGCTGTCCATCTCCTAACTGCTAACTCCTGCTATTCCTCCCCTAGAACCCACTCACTGCTCTTTCTCCCATAGGTCCACACCAACTGCTATTCCTGCCCTACCCCCAAAACACCTGCTATTCCAGCCATAAGCCCCACCCCCTGCTATTCCCCTCCAACACACAGCCCCTGCTATCCCGCCCTAGTCTCGCCTTCCCTTGGATTCTTCCCTTAATCTACACCTCTTATCTGACAGGCCCCAGTATGTGATGTTCAACTCTCTATGTCTATGTGTTCTTATGGTTTAGCACCCAGTTATGAGTGAGAACATGCAAGGTTTGTTATTCTGTTCTTGTGTCAGTTTGAACCCCATCCAAAAGTGGGCAGAGGATATGAACAGACACTTCTACAAAGAAGACAATCATCAGAGAAAAAAGCCTCCTGCTTATAGTCACAGGAAAAGCTTCAGTCTTGGTCCTGATTAGAAATAACAGTGACCTGTGTACCCTCTGAGGGAGTCTTTGTGGTGGTGTTACTGAGCCTAATACCCATGTCAGTATGCTCCCACACCTGTGATAACTTCGGCCTGCCAGGCACAAGTCCGCCATGCGCATCAAAAACATTCTCCAAAGGCAAACACAAAATTAATTTATCAGAAATCCCTTCTGATTGCAAAATGAAAGGCCCTTTGAGAAAGACAACAAGCATTCTGGGAAGAAAAGTGGGTCTTTGGTGACAATCATGTATGTGGAGATGGCTACCAAATGGAGGTTTCCAGTAAATGGAGGTCCTTTGAGAAAGACAACAAGCGTTCTGGGGAGAAAAGTCGGTCTTTGGTGACAATCGTGTATGTGGACACGGCTACCAGATGGAGGTTTCCAGTAAATGGAGACAGCCTTTTGGAAAGGGCTGGTAAGAGGGACATTTTCTGTACAGAGGAAAGAGACTCACAGGCTTCAGAGTTTGCAAGCAGAAAGCTTAAAGGAGGTAGAGAAAAAAACTAGCTGGGAGGCTAGGCATGGTGGCTTAGGTCTGCAATCCCAGCACTTTGGAAGGCTGAGGACAGAGGATTGGCTGAGGCCATCAGTTCGAGATCAGCCTGGTCAACATGGTGAAATCCTATCTCTACTAAAAATAAAAAAATTATCCACACATGGTGTCATGTGCCTACAATCCCAGCTACTCAGGAGACTGAAGCAGGAGAATCACTTGTACCCAGGAGGCAGAGGTTGCAGTGAGCTGAGATCAAGCCACTGCACTCCAGCCAGACTTGTGTCAATAATAATAAGCATCATCATAACAGTCAGCCACAGTGGCTCACGTCTGTCATCCCAGCACTTTGGTAGGCCAAGGAGAGAGGATTACCTAGTTCAGGAGTTCAAGACCAGCATAGACAACATGGAGAAACCTGTCTCTTCTAAAAATATAAAATTATCCAGCTGTGGAGACACTTTCCTGTAATTTCAACTACTTGGGAGGCTGAGGCAGGAGAATCATTTGAACCCAGTTGGGGGAGGCGGCAGTGAACCTAGATGGTGCGACTGCACTCCAGCTTGTGTAATAAGAGCAAAATCTCTATCTCAAAAAGCAAATGAAAACCAAGGTGGGAAGCTTTAATCTGTGTAAACTAGAGATTTGCTGTGTGAAAAGCTTGGTTGATTTCCTGTAATTTGGTGGAATTCCTCTCATTTCATTACATTTGCTGAAGAATGTTCTATCTGTTAAGACCCTTGCTCTCACAAAAATTTATAGAAAATGCATCCCTTAAGGCCAGGCATTGTGTCCCGTACTTGTAATCACAGCTACTTGGGAGGTTGAGGGAGGAGAATCATATGAACCTGGTAGGCAGAGGCTGTGGTGAGCCAAAGTGGCAACACTGCACCCCAGCCTAGTGACAGAGTGACACTCCATCTTCAAAAATAATAAATATTGAAAAGTTCTTTGTCAGCCCTGTGTTTCGAGAGGTCCTTGGTGCTGAGAATTGCAGAGTGTATGTTAGAATATATTGTTTGTCAGGAAGAACCATGGCAAGGGCAACCTAGCTGCCTCCTCACCCACTAGAAAACTACCAGGGGCATTCCAAAGTGGCAGGACAATATATAAATATCATACAGGAGTTAAAACAGGTTTTTAAGTACAGGACATCTCACCCTGTCCCCGTGGTACTTCATGGAGAAAAGTTTTCATTCTGTGATCAGTGGTAATTGGGCACCAGCTGCCTACTTGGTCTATTCTTTCATGATGAGAAAATACCAAACACCAGTTTGTTAATAAGCATCATGTATTCAGAGAGAATAAACACGTGGGTCAGAGTCTTCTGGAGGTCTTCAGCCGGAATGCCATAAGTCCCTGAGGCTCTCAGCTGGGAAGGCTGCTGACCCCCTAGATAGACCCACCTTGCTGATCTATCTGAGTCTCTGCTTCTTAGTGCCTTCAGTGCTGCTGGGGTGGGGGTTCTCCACGGACGAGCTGGAGGCCATCATTGCCAGGACTCCACCTGACTCACTCCCACCTCCCACACCTGAGAGATGTGTAAGCAGGTAATATCCCTACAGTTGAACTCCTGCGCCTGCCACACACACACAGCACCTGCCAACATCTGTTGTGGAGAATAGATGTTTCTTCCTCTTTAAGTTTTCATTGTTCCTGTGTCATATTGGTCATGCACAAAGATGGAGGAAAGTCTCTCTGAGTGAGCTGTACAAAAATCATGCATCTTCCAAATATCTGTTCATTCTGCTAACAGCATCTCATCAGTAACAGGGTTGCCCAGGTGTGGTGACTCAGGCCTGTCACCTCAGCATCTTGGGAGACGAAGGAACGTGGATCATTTCAGGTTAGGAGCTTGAGACCAGCCTGGCCAACATTGAGAAACCTGTCTCAGCCTTTATCTCAGTTCTCTGCAACCCCACCACCTCATAAATTATATTCTCCTTCCTCTGCCTCCTAAGTAGCTGGCATTATACATGCCTGGCAACACACATGGCTAATTTCTGTAGTTTTTTAGTAGAGATGTTGTTTCATCATATTGACCAAGTTGGTCTCAAATTCCTGAACTCAGGTAATCTGCCTGCCTTGGCATCCCAAAGTGCTGGGATTATAGGTGGGAGCAACTGCACCCAGCCTCCTGTTGGCGTGTCTTGCTGATAGCTTTGATTACCTGAATGAGCCCAATTTAAGAGTAAAGAATGGCAGTATCTCTTCCCAGCTGCACAGAGTGTCACAGATAAAATGAAATTGATCTTCAGTATTCAGGGCAGTCAATGCATTCTGGTTTGCAATTTTGACTAATCTGGCAAGAGATGGGGGCTGAGGAATTTCAAGTTGATTTTTTAGATTTACTGTTTTGCTTTGTTTTTGTGACACAGAGTCTCACTTTGTTACTCAGGCTGGAGTGCAGTGACATAATCTCAGCTCACTGCAACCTCTCTGCCCCCTGGAATCAAAGTATTTTCCTATCACAGCCTCTGGAGTAGCTGGGGCTACAGGTGCCCGCCACCATGCCCATCTAACTTTTTGTATTATTAGTAAAGATGGGGTTTCACCATGCTGGCCTGGGTGGTCTTGAACTCCTCACCTTGTGATCCACCTGCCTTGGCTTCCCAAAGTGCTGGGATGACAGGCCTGAGCCACTGTGCCTGGCCACTCTTTTTGTTTTTTAAATAACAACACTATTGCATGTCTCACCAGTGCCACAGAAAACGCATGTGAAATATTTCCCACCAAATTAAGACTTTTATTGTTGTAAAAATATCATGTACCAGAAAATCAAACCCCCTTTGTAAAATGTCAAATGCATATTATGGTTAGCATACATGCCCATTGCTGTCCAGTTATGGGGTAATTGAAGTTGATTCCAATTCAGTCTCTAAGAACGTGTAGCACCTGTTCAGCGGGCTTTTTTTTCATTACTATTATTATTATTATTATTTTTTATTGCATTTTAGGTTTTGGGGTACATGTGAAGAACATGCAAGATTGTTGCATAGGTACACACATGGCAGTGTGGTTTTCTGCCTTCCGTCTCCTTGCCTGTATCTGTCATTTCTCCCCATGCTATCTCTTCCCACCTCCCCACCCCCTCGTCCCTCCTCCATTTCCCCCCAATGGACGCCAGTGTGTAGTGCTCCCCTCCCGATGTCCATGTGTTCTCATTGTTCAACACCCGCCTATGAGTGAGAATATGTGGTGTTTGATTTTCTGCTCTTGTGTCAGTTTGCTGAGAATGATGATTTCCAGGTTCATCCATGTACCTACAAAGGACGTGAACTCATCGTTTTTGATGGCTGCGTAATAATCCATGGTGTATATGTACCACATTTTCCCTATCCAGTCTATCATCATTGGGCATTTGGGTTGGTTCCAGGTCTTTGCTATTGTAAACAGTGCTGCTCTGAACATTCGTGTGCATGTGTCCTTACAGTAGAATGATTTATAATTCTTTGGATATATACCCAGTAATGGGATTGCTGGGTCAAATGGGATTTCTATTTTTAGGTCCTTGAGGAAATGCCACACTGTCTTCCACAAAGGTTGAATTAATTTATATTCCCACCAACAGTGTAAAAGTGTTCCTTTTTCTCCACATCCTCTCCAGCATCTGTTGTTTCCAGTTTTTTTAATGATCGCCATTCTAACTGGTGTGAGATGGTATCTCAATGTGGTTTTGATTTGCATTTCTCTGATGACCAGTGATGATGAGCATTTTTTCATATGTTTGTTGGCCTACTGTATGTCTTCTTTTGTAAAGTATCAGTTCATATCCATTGCCCATTTTGAAAGGGCTTGTTTTTTTTTTTTTTTTTTTTTTTTTTTTTTTTTTTTTTTTTTTTGTTGTTGTTGTTTTTTTTCTTGCAGATCTGATTTAGTTATTTGTAGATTCTGGATATCAGCCCCTTGTCAGATGGGTGGACTGCAAAATTTTTTTCCCATTCTGTTGGTTGCCGATTCACTCTACTAACTGTTTCTTTTGTCGTGCAGAAGCTGTGGAGTTTGATTAGGTCCCATTTGTCTATTTCGGCTTTTGTTGCCATTGCTTTTGGTGTTTTGGTCATGAAGTCCTTGCCTACACCTATGTCCTGAATGGTTTTGCCTAGATTTTCTTCTAGGGTTTTTATGGTGTTGGGTCTGACGTTTAAGTCTTTAATCCATCTGGAGTTAATTTTGGTGTAAGGTGTCAGGAAGGGGTCCTGTTTCTGCTTTCTGCAGATGGCTAGCCAGTTTTCTCAACACCATTTTTTAAACAGGGAATCCTTTCCCCATTGCTTGTTTTTGTCAGGTTTGTCGAAGATCAGATGGTTGTGGGTATGTTGTATTTCCTCTGAGGTCTCTGTTCTGTTCCATTGGTCTATATCTCTGTTTTGGTACCAGTACCATGTTGTTTTGATTACTGTAGCCTTGTAGTATAATTTGAAGTCCGGTAGTGTGATGCCTCCTGCTTTGTTCTTTTTGCTTAGAATTGACTTGGCTATGCGGGCTCTCTTTTGGTTCCATATGAAGTTTAAGGTGTTTTTTTTCCAGTTCTGTGAAGAAGGTCATTGATAGCTTGATAGGAATAGCATTGAATCTGTAAATTACTTTGGGTAGTATGGCCATTTTCACGATGTTGATTCTTCCTAACCATAAACATGGAATGTTTCTCCATCTGTTTGTGTCCTCTCTTATTTCGTTGGGCAATGGCTTGTCGTTCTCCTTGAAGAGGTCCTTTACGTTCCTTGTTAGTTGTATTCTTAGGTATTTCATTCTCTTTGTAGCAATTGCGAATGGCAGTTCGTTCTTGATTTGGCTCTCTTTAAGTCTGTTACTGGTGTCTAGGAATGCTTGTAATTTTTGCACGTTGATTTTGTATCCTGAGACTTTGCTGAAGTTGTTTATCAGTTTCAGGAGATTTTGGGCTGAGACGATGGGATCTTCTAGATATACAATCATGTCATCTGCAAATAGAGACAATTTGATTTCCTCCTTTCCAATTTGGATACCCTTTATTTCTTTTTCTTGCCTGATTGCTCTGGCTAGAACTTCCAGTACTATATTGAATAGGAGTGGTGAGAGAGGGCATCTTTGTCTAGTGCCAGATTTCAAAGGGAATGCTTCCAGTTTTTGCCCATTCAGTATGATACTGGCTGTTGGTTTGTCGTAAATAGCTTTTATTGTTTTGAGATACGTTCCATCAGTACGTAGTTTATTGAGGGTTTTTTCGCATAAAGGGCTGTTGAATTTTGTCAAAGGCCTTCTCTGCATCAATTTAGATAATCATGTGGGTTTTTTGTCTTTGTTTCTGTTTATGTGGTGAATTACGTTTATGGACTTGCGTATGTTGAACCAGCCTTGCATCCCTGGGATGAATCCTACTTGATCATGGCGGATGAGCTTTTTGATATGCTGTTGCAATCGGTTTGCCAGTATTTTATTGAAGATTTTTGCATCTATGTTCACCATGGATATCGGCCTGAAATTTTCTTTTCTTGTTGAGTCTCTGCAGGGTTTTGGTATCAGGATGATGTTTGTCTCATAAAGTGATTTGGGAAGGTTTCCCTCTTTTTGGATTGTCTGAAATAGTTTCAGAAGGAATGGTATCAGCTCCTGTTTGTATGTCTGGTAGATTTCGGCTGTGAACCCATCTGGACCTGGGCTTTTTTTGGGTGGTAGGCTCTTAATTGCTGCCTCAACTTCAGACTTTGTTATTGGTCTATTCAAAGTTTTGGCTTCTTCCGGGTTTAGGCTTGGGAGGATGCAGGTGTCCCAGAATTTATCCATTTCTCTCATGTTTACTTGTTTATGTGCATAGAGTTGTTTGTAATAATCTCTGATGATGGTTTGGATTTCCATGGAATCTGTGGTGATATCCCTTTTATCGTTTTTTATTGCATCAATTTGGTTATTCTCTCTTTTCTTTTTAATTAATCTGGCTAGTGGTCTGTCTATTTTGTTGATCTTTTCAAAAAACCAGCTCCTGGATTTATTGATGTTTTGAATAGTTTTTTTGTGTCTATTTCCTTCAGTTCTGCTCTGATCTTAGTTATTTCCTGTCTTCTGCGAGGCTTTGGGTTTTTTTTTATCTTGCTCCTCTAGCTCTTTCCATTTTGATGATAGGGTGTCAATTTTAGATCTCTCCTTTCGTCTCATATGGGCACTCATTGCTATATATTTTCCTCTAGAGACTGCTTTAAATGTGTCCCAGAGATTCTGGTATGTTGTGCCTTCATTCTCATTAGTTTCGAAGAACATCTTTATTTCTGCCTTCATTTCATTGTTTATCCAGTCAACATTCAAGAGCAAGTTGTTCACTTTCCATGAAGCTGTGCGGTTCTGAGTTAGTTTCTGCATTCTGAGTTCTAACTCGATTGCACTGTGGTCTGAGAGACTGTTTGTTATGATTTCCATTATGTTGCATTTGCTGAGGAGTGATTTATTGCCAATTATGTGGTCAATTTTATAGTAGGTGTGATGTGGTGTTGAGAAGAATGTATATTCTGTGCATTGGGGGTGGAGAGTTCTGTAAATGTCTATTAGGTTTGCTTGTTCCAGGTCTCATTTCAGGTCCTGGATATCCTTATTGATTTTCTGTCTGGTTGATCTGTCTAATATTGGCAATGAGGTGTTAAAGTCTCCCACTACTATTATGTGGGAGTCTAAGTCTCTTTGTAAGTCCTTAAGAACTTGCCTTACCTATCTGGGTGCTCCTGTATTGGGTGCGTATAAATTTAGGATCGTTAGCTCTTCTTGTTGCAGTGATCCTTTTACCATTATGTAATGTCTTTCTTTGTCTCTTTTGATCTTTGTTGCTTTAAAGTCTATTTTATCAGAAATGAGAATTGCAACTCCTGCTTTTTTTTTGGCTCTCCATTTGCTTAGTAGATCTTCCTCCATCCCTTTATTTTGAGCCTTTGTGTATTCTTGCATGTAAGATGGGTTTCCTGGATACAGCACACTGATGGGTTTTGGCTTTTTATCCAATTTGCCAGTCTGTGTCTTTTGATTGGGGCATTTAGTCCATTGGCATTTAGGGATAGTATTTTTATTTGTGAATTTGATGCTGTCATTTTGACGCTACCTGGCTGTTTTGTTGGTTAGTTGATGCAGTTTCTTGATTCTGTTGAAGCTCGTTTACCATTTGGTGTGTTTTTGGAGTGGCTGGTACTGGTTGTTCCTTTATATGTGTAGAGCCTCTTTCAGGAGTTCTTGTAGAGCAGGTTTGGTGGTGATGAAATCTCTGAGTGCTTGCTTGTTCACAAAGGATTTTATTTTTCCTTCACTTATGAAGCTTAGTTTGGCTGGATAGGAGATTCTGGGTTGAAAGTTCTTTTCTTTAAGGATGTTGAATATTGGCCGCTAATCTCTTCTGGCTTGTAGGGTTTCTGCTGAGAGATCTGCTGTGAGTCTAATGGGCTTCCCTTTGTGGGTAACCCGACCTTTCTCTCTGGCTGCCCTTAGCATTTTCTCTTTCATTTCAACCCTGGTGAATCTGACGATTATGTGCCTTATGGGGTTGCTTTTCTGGAGGAATACCTTTGTGGTGTTCTCTGTATTTCCTGGATTTCAATATTGGTCTGCCTTGCTAGGTTGGGGAAGTTTTCCTGGATAATATCCTGAAGAGTATTTTCCAGCTTGGATTCATTCTCTTCATCACATTCAGGTACACCTATCAGATGTAGATTAGGTCTTTTCACATAGTCCCACATTTCTTGAAGATTTTGTTCATTCCTTTTTGTGCTTTTTTTCTCTGTTCTTGCCTTCTCTTTTTATTTCATTGAGTTGATCTTCGACCTCTGATACTCTTTCTTTGTCTTGGTCAATTCGGCTGTTGAAGCTTGTGCATGCTTCACGAAGTTCTCGTGTTGTGTTTTTCAGCTCCATCAATTCACTTAGATTCCTCTCTATGCTATCCATTCTTGTTAGCATTTCTTCCAATCTTTTTTCAAGATTCGTAGTTTCTTTGCGTTGGATTAGAACATGTTCTTTTAGTTCACTGTAGTTTTTTTATTACCCACTTTCTGAAGTCTGATTCTGTCATTTCTTTACTCTCCTTCTTCATCTGGTCTGGTTCCCTTGCTGGTGAGGAGTTGTGATCCCTTTTAGGAGGAGAAGTGTTCTGGTTTCGGGAGTTTTCATCCTTTTTGTGCTGGTTTCTTCCCATTTTTGTGGGTGTATCCACCTGTTGTCTTTGTAGTACTGTCTTTCAGATTGGGTCTCTGAGTGAGCTTCTAGTTCGTGGATGCTGAAGTTACTTTTTTTTTTTTTTTTTTTTTTTTTTTTTTAGCTTTCCTTCTAACAGTCCGGCCCCTCTGCTGTAGGACTGCTGAGGTCCTCTCTGGGCCCTGCTTGCCTGGGGATCACCTGCAGCAGTTGCAGAAGAGAAAGGGTTGCTGCCAGTTTCCTCTTCCGCTATCTTTGTCCCTGAAGGATGCTAACCTACTGTCAGTCCATTCTCTCCTTTATCAGGCGATTCTTTGGCTCTATGGGGGTCAGGGATATACTTGAGGAGACAGTCTATCTTTTATTGGGGCTTAAGTCCTGAGCTGTGAGCTCCATTGTTTGTTCAGAGCTGCTGGGCAGATACGTTTAGGTCTGCTGCAGCTGAACTCATAAAGCACTTTTTTTTCCCAGGTGCTCTGTCCCGGGGAGTTGGGGCTTTATGAGTTTCCATTGCACTACTGCCTTTTTTGATTTTTCTTTCAGGTCTGACCCACCCAGCTAGCAGCACACCTAGCCACTGCCTGCCCGAGGAGGCTTTGCTGAGCTGCTGTGGGCTCCGCCCAGCTGCCTTGTGCTCTTCCTTGTAGTCCTGTTTATATGGGAGTAGTTAGAATTGTCTTGGCAACAGTGGTCCCACTTCTGTTATGGTGGACTCTCTCTGTTTTGTCAGGTTGCCTAGGCAATAGCAGGTTGCCTCGGTGATGGCGGCCTGCCTCCGTAGTGGTGGAGAGTATCAGTAATGACAGACACCCCTCTCCCACCGAACCGGACCATCCCGGGTTCAGCTGTGCTTGGTTTGAAGGGCTCAACCAGAGGGTTTCCAATTACTGTTTTTGTTTTCGTTGTTGTTGGGGTGGGGGGCTGGGACCAACCAGGTCTGATCACCTGGCTCCCTGACTCAGAGTCTTTTCTTTCAAGTTTAATGACCCTGCATTCCAGTCGCTTGTTGAAAAGTCACCAGGATCTCCCGTGCTGTGACTCACTGAGTCGGCTCAAACAGCGGAGCGGGCTCCTGGTGGATTTTTTGCCTAGGAATCTCCTGGCCTGGCTCGCTGTTTCAGATGAATGGGCAACTCTGCCATCTCAGGGCTCCAATCAACAGATAAGAGGGCTCCCAGACCAGTGGCTTTTGTATGGAGAAGCGCCATGACAGGGCGTGGTCACAGCAGCAGAGCGGGCCATATCAGCCCTGCGGGGGCCAAAACAGCCGCACTGGCCGGGACTGCGGCGCTGGCGACCCCTCTGCCTGGGTATCTCCTGGTCTGTGGGCAATAAAAATTCGTCTGGAAATGTGACGTCCACTCACCCTCTGCACTTTCACTGGGAGCTGAAGTCCTGAGCTGTTCTTAGGCCGCCATCTTCCCAGCATTTGATTCTTATTCTTTAATGTCTTTAATCTGCCTTCACATTTGATTAATAATTTGGTAGAGATAGAATTTTGAGTTAAAGAAGTTTTTCCTAAGACTTAAAAGAAATTGTATCTTTTTGCTAACATTCAGTAAAAATAGTTGTTTAGCTAGATGTAATTTTCATGTGTGTATCTTTGCAGAGAGCCTATTTTACGTGTTTTGGTGTGTGTGTGTGTGTGTGTGTGTGTGTGTGTGTGTGTGTGTGTTTATGTTCTGAAATTTTAAACTAATGATTCTAGATATGGTCTTTTAAACTGATGTTGCTGTTAAGCCTTTCCTCTTAAAAATCAAGGTATTTTAAAATCTCTCAGCATTGTTGTAAACTTTTGTGATGTGTCTTCTTACATGTTTACAGTTGTCTTTACATTTTAAGTGCTATTTGGATATTGCATCTCTGGGGTCAAACCTGGGAACTAACTTCTTTCTTTATAAAATTTGTAAATATTATATGTATTTTTAAAAATATTTCCATTTGACCCAGCAATCCCATTACTGGGTATATATTCAAAGGATTATAAGTCATTCTATTGTAAGGACACATGCACACAAATGCTCATGGCAGCACAGTTTACAATAGCAAAGACCTGGAAACAACACAAATGCCCATTGATGATAGACTAGACAGGGGAAATGTGGCACATATAGACCTTGGAATATTATGCAGCCATCAAAAATGATGAGTTAATGTTCTTTGTAGGGACATGGATGAACCTGGAAACCATCATTCTCAGCAAACTGACACAAGAAAAGAAAATCAAACACCACATGTTCTCACTCATAGGCAGGTGTTGAACAATGAGAACATGTGGACATAGGGAGGGGAGTACTATACGCTGGGGTTAGGTGGGGCGAAATAGGGGAGGGACAGTTCGGGGTGGGGAGTTGGGGAGAGATAGCATGGGGAGAAACGACAGATATAGGTGAAGAAGAGGAAGGCAGCAAATCAAACTGCCATGTGTGTACCTATGCAACAATCTTTCATTTTCTTCACATATAGCCCCAAACCCAAAATGCAATAAAAATATTCTTAATTTTTGTCTTTCATTTCTTTAGAGTTAGAGTTATACTCTTTAAGGGAAATTCAGGATGTCTTTTGTAAACTCTGAATTTTCCCATCTTTCTGTATTGTGTTACTTTTTATGGAAGCAACATTTTATTGTTCCCTAGGACTACTGTGTCCATAGCTTCTGGCTTTTCCCTGAATAGCAGAAGCTGTGGGCCCAGTACTAGGAAGAAACTTAAAGACTCATTTTTCTGGATGTGAATTGTCTGTTTGATCATACTTGTTTTTGATTTTCTGCTTTTTAAAAATTTTGTACACTCATATTTACCTATGTGCAATTACAAATGATGCTGAAATGAGGGAATCCCTGAGCTTTCCTGATTTCTTTGCAGAAATCTTCACCTTCTTGTTCCTTGCTGCTGCATGGGCATCACGATGCTCTCCCTCCACCTGCATGCTGACCATACAGCTGTGGACATTGTGCAAATGTGTTTCTCTTTATCTTTGCCTTGGAGAGAGAATATGAAACCCATTGGTCTACTATGCTAGAACCAGAATGTCCATGTTAGCACTTGAACAATTTTTTTTCTCTACTGCAGAGGGTATATAAGGTTCTGCATGAAGGGAGAAATAGCAGAAAGCAGACAAGGAGACAGAAAGGTCACTTTGACCTATGAAGTTCCTGGGCCACTAGTTACTGTATTAGGTGGTCACTCTGGTGTGCATGAGGGAGTACTACGTAAGCCCTTTTTTTTTTTTTTCCAGACATGTACAGTGTCTGAGCTCAAGGCTATTTTAATCCTTGTTTTACAGTCCCATAAATTCTGAGCCGAAAGTAACCTTCCTTCTCAATCCACAGCTTTTCTAAATGTCAACCCAAGGGTGTTTAGAGCTACAGTAGCTTGTCTTTGAAAATAAAATGTGTTCTGAGATAGTATCTGGGAAGTCAAACAGAAAGGAAGGTAGTGACAGCTTTCACCCTAGGGACATCTTGGTAAAGTTTGGTTAGAGGTAAAAGTGGAAGCCATTAAGGGCTGATGGTCAAGTGCTGTGTGAACCAGCCACAAGTGTAGGCTGAGGTCACATGACACATCCTTCTGCACAAGCAGGAGGAATTGAGTTGCAGACTCTGACTCCAGTCTGTGGCACTAAAGCTGTGTCAGATCCTGAATAACAGTAGAATTTGAGGTCACAGAATTCAAA
This sequence comes from Saimiri boliviensis, assembly GCF_048565385.1. Lineage (NCBI taxonomy): Eukaryota > Metazoa > Chordata > Mammalia > Primates > Cebidae > Saimiri > Saimiri boliviensis. The sequence goes on along the minus strand of NC_133471.1, from coordinate 15,783,821 downwards.
CTTGTTTTGTCCTGTGAAAGCTTAGAAAGGCTGTTGAAATTGATGGTTGTAATTGTTCCTTTCTCACAAAGGGAGGCTGAAGGCCATGAGTGGTGAGCCAGGTTCACATGGGCTGGCTTGCCTGAATTCTGTGTCACCTTGTGTACTTTGCAATCTTGATTGTACCACAAATGAGCTGTGCTCCTCCCTAGAGGCCTGTGTCCATTTTAGGGTCACCAGAACTAGATCCCAAGGATGTGGGCATCTCCCCCATATGGAAACTGAGACCAGATTGGTTCTAGGTAGGTGCTCAGTAAGGACAGAATTATAGGATTCATATGAGAAAAGGGGTAGCAGTCCTCCAGTCACATGCTCTGAAGGCTGAAACAGCTAGATTGTGAGAAAATCCACATCTTACGGATGGGTTCACTTTGCCATATAGCACTGGAACCCGGAGGCTCGGACAGAGGCTCGTATAGCCACCCTGTCCCCTGGGGCTTGCTTACCTCTCCACGTGGCTGTGCTAACCCTTCTTACTTTTACCACCCTCATGTCCCCTGTCCATTCTTCCTCTCACCTGAGAATTATTATTCTTTCTGTAAAACAAAACATTACTTTTTCTTTGAAAACAAGTTATTTGACATTGGATTTGCATACAGTAAACTGCACACATGTAAATAAAAAAAAAATAATGGTTTTCTCCATGTGACTGTTTATCCACTGCAAGGCCACAACCATAATAAAAGTCACAAAAACACAACCTCTTCCCACCCATACCAATCTCTCCTTGGCCACCCTAAGACCACAGATCTGCTTCTATCTTTAACGGTGCACAGAATTTAATGAAAATTTATTTAAATGTGGTATGCACTTGAATCTTTGTGTTTTTCTCTGACCTGGCTTCTTAAATTCATTATAGCTACTTTGAGAGTCACCCTGTTGTGTGCACTTCAACAGTCCATTTCTTTTCATGCTAAGCCACATGCCATGGTGTGGATGTGCCACAGCTTGTTCACACTTCTCCTGTGTATGAGATTTGGGCAAATACTGATCTTGGATCATTATGCATAAGGCTGTCATAAACATTTTTTTTTTTTTTTATGTCTGTAGTCTGTGAACTTGTCTTTATTTTTCGTAGTTTGCTCCTAAGTGTACAGTGGCCACATCATGTCACGGTAGGTATGAATTGACCTTGCTAAGGAACCACTGACTCTTGTCCTTAGTTCTTGATCCATTACCTGCTTTCCCTCTTGTTCCCCTGCTTTAGTCATGATAATCTCTTGTCTCCACACTGCAGGTCAATAGCTTCTTTCCATACTGCCCTCTCTTTACATTTGGAAGCAGCAGCTTGTTCTCCAGATGGCTTCTTCTGCTATCATCTCTAAATTTGCCTTCTGTGACCTGTGTGTAAACATCACCCTCTAAATACCCTAGGTATGAAAGGGTTTAGAAAAAAGAGTCTGTCCTGATTCATACCAAGTACTTATAATGTGTCTTTATAAGAGAAAGATGACTGGGTGCATCTTCCCACTCATTGTGCCTGGAGACAGATATTAACTTCATCGATAGAAGTAAGTCTGGGTTTAGCCTGGACAAATATATTTATGTGACTCACATAGTTTTTCCAAATGACGCTTGGAGAACTGGCTGTGGGCTGGAAGATAAGGAAGAAGCCACTTACAAGCTGTGCAATTGAAGATGAGTCACTCAATGATCTGATCCTGGCTTTCTGCTATGCATATCATACTACCCATACCTTGCAGAGTTGCTGTGAATTCACCTGAGCAAGACACCTGCATGTATGGTGTGCAGACAATGCTAATTTTCCTTTGTTGTAATATAGCTACCCATGAATATTATGTGCTGAGTTCTGGATTACAGCAAAGATTTAGAAGACCTTGTAAATACTGAGGAGGCATTACTGATTACTGAGTGTCTGTGAAGATAACAGAGAAAAAATAACCTGGAGCTATAAATGGCCACTGGGGCTGTTACAGGTACTCACATAAGCATGAGTGGATCAGGAGATGGTTCTTGCCACCCACCCACCAGGAATAGCAGGCCATCAGGGGGTGATTGGACAGTTATCTGGTTGCTTCTTTGAAACTGATAACTTAGCAGCTGAAGCCAGGGAGAGACAAGCTCCTATTGATCCACAGCTGTTAACATTAAAGTGTTAATTAAATGCAGGCAGGTTCCAGGGAGAAGCAAAATGGGCTTCCAATAAAATCTCAAGTCTTAGGCAAGTGAACTGAGGCATGCACATTAAGAGACAAAATGGAGGAATATGGCCTTTTCATATACCTCCACTGGGAAAGGAAAGATAGTCTCAGAAAGGCATTTGTACAGCTTCTTAAACACACTCCCTATGGTCACTTCCAGATGGTAAAAATGGCACTTGTATGCAAACAGTCTATGACAAGGGAAGAATCATGGAAAAGGGTGCACCAGATGCTGGTGGTGGGCCAGCCTATAATGTTCCTGGATGAAGGTTAATGGTTTCATTTGTTCTTCAAGTCCCTCACTTGGATCACCTTCTAGTGCATTTTCCATTCTTTCCTGCTCTGAAGTTTTGTAATAAACATCCACCCCTTGTTTGTAACTTCCCTCAGTCTCTTTTTCTGCTTTATGCCCATCAGTTGAATTCTATCTTCTGAAGAGGTAAGAATTGATGTTTCTAAAGACCTGGGTTCATGTGCTGCCAGTAACTCAGATACTGCCCACCAGTACCAGGTCTAGGAGCTGTGGACAGTGTGGCTGGAGTATATACCCATAATGTGGTTTCCAAGACCACAGGCAGTTCCTGACTGTAGAAAGACATGAATTTCAGGTGATGGGCACATCATGGAAAGAAAGATTGTTCTGCTGAGGAAATACTTTGGATAAGATAATTTTTTTAATTGAGACAAAAATTCTTATAATATAAAATTAACTTTTTGAAATGTATAATTCAGTGACATTTAGTACATACATATTTTTGAGCAACTACCACTGCTTACTTCCGAATTATTTCCATTATCCTAAAAGGAAATCCTTTACCTGTTAAGGAGCTACTACCAAATCTGTCTTTCTGACACTTGTAAAAGAGTAATTTGTTTTTTGTCTCTAGGATTTACTGATTTTTGGATATTTATATAAAGAAAATTGTATAAAATATGTGACATTTTGTTTTCAGCTTCTTTAAACACAATAGTTTTGAAGCGCCTCCATATTGTAGTATTAGTGTCTCCATCCTTTTTACAGCTGAATATTACATGAATGAACAGATATACTACTTTTGTTTTTTATTATGATTTGTTGGTGGATGTCTTGTTTGTTTTCACTTTTTAGATATTGTGAATAATGCTTCTATGAATACATGTGTACATGTTTTTGTGTGAATACCTGGTTCACATATGTGTATGTATCTGAGAGTGCATTTGCTAATGTGTATGGTAATTCTATGTTCAGCTTTTTGCATAAACATTAAACTGTTTTCCACAGAATCTGTACCATTGTACATTTACATTTCCCCATTTCCATATCAAGCCATTGATAGTGTAAGTTTCATAAAATAATAATGACAATTACAATGGTTGTGAGGTAATATCTTATTGTGGCTTTGATATGCATTTCCCCAAGGTGAGTTATGTTGAGCATCTTTTCATGTGCTATTTGTGTCTGTTTGGAGAAAAGTCTTTTCAACTCTTCTGCCCATTTTTTCTTAACTGGATTGCTTTCCTTTTGGTTATTGAGTTGCAAGAGTTTCTTCTATATTCTGGATACTAGACTCTTATCATATATATGACTTGAAAATATTTTGTTCTGTGCTGTTGGTTTTCTTTTCACTATACTGATAGTGTCTTTCGACTCATGAAAATCTTTAGGATCGATGAAGTTCATCTACATAGTGTTTGTTTCCTGTGCATTCAGTGTCACAGGCATGAAATCATTGATAAATTAAATGCCAAAAAGCACATGCAAAGATATTTGACATCACTAGCCTTTTGGTAAATAAATATCTAAACCATAATGAGATTACCACTTTAAAACCACTAGAATGTCAGTTTTTAGCAGAAATGTTGGAGTATGTAGAGAAATTGGAAACTCTATGCATTGCTGGCGGGAAGGTGAAATGGCAGAGATGGCTGAACAAAAATGTGAGCATACGTAATGCCACTGAACTATACTCCTACAAATGTTTTTTTTTTTTTTTTTTTGAGATGGAGTTTCACTCTTGTTACCCAGGCTGGAGTGCAATGGCGCGATCTTGGCTCACCGCAACCTCCACCTCCTGGGTTCAGGCAATTCTCCTGCCTCAGCCTCCTGAGTAGCTGGGATTACAGGTACGCGCCACCATGCTCAGCCCATTTTTTGTATTTTTAGTAGAGACAGGGTTTCACCATGTTGACCAGGATGGCCTCAATCTCTTGACCTCATGATCCACCTGCCTCGGCCTCCCAAAGTTCTGGGATTACAGGCTTGAGCCACTGTGCCTGGCCCCAAATGTTTAAGTTGGTAGATGCTATGTTATGTGTCTTCTTTACCACATACAACAAAAAGTTCCTCAGAACTGGCCCTGAAATATCTGCATGTATGATGAAAGAAGACTCATCTACCCTAAAGTGACTGAAAACCTTTTTATTCATGCTGGTACTACACACTCCTTGCTCTTCCAGATTGAGAATAATCTCACCAACCAGGGAGATTCCACTCCACCTGGCCCATTTATACCCTTTTTATCATCCTATTTCCCTATTCAACTCACTTCCTGCCCCCTCTAAATTATGGCACATCAGAGGTCTGTTTACCATTTCTGTAGAGTTTTCAATAATGTCATAAAAATTGGATCATACAATATGTGATCTCTTCAATATGGCCTTTTTGGTTGTTATTATCACTTTTCTCATTATTCTAAGATTGCTGCTAAAAAAAAGCATACATGTGTTGGGCCACAGAAAATCAATTATAAAAAACGTACTCTAGGGCTGGGCATGATAGGTGACATCTCTAATCCCACCACTTTGAGAGACAGATAAGGGTGGATCATGAGGTCAGGAGTTTGACACCAGACTGGCCAGTATGAGAAACTTCATCTATACTAAAAATACAAAAAATTATCCAGGCTTGGTGACACACATTTGTAGTACCAGCTACTCTGGAGACTAAGACAGGAAATCAGTTGAATCTGGTAGCTGGGGTATGTGCAGATGGTCTATGGAGCCACTGTCACTCTGGAAGCTACCACTACTCCTGAGGGGATGATTTGAAGCCTCAGCCTTCAACAGAAGCATTGAGGACTCAGCAAGCAGTGTTTGGGGTGCCGGTTTTCCATCTGTATCTATCCTTGGTGAGGTATGTATACAGGTTTTTACCTTTAAATTGGATTATCGTGATCCACCCTTCTCAGTCTCCCAAAGTGCTGGGATTAGAGACATCACCTGCCATGAGAGGGTGCAAGAGTGGACCAACAAAACCCATGCACCGAGTTGCTGATGCACGAGGAAGTGTTGGTTGGCATCTGATAGAGCTTCTTTCTCCTTGGAACCCACTCAGGAGTGACCTTGGCTTTGGGGTTGGGTCTGCATCCACAATGAGAATAGTGTGCCTTCTGCCTTCTCTCTTTTGGTCTGATCCAGGAGAGACAGTGGCATCAGGACATCTGGTGGCCAGGTAAGGAAAGGTGCTCCTAGCTTTCAATTCATGCTGGTGATACACACTGTTGACTTTTCCACACACCCAGCATGATCTTTCCAACTAGAGAGAGTCCACTTTCACCTGGCTTCTTTGTTCCCTTTTCCTTTAACCAGTTCCCTTATTTGACTTACTTCCTGACCCATTACAAACCACTGTACATCACAGGTCCCTTTCCCATCTCTGTAGATTTTTCTTCTTTATAATGCCATATAAACTGGATGATACAATAGGAGATCTCTTCAGGCTGACTTTATTCACTTAGCTTTATGTATATTAGATGCATCCATGACTTCACGTAACTTCACAAATTACTCTCTTCCTCTTGCTGAATAGTTTTTTATTTCATGAGTGTTCCTAGATTTTTTTACTATTGAAGGGCATCCCCATTTCTTGAAGTATTTGGCTATTATAAATGTAGCTATACCTAATTGTATGTGGTTTTTTCTTAGATGTGAGTTTTCAAAGCAGTTTATCTAAATTCCTGAGTGCCATTTTTAGCCTATATGGTGAGACCATGTTTGGCGTTGGATAAACAAAAACTACCAAAACTGTGGCAGAAAAAGAGTAGTATCTTTTAAAATTACTATATAATTGTGCATTTTGTCAGCAGAGAATTAAAGTTCTTTTGCAATTTTAATTGCATTTAAAGAGATGTTCACAGTTTTATAGATGTTCAGTGTTATCACATTGACATTTTTATCTGCTTTTCCCTGATGAGATGTGTTAGTGAGCATTATTCTGTTGGTGTTAGGTCATTATTTTACTATTATTAGGTTGTTGCCAAATAATGTGTGTATGTGTTGTTCCAAAAAAGAAACACTTAGAAAATATGTTCTAATCTCTACTTCGTAAAACTTAAAAGAAATGCTAGTACATATTGTTACATTTATTTTACCATGTTATTTTTCTTAAATTCATAGTTTCTGCAATGAGAGAGTATCTCCACCTAATTAAACAATATGTTGAATATTTAGAGATATCCTTAAACTAAGGGATTCCTTTACAGATGTCAAGGCAGCAGCAGGAATTTCTAGAGTATAAACTAGAATTGACAAAATACACCAATTTCCCCTTCACTACATATTTTGAATGCTGAATACTTGACACAGATTAGAATTCTGGAGGTTTTGCTTTTTAAATGTCCTTCTTTGAAGGTGAGCCAAAATGTGAAATAACATGTTTTTGGTCTGTTAGTTTTTCTTTACCTTTCCAAAAAGATTCCACTGCCTCAGATTCAAATTTTAAGACACTATATCTTTATTAAAATATTTTCCATTGTTCCTTTTTTTTTTCATTCTTAGATATACTAAGTAAAACTTCTAGTAATTTTACTTCAAGTAAGAAGTGAAATTTAGCAGGAAAATCAATAGGGATAGCTCTGGTCTGCAGCTTCCAGCAAAAGCAATGCAGAAGGGTGATGGTGGAGGTGGGGTGGGGGGGTTGGTGATTTCTGTATTTTCAACTGAGGTACACAGTTCATCTCATAGGGACTACTTAGTCAATTGATACAGCTCACAGAGAGCAAGTAGAAGCAAGGTGTGGTGTTGTTTCACCCAGGAATTGCTGGGAAATCCATTCCCTAGCCAAGGGAAGCCAGGATGGATTGTGATATCCAGCCCAGATACTGCACTTTTTACAGTCTTTGCAACTCACAGACCAAGAAATTTCATAGTGTGCTTATACCACCATGGCCCTGGGTTTCAAGCACAAACCTGTCAGGCTGCATGAGCAAACATCAAGTTAGCTGCAGAAGATTTTTTGTTCTTGTTGTTCCCCAGTGACATTTGGAACAACAACAAGATATACCTGTTCACTCCCCTGAGAAGGAGGCTGGATCCATACTGCCAAATGGTATCTCTTAGTGGCTTGCACTCTCATGGAGTCAGCAAGTTAAGACCAATTGACTTGAAGTTCTCACTGCCAGCCCAGAAGTCTGAAGCTGACTTGGGATGATTTAACTTGGTAAGGGGAGGAGCGACCACCACTACTGAGGCTTGAGTAGGTGGTTTTCCCTTTACAGTGTTAAAAAAGCTGCCAGGAAGTTTGGACTACATGAAACTCACTAAAGAGTTTAAAAGTGGCTCTCTAGATTCCTTCTCACTGGGCAGGGAATCTCTGAAGGAAAGGCAACAGCCGAGTCAGGGGCTTATAAATAAAACTCCAATCTCCCTAAGACAGCACGTAGGGGAAGAGATGATTGTGGCTACAGGTAGAGCAGACTTAAATGTTCCTGCATAGTGACTCTACAGGGAGCAGTGAATGTCGCAGTACAGTGCTTGAGCTCTGCTAAGGGACAGTCTACCTTATCAAGTGAGTCCCATATTCCTGTGCCTCCTAACTGGAGAATACTTTCAAGCAGGGATAAACAGACACCACATCCAGGATAATTCTGACTGGCATCAGGCAGTTATCCATGTGGGACAAATATTCCAGAGGAAGAAGCAGATAATCTTTCTTGTCCTGTAGTCTCTGCTGTAGATACCCAGGCAATAAGGTTCTGGAGTGACTTCCAGTAACTTTAGCAGACCTGCAGAAGACAAGCCTGACTGTTAGAAGAAAAACTAACAAAGAGAAAGCAATAATATCAACACCAACAAAAAGGACAATCACATAAAAACCCCACCCAAGAGCCATTAGCATCAAAGAACCAAGATAGATAAATCCATTTATACAAAAGTTAGCTGGGCTTGGTGGCAGGCACCTGCAATCCCAGCTACTCTGCAGGACAAGGCAGGAGAATTTCTTGAACCCTGGAGGTGGAGCTTGTAGTTAGCCAAGACTGCACCATTGGAATGCAGCCCGGAGAATGAGGACAAGACTTCATCTCAAAAAAATAAAAATAAAAGTTTAAAAAAGCAAGGGTTGCAATCTTAGTCTTTAATTAGACAGACTGTAAAGAAACAAACATCAAAAAAGACAAAGAGGTGTATTATGAAATTCAAAAGAAATCAATGCAACAAGAAGAGCTAACAATGTGAGAGATATGTAGATATATGTGCACCCAATACAGGTGCACCAAAACTCATAAAGCAAGTTCTTAGAGACTTAGACTCCCACACAATAATAGTAGGATACTTTAATACCCACTGTCAATATTAGATCAATGAGACAGAAAATTAACAAGGATATAAAGGACTTGAACTCAGCACTGGACCAAATGGACTTAATAGACATTTACAGAACTCTCCAAACCATATCAACAGAATATGCATTATTCTCAGCTCCACGTGAAACTTACTCTAAAACTGTTTACATAATTTGAAGTAAAACACTCCTCAGCAAAAAAAAAAAAAAAAAAAAAAAAAAAAATGGAAATTATAACAGAGTCTCTCAGAACAGAGTGCAATCAAATTAAAGCTGAGGATTAAGAAACTGACTCAGAACTGTACAACTACATGGAAACTGAACAAACTGCTCTTCATTGACTACTGGGTAAATAACAAAATTAAGAAAGAAATACGTTCTTTGAAACCAATAAGAACAAAGACACAGCATACTAGAATGGCTGAGATGCAGATGAAAAGCAGTGTTAAGATGGAAATACATAGCACTAAATGCCCACATCCAAAAGTGGGAAAGAGGATGGGAGCAGTGGCTCACACTTGTAGTACCAGCACTTTGGGAGGCTGAGGCAGGCAAATCACCTGGGGTCAGAAGTTTGAGTCCAGCCTGACCAACATGGGGAAACCCCATCTCCACTAAATACAAAATTAACTGGGTGTAGTGATACATGGCTGTAATCTCAGCTACTTGGGAGGCTGAGGTATGAGAATCACTTGAACCTCAGTGTCAGAGATCGTGGTGAGCCAAGACGTCACCATTGCACTGCAGTCTGTGCAACAAAAATAAAATAATATTTAAAAAAAGAAGAAGAAAAAGAAAGTCAGAGGGAGAAAGAATGGAAGAAAGGAAAAAAAAGTAACAAAAAAAAAATCAGAAAAACCTAAAATAAACACATTAATATCACAATCAAAGAAAAATAGAGGGTTGAGTGTGGTGACTCATACCTGTAAACCGAGCATTTTAAGAGACCAAGGCAGGATGAATCACCTTACTTAAGATGTTCAAAATCAGCCTGACTAATCAACCTTGTGAAACCCAGTCTTTACTAAAAATACAAAAAAAAAAAAAAAAAAAAAAAAAAAAAAAAAAAAAAAAAAAAAATCCTGGTATGGTGGTGTGCACCTGTAATTCCAGACATTTGGGAGGCTGAGATGAGAGAATTTATTGATTTATTGAACCCAGCAGCCAAAGATCATACCATGGCACTCTAGTTTGTGTGACAAAGCAAGATTCTTTAAAAAAAAAAATCTAGAAATGCAAGAGCAAACACGTTCAAAATTTAGCAGATGCCAGTAAACAACAAAAGTCACAGCAGAACTGAAGAAAACAGAGACACAAACAAATCCTTCAAAAAAATCAATGAATCCAGGAACTGATATTTTGAAAAAATTAACAAAATAGATAGACCACTTTCCAGACTAACAAAGAACAAAAGCGAGAAGAATCATGTAGATACAATAAAAAAGGATAAAGGGGATGTCTCCGTTGATTCCACAGAAACAAAAACTACCATCAGAGAATATTATAAACATTTCTGTGCAAATAAATTTTAAAAACCTAGAAAAAAAATTCTGACACTTACACCTTTCCAAAAATAAAACAAGAAGTCAAATCTCTGAATAGACCAATAACAAGTTGTGAAATAGAGGCAGTAATTAATAACCTAACAACAACAGCAACAAAAAGCCTAGGGCCAGTTAGATTCTTACCCAAACTGTACCAGAGGTACTAAAAGAACCAGTACCATTTCTTCTGAAATCATTCCAAACAATATAAAAAGAGGGACTTCTCCCGAACTCATTTTATGAGGCCATTTTCTGTCATCTTGATATCAAAACCTGGCAGAGGCACACAACAAAAAAATTCAGTCCAATATTTCTGATGAACATCGATGTGAATATCTACAATAATACACTGGGAAACCAAATAAATCAGTGCATCAAAAAGCTTATCCTCTAAGATAAAATTGGTTTAATCCCCAGCATGCAAGTATGCTTCAACATATGCAAATCAGTAAATGTAATCCATAACACAAATATAACCAATGACAAAAATCATAGTATCTCAATAGATGCAGAAAACCCCTTAAATAAAATTCAACATTGCATCATGCTAAAATAATCAATAAACTTGGTATTGAAGGAATATATCTTCAAAATAGTAACTATTTATAGCAAACTCTTAGAAAATGTCATACTGAATAAGCAAAAATAAATGAATTTTCTTTGAAAACTGGCAAAGATAAGGATTGCCTCTGTTATCACTTCTATTTAACATAGTATTGAAAGGTCTGGCCAGGGCAATCAAGCAAGAGAAAGAAGTAAAAATGATTCAAATAGGAAGAAAAGAAATCAAATTGCCTCTGTTTACAGATAGCATGACTCCATATTTAGAAAACTCCATCTTCTCAGCTTAAAAACTTCTTAAGCTGTTAAGCAATTTCAGCAAATATCAGGTTACAAAATCAATGTACCAAAATCACAATCATTCCTATATGCCAATGGTAGACAACTAGAGAGCCAAATTATGAGTGAACTGCCATTCACAAATGCTACAAAGAAAATAAAATAGCCTGCTGGCATGGTGGCTCACCTTTGTACTCCCAGCACTTTGGAAGGCTAAGGCAGAAAGATCACCTGAGGTAGGGAGTTTGAGACCAGTTTGATCAACAAGAAGAAATACCACCCCCCTCCACCTTCTAAAAATACAGATTTAGCTGGGGTGGTAGTACAAGTCTGTACTCCAACTACTTGGGAGAGTGAGACCAGATAATTGCTTGAGCCCAGAAGGTGAGGATTGTGTTAGGTCAAGACTGAGCCATTTCACTCCAGCCTGGGCCACCAGAGTGAAACTCCTTCTCAATAAATAAATAAATAAAATAGAATAACTAGAAATAAAACTTACAAGGTATGTGAATGACCCCTTCAAGGGGAACCACAAACCACTTTTAAAGAAAATGAGAAAGAACACAAACCAATTGGGGAAAAAATATGCTAATGGATATATCATGAAAATGACCATGATGCCCAGAGTAATTTGTAGAGTCAATGCTATTTTCATCAAGCTACCATGGGCTTAAAAAAAAAAAAAAAGAAAAGAAAAAAAGAAAAAAAAAAAAAAACTCGAAAAAATGACTTTAAATTTGATATGGAATAAAAATAGAGCCCATAAAGTCAAGACAATCTTAAGCACAAAAAAAGAAGCTACACTACAAGGCTACAGTAATGAAAACAACATGGTGTTGGTATTAAAAGACATATATAGACTGATGGAACAAAACAGATGCCTCTGAAATAAAAACATATATCTACAACCATCTGATCTCCAACAAACCTGAAAAAACAAGCAACGGAGGATGAGTTTTCTATTTTATAACTAGTTCTGGGAAAACTGACTAGCCATATACAGAAAACTGAAACTGGAACTCTTCTTTACATCATATGCAAAAAATTATGTTAAGATAGATTAGAAACTTAAACATAAGACCTAAAATAATTAAAACCCTAGAAGAAAACCTAGGCAATACATAGGCATTGGCAAAGATTTAACAACTAAAACACCAAAACGAATTTCAACAAAAGCCAAAATTGACAAATAGAATCTAATTATGCTGAGATTCTGCACAGCAAAATAAACTATTTTCAGAGTAAACAGACAATGTACAGAATGGAAGAAAATTTTTGTAATCTAACCATCTGACAAAGGCCTAATATTCAGAATCTTAGCAAAAATAAAAGCATTTCCTATTAAAAGTGGTAAAGATAAGAATTCCCTCTCTAATAATTTCTGTTAAACATAGTATGAATGTAAGTAGATTTAAAAGAAAAAAAAAACATGAACTTAAACATATTTACAAGAAAAAAAAGAAGGATATGAAGAGTGAAGAATATGAAGAGGTACTTCTCAAAAGAAGACATTTATGCAGCCAATAAATATATTTTAAAAACTCATCATCAGTGATCATTAGACAAATGCAAGCTAAAAGCATCTCAAACTCATCGGAATGGCTATGATTAAAAATTTAGGAAACAGCCTATGTTGGTGAAGAATTGGAGAAATAGGAAAGCTGTTGCACTGTTACTGATATGTAAATTAGTTCAACCAGTGTAGAAGACAGTATGGTGATTCCTTAAAGATGTAGTACCAGCCACACCATTTAACACAGCAGTCTCATTACTGAGTAGATACCAAAAGGATTATAAATTATTCTGCTATAAAGACACATGCACAGGTATGTTTACTGCAACACTATTCACCATAGCAGACTTGCAACCAACCCATACGTCTAGCAATGATAGACCAGATAAAGAAAATGTGCAACCGTGGAATACTATGCAGCTATAAAAATGAATAGATTTCATGTCTTTTTCTGGGACATAGATAAAGCTGAAAACCATCATTCTCCACAAACTAAAACAGGAATGGGAAACTAAACACCACATGTTCTCACTCTTAAGTTGGGAGAGAGCAATAGGAACACATGAACACAAAGAGGGGAACATCACACAGCATGGCCTGTCAGTGCGTGGGGCTAAACAGAGGGAGATCAATAAGACTAACACCTAACACATGAAGAGCTTAATATATAGATGATGGGTTGATGCGTGCAGCCAACCACCATGGCATATGTATATGTATGCAACAAATTTGCATGTTCTCCACATGTATTCTAGAACACAAATTCTATATATTTTTAAAGAATAGAAGTCAGGTAAAATGGCAGACTACTATCTATGAATTTATAATAATTTCCTATTCGGATTCTACTCAATGCTTTTACTGTATTTTGTGTCTTTATGAAAGGAAAATAACAAATTATTGTACTAATCTTTCTAATCATTCAACATATTGTACTTTACAATAACTTATTGTAAAGTGACTAAAAATGATTATTTATTTATTTACTTACTTATTCATTTATTTGGGATGGACTCTCACTCTGTTGCTCAGGCTGAAGTCTTGGCTCACTTCAACCTCTGCCTTCTGGGCAGTCTTTCAAGCAATTCTCCTGCCTCGGCCCCCAGAATAGCAGGTACTATAGGTATGCACCACCACACCAGGATTTTTGTAATTTTTAGTAGAGATAGAATTTCATCATGCTGGCCAGGATTGTCTTGAATTCCTGATTTCGTGATCCACCCTCCTTGGCCTACTGAAGTGCTGAGATTACGGGTGTGAGCCACCATGCCTGGCTGAAATTCTTTTATATCTTTATAAAGTCAAGTGTGGGTTGGAAATTAACTATCCTAACACTTGTCAGTGCATCAAGGTTGCTAGAATGAAAATAAAACTTCCCATCTAAGACACTTGGTACCCTCCAGAACTTTAAAAAAAGCTAAGAAATAAAGCATCAGGCCTCCTACTGCTCCATGGGAGAGCATGTCCAGGGCCTTTGGGACTCTTGGGCCCTGAAGGAAGGCACGGGTAGGGTAGGCAGGGGCAGTCTTTCTGGCTAATGCCACTCTGGCAGCCACTTGCTCCTTCCCATGGATGACTTGGAGTCTCAGAGTTCAGCAGAAGCAGCAAGGTGTCAGCAAGTAGTGTTTGGTATGCCTGTTTTATATCTCTGTATCTTTTTTTGTGAAGTATAGTCTCACGTCTTTGCATTATAATTGGGTAGTTTATCTTGTTCAGTTTAGAGTTGCTCTGTGTATTGTGCAAACAAATCACTTCAGATGTGATTGCTAAATTTTCTGACTGTGTCTTGTTGTTTGTTTCTCTTTACAGAATTATCATTATTATTGTTGAGACAGTGTCTATCTCTGTCACCCAAAATATAGTACAATGGCATGATCTAGGCTCACTGCAACTACCACCTTCAGGCTTTGAGATTGTCCTGGCTCATCCTTCCAAGTAGCTGAGACCGCAGGCCTCACCACCTCATCCAGTTAGGTTTTTTTTTTTTTTTTTTTTTTTTTTTTTTTTTTTTTTTTTGTATAGTTGGGGTTTCACCATGTAGGCCATGATGATCTGGAACTCCTGACCTCAGGTAATCCAGTCACCTTGGCCTCCCAAATGGCTGAGAATACAGGTATAAACTGCCATGCCTGAGACTTTAGCAGAATGTTTTACAGAGTTGACATTTCAACTTTTAACAAACTCTACATTATTTATTTATTTTCTTTTATGGACTTGCTAATAACTAATTAGCAATCCCAAGGGCATACAGACAAATTTATATTACAACTTTGTATCAGAAAGTTTAATGTATATATAATTTTGACTCATTTTTTTCTAAAAGTATGATGTTTATGTGTATGTTCTTTTTCTCCATGTAGTTACAAATTGTTTTGTTTTCACTTTGGAACAGACATTATTTCCGTTTAATGGTCTTTGCACCTTTGACAAAATTAGTTGACTGTGGCTTGTTTTGGAGCTTTATGTTCTACTCCACTTATCTACTTGTCTATTAAACCATCCACCTCACACTCTGTTTATTACACTAGCTTTAGTGTAAGTATTCAGATCCAGATGTATAAGTACTTTAAGTTTGTTCTTCTTCAGTCTTATTTTATCTATTCTAGGCGGAGGAAGAGTTTGTTGATATCATTGGTTGGAATTTAATTGGGATTTTCCTGAAACAAAAGTGAGTGTACTTCTCTTACACAAGGAACTTCACTGCCTTTATTTTTTGATACAGAGTCTCAGTGTGTCACGCATGTTAAAGCACAATGGTACAATCTCAGCTCACTGAATTCTCCCCTCAACACCGCAAGTATCTGGGATCACAGTAATGCACCATCACTTTCAGCTTATATTTTCTGTGTTTGGTAGAGATGGGTTTCATCATGCTCCTCAGGTTGATCTCCAACACATAGACTCCAGAGACCTGACCACCTCAGGCTGCCAAAGTTTTGGGGCTGCAGGCTTATTCTGTGCCTGGCCTTTTGGCATTTACTTATATTTCTTTTAATTTCTCTCAATGGTGACTGCTTTTCTGAAAGAAATTTGCATTTCTTTTTACATTTTCACATAGTGAATTCAGTTTTGAGGGTATTACATTAAAAGTGTTTTTTTAGTGTTTCAAATTCCAATTATTTTTATTATTGCTGATATAAAGAAATGCATTTGAATTTTGTCTATTGACCATCTTCTTTTCTTCTTATCTTCATTCTCATAAAAGTATGGGAAACTGGGCTCTATTTCACTTCTATTTCTTGATATTAGCGCCTGGGTTAATTAGTCCTAAATTTAGAGATTCTCCAGGGCTACCATGAGGTGGCCACGCACGGAGCCAACCCACGAAGTCCCTGAACTGCATCTCTGAGGAGCACGGTAGGGTTCCTGGGCTTTGGACAGAGCATCCTTCTCCTCAGGACATGCCCAGATGATGCCATGGCTTCAGTGTACCTGCAGACACCATATTGAAAATGAAACCTCCTTCTCCTCTGGACCCATCCACTGAGAGGTCGCGGCTCTGGGACAGCTGGGGATGGGGCAGGGTGCGTTTGTGGTGAGGATAAACTTTCCTTCTCCTCTAAAGCTGCCCAGGAGAGGCCATTGCTTATGGACACCTGCGGACACGGGAGTTCAAATCCACAATGAGGATGGAGCCTCCTCTCCTCTGCACCCATCCAGGAAAGGCTGCAGCATTGGGACATCTGCTGTCCGGGTGCAGAAAACATGTCCGGTCTGTGCCAATACTGAGAGGAAAGTGATGCCTTGGGCCTGTCTTGCCTCAAGCCAGGCTCCAACTCTAACTTTACAAATGTCTCTCCTGAGTGTGGCTGTGACCACGCATCTTCACAGACACCAAAATGTGCTTTGCACATGATCTGGGCTTGTTTCTGCAGAAAGATTCTAGTCCAGAGAAAAGAGAGGTGCCCAGTGGTATAGCTGTGACAGGCCGAGCCCAGGAGAGAAATCACTCTGTCCATTAACACTTTTATTTGTGCTTTAGTGGCTTTTTTCCCCAGTGCTACATTAGTTAAGCAATATGGAAAAAAAAATTAAGTAGGCATATTAGAACTTGAATCATTATTTAAGTTTAAATATATGTTGTATGCTTTTTAGCAACTTTTTTTTCTTTTATTGAGACAGTCACGAGGTACTGGGAGTGGATTTTTAATGGTACAGAAAATAACGTCTGTTTTACAAAGATTGACATCCTACATTAGCTGAAATATAACTATATCAAAATTTAATATTATTTTATAAAATCAGTTGAAGAAATTTGCCCCATTGTTTTCTCGTCCTTCACAATTTTACATAATCATAAAATTATTTAAACGTTGACGTCTGATGCGTGTAAGCAGAGGACCCATCATGGTTGTTTCCACAGGTTGCCATGATAGTTCTTTGTTGAAAACAAACATTCTGTCCTGTAGCCAATACAGATGAATGAGCATTCAGAGAAGCATGAGATTAAAATAATAACTACGTGTAAATTACAAAAGGTGTAAAATATCCATGCTTAACAATCCTGTGAGAGCTCATTATATCACAATTGACAAGGAAATTTGCTGTGGCACACAATATTTAAAGTAATGACTGGAATGATGACTCATGATATTATACTAGGGCATATAATGAATAAAAAGATCTTTTACAAATTTCCAGGAATTATATACAGTTTCCAAAAGGATAATATTTTATCCATACAAATATGACTTTGGAGAGATTAAGCACCTTTTCTTATTTGTATGTTTTTGATAGTGGTAATATGAAACTCTCTACCATATGCTAGCATTCAATAGTGGATTAGATAATTTATAAATACACCATATTATAATTTCTACAGGCATGTGTTTTCTTATAGTGCACTGTCTCATTATTGTAGAAATAATGTTTTTTAACACATCAAAATACCTTTAGTCTCTCTGTAAAAATAATAAGCTACAAGCATATAAAATTCAATTTTTGTTTAGTAATTGATGTGATATAATTTTATTTTTATTTATAATCTTGATATTTAATAAATATCTTTTATTTCGCATATATTTAATGTTGCAAATTACCAGTAAGATTTTATAGCTAGTTTTAGCCAAATTTTCTGTAAAACAATTATTATTACAATTAATTTGGTCATGAGAATTGTAACAATTTAAATCAAACTCTAAGCTTTAAAATTTTAAGCATCTAGCAAATATCAATTTGTTCAACTAGTAACCAAATAGAATAAAAATGTATTCCTGTTTTACATTTAATAGTGACAACTCTGAAGACATATTTGTTTTATTAAGCCAAAAATACTAAATTAGTTTTACTTACCAAATAGACTGTGCTTGAAAAATATTTGGATTAGTTTCTATATTATCTGGATGGTTTAGAAATATATAACTTACAAGTTCTTATTTTTTTTTCCAAACAAATTTGGAATAACGCAGTTTTAAATAATTTCAGAAATAAATTTTTAATTGCCATGCACAGGTGTGAAAATATCACATGTAGAAAATATAAATAAACATACAAACAGATTCAAGTAGAGATTTTACACATTCATTATAAAATTGTAGCCACAAATTAGGCATAAATATTGTATGAGTAATTTTAGGTGTTCACTTGACAAGGTTAAGGGATACTCACATTGCTGGCAAAGTACCATTTCTGGGTAGATTTGTGAAGATGTTTCTGGAAGTTTCTTAAGAACCTCTAGTAATTTAGTCATCATGCTCTCATTGGTATTGAGAGTGAGTCTTTACTAAAATGAAGATTTCCTTACTTGATGTAAATTTTCCTTATAAAAGTATATCTTCTACTCTGTTTTCAGGACTTCTCTTGTGTTTACATTTTCTGAAAATAATGAGTTCAAAATAGTCCTTAAATGAAAGAAGTATTATTTTGTGTTAATATATTCTGGTTTTCTACTGTCATATCTGGGGGTGGCATATTCCGGTCTCCTACACTGTCTTCCATAATTTCTATACCATCATGCACTCCACCCACAATTAATACACCTCTGTATATCCCCCAGATAATTGTCATGTTTTCTTAATACTTTACCAGTTCTAGCAGATATAGTTCGGCCATGCTCTTTTATTTACTGTAATTTTTAGTTTCTTAATGATATATGTGCTTGAATATCTTTTTGTTTACTAGCCATCTGTGTATCTTCATTGGTGAGTTATCTGCTTAGCTCTTTACTTATATTTAAATGAGTAATCTATTTTATTTATGTTTCAAGATTTCTTTGTACATTTTGAGTGCAGGTTCTTGCTTAGATCAGCATTTTTCAGGTATTCCTTCTCAGTCTGTGTCTTGTCTTTCTATTTACTGAACAACATTTTCACAGAGTGTACATTTTTAGTATGAGACTGTCTATATTTTTAGTATGGGAATGTCTACATTGTTAATTATTTTTTCTGTTATAAATTGGCTTTGATGTCTTATGTCAAAACTCGGTGCCAAACCCAGGTCACACTTCACATAGCTTTCTTTCTGGCCTTCCTTGTAGAATTTCTATAATTCTACATTTTAAGCTTCAGGATACATTGAGGACATGTTTTTTATAAGTTGCAAAGTTTTACTCTGTGTTCATTTCCCATGCTTCCCTGTTAATGGTTTCATAATTAAAAACAAACAAAGAGACAACAGAATAATAGGCTCCAATTCAGTTTGAATTTTCAAAATAACAATGTTGAGCCATCTGAACTCTGGATCCTTTGGTGCTGCAGGCAAGCCAAGAAAGGGTGTATGGCTGCAACACTGTAACTATGTGGGTCCTGCAGCTATGGCAGCCATGAGCAGAAAGATGCCAGAGCCTGCCATTTCAGACCCGAGGAGTGCTTCAGTGTTCAGAGGCTGTCACTTGAGAGGATCAGAGCTATGTTCTCCTCAGCTCAGTCAGGAGAACACCACCTCACTCTGGGATAGCTGGAGGTAGAGGTAAGTAAAAACCTTCCTCTGACCTTTGATGATTGAAGGCCTAATAGAAGAGCTTGGTGTACAAGATTAGAGGTATAAAATGCTATGGTTACCAGTGCTCCATAAGGCCTTTCTTTACACCCAAGGCATGGTGGCCACAATTTAAGATCAACACTAGGCACTCATAACACAAATATAACATTCTTCAAAAAATTATGACATCTATAATACAAACACAACATTGATAAGCTAATGTAACACTGTAATACAGTTTTAACATCAGTGATGTAAAATGTAACACTTATAATACTGATCTAACATCCCTAATACAACTGTAAGACTCATAATAGCAATAAAACACTCATAATACTAATGTATCATTTGCAACACAAATACAACAATTATACTACTTATCTAACACTGATAATACAACTGTAATACTCACAATACCAATATAGAATCTGCAATAATAATAAAATATCTGTAAACTGATGTAGTATCTGTAATGCTGTCCTCATATCTGTAATTCAACTGTAACACTCATAATATCAATATACCACTCATAACGCCTACATACCACCCACAATACAAATGTAACATAATACCATAATACCAATATACCATTCACAATACCAATGCAATAACTATAATACTGATGGAACAACAGTAATACTGAAGTAGCATCTGAAATACTAATATAATACTCATAATACTAACACAATATTTATAATACAAATAGATCATAACACTGATATAACACCCATAATTACTAATGTAACACCTGTGATCCATATGTAATAGCTGTAATAATGACATAACATTTCTACTCTTACCAAAGCACTTGGTTTCATAGCTTCCACTGAGTTAGATTTGAGTTGGATTTGCTGTCATAATGAACATTTTTGCTGTTGTGTCTGCTTTAGTGACATGCTATAAACCTTATTGTTTTCATTCAAAAGTACTTTACTTCTCAGTAATGTCACACTTCTAGGAAACTTGCAATAGCATTTAGTATGCTTTTTCCTTTTTTCCAAATTTCCCAGTAATTATTGCTGTGCCAGATTTTCAGCTTCATGCAAAATCACCTAGTGTGTTTTACCAAAATACAAACAATGTCTCAGGTTATCACCACATAACTACCAAAGCAGGAAAATACATGGTTTCTACATGAAAGTCCAATCCACATACCCATTTTACTTCAACACCTGCCTCAATTGGGAGAAAAAAATCTCCTTTCATGTGAGTGCAAGTTTCTTTTTCTGGAACTGTTGCTGAGACACCCTCAGTTTTCACAACCCTGTTGTATGTAAAGAGCAATGGTAACTCCAATCTGTGTCTACCCAGAATTTTTTCCTAAACAGATGGAGACTTTAGATTCCTGGATGGAACACCCTGGTGTGCTACTGTACTCTCCTTAGTGCAGCTCACCTAGAGGATTGCAATCCCTCCTGCCACCACTAGCAAACTCACTTAGCAATAGCAAAATATTCATTTACAAACACAAATTTTATTTTGTCACTCCCTTGATTTTATTTTTAAACTTACAGTGGCTGCAGGCCCCAAGTACTCCTGCCTGTTTTCCTTTCCATTTAGTTAACTCAACTGCCTGCAGTCTTCTCAGCTCTCACTTGTGGGGACACAGACTCTTGGGTGTCTCAGGGATTTTAAAGTGCATTTTCTCAACTCATTCACCCAGTGCCCACTGTTAGCTGATTTTCTAAGGCCTAAAAGGCAAAGCAGTTGTCATACCTAACTGTAGAAAAGTTAATGTATTGCATCTAAATATAAAAAGTGATTGATCATTTGTTAGATCATTGAAGAGATTATAAAAATTATGAAACAATTTCTAAATCTGAGAAATAATAGTTAATAAAATTAAAATTGATGTTTGGGATAATTATTAAAGAAAAAAATCTTGCTTCCAAAGACAAATGACACAGTTAATTATAGAAATTACATATGAATATATTGGACACACTATTGCCTTGCTATATTCTTTGTGTGTAATTATTTACAAGGTATTCTAGGTTTAAAACTTTTATTTTAAATAGTCTTCCAGTACAGTTAACTCACAAAATGTTCTAGTCCACATCATGACTATATATGTGTATATATGTATATACACATATATGTATATGTGTATATATGTATATGTGTGTATATATATGTATATGTGTATATATATACACATATATGTATATGTGTGTATATAGTATATACATATGTGTATACATATATAGTATTATATGTGTATATATGTGTATAAATATATGCATATATGTATACATATATACAAATTGTATATATGTATATATGTATATATACGCATGTATATATATACATATATGTATACATATATACTAGAGGAGCAAGCCCAAGGCACATTAATTGTTAGATTTGGTAGTGTTGAAACAATAGAAAATATACTAAGGGCAGTCAGAGAGAAATGTTGGGTCACCAACAAAGGGAAGCAGATCAGACTCACAGCGGATCTCTTGACAGAAACTCTATAAGCCAGAAAAGAGTGAAGGCCAATATTTAACATCATTATAGAAAATAATGTTCAACCCAGACCTCTGTTCTGTTCTATTGTTCTATGTCTCTGTTTTGGTACCAGTACAATGCTGTTTTGATTACTGTGTCCTTGTAGCATAGTTTGAATTCTGGGAGCATGATACCTCCAGTTTGTTAATTTTGATTAGGATTGTGTTGTTGTTTTGTTTTGTTTTGTTTTGTTTTGTTTTGTTTTGTTTTGTTTTGTTTTGTTTATTTCAGTTCTGTGAGGAAGGTCACTGGAAGCTTGATAGGGATAGTGTTGAAAATCTCTCAGCAATTGCTTGTCTTTAAAGGATTCTATTTCTCCATCACTTATGAAGCTAGTTTGGCTGAATGTAAAACAGATTTACAAGAAAAAAAAAGCACTTTCAAATTGGGTAAAGTATATGAACAGACATTTTACAAAAAAAAAAAAAAATTGAGGTCAAGAAACGTATGAAAAAATACCCATCATCACTGGTAATTAGGGAAGTGCAAATCAAAACCACATTGAGATGCCATCTCACACCAGTTAGAATGGTGATCATTTAAAAAATCTGCAGACAAAAAAATGTTAGAGAGTATGTGGAGAAATAGGAATACTTTTACACTGTTGGTAGAGTGCAAAGTGGTGCAACCGTTATGGAAGACAGTGTGACAAATTTTCAAGGACCTAGAAATAGAATAGCAAATACCTGGAACCAACCCAAATGTTCATCAGCAATTGACTGGATAAAGAAAATACGGCACATATACATCATGAAATTCTATTTAGCCATAAAAACTACGAATTTGTATCTTTCACAGAGACATGCATAAATCTGGAAACCATCATTCTCAGCAAACTGACAAAAGAACAGAAAATCAGAAAACCAAGACCCCGGGGAAGGAAGAGTCGGAGATGGGGAGGGTGGGGAGGCATACTGTGTGGAGAACTACCAGATATAAGTGATGAGGAGAGAAAGGCAGCAAACCACTTTGTCATGTATAAACTTATGAAACTATCCCGAATGATCTGCACTTGTACCTCAGAAACTAAAGTACAATTAAAAAAGTGAAACCCTTAAAGGTAATCTGAATGACTATAAAAATTGTAGCCCAGTGAATTTTTTCTTCACATAACCACTTTCTTGAGTTAATATTGGTTTTAACTAAGCAGAGATAAAGAGCCTTGTCATGAAGCAATTAAAATAATGGGTTCCATATGGGCTAAAATTACCTAGTAAAAGAGTGCAATTTTCAAGAATAAGTAAATTGGTGTGTTTTAATACCAGAACTTCCCAACCACAACTGAGAGATTTACAAAATATTCTTTCTATTTCTACATGGTAAAAATCTTTCTACAGTATGTACTCTCATTATTGCATTCTTATACACTGGAACTTCTTTTAGTTTGAGACTCTGAGGAAAAAAATAGCTTTTATTGTATTGCGGACAAAGCATAATTTCAGTAGTATCCAATAACAAAATCTTTACTTCGTTTTCCAGACAACCCAGATGTTTATAAGCATGGTAAAATTAACCCTACATTCTTGGTAGCTATATCAAACAAGTCTACAAATGAGAGTTTTCTAAACTCAGAGAAAAAAAAAATAATCTTTTGCAGAATTCTCAAACTCAACTTCTGGGTTCTCTACTTGTTTGCCTT
This sequence comes from Saimiri boliviensis, assembly GCF_048565385.1. Taxonomy (NCBI): domain Eukaryota; kingdom Metazoa; phylum Chordata; class Mammalia; order Primates; family Cebidae; genus Saimiri; species Saimiri boliviensis. The sequence goes on along the minus strand of NC_133471.1, from coordinate 15,760,117 downwards.
ATAAAAGGCCCCCAACAGCTATATCATCAGCTTCTTCTGTTATGTCACCCCCAAAATTAACAAATTCTGTGTTACAGAAAATGCTCTATGAACATGATGCTCCTAAAGTTCAAGTATCTTTTCCACTACAGGAAACTAAATATATATATATATATATTTTTTTTTTTATTGCATTTTAGGTTTTGGGGTACATGTGATGAACATGCAAGATTGTTGCATAGGTACACACATGGCAGTGTGCTTTGCTGCCTTCCGTCCCCTCACCTGTATCTGTCATTTCTCCCCATGCTATCTCTTCCCACCTCCCCACCCCCCGCCCCTCCCCCATTTCCCCCCAACAGACCCCAGTGTGTAGTGCTCCCCTCCCTGTGTCCATGTGTTCTCATTGTTCAACACCCGCCTATGAGCGAGAATATAAGGTGTTTGATTTTCTGCTCTTGTGTCAGTTTGCTGAGAATGATGGTTTCCAGGTTCATCCATGTCCCTATAAAGGACGTGAACTCATCGTTTTTGATGGCTGCATAATATTCCATGGTGTATATGTACCACATTTTCCCTATCCAGTCTATCATCGTTGGGCATTTGGGTTGGTTCCAGGTCTTTGCTATTGTAAACAGTGCTGCAATGAACATTCGTGTGCACGTGTCCCTGTAGTAGAATGATTTATAATCCTTTGGATATATACCCAGTAATGGGATTGCTGGGTCAAATGGGATTTCTATTTTTAGGTCCTTGAGGAATCGCCACACTGTCTTCCACAATGGTTGAATTAATTTACATTCCCACCAACAGTGTAAAAGTGTTCCTATTTCTCCACATCCTCTCCAGCATCTGTTGTTTCCCGATTTTTTAATGATCGCCATTCTAACTGGTGTGAGATGGTATCTCAATGTGGTTTTGATTTGCATTTCTCTGATGACCAGTGATGATGAGCATTTTTTCATATGTTTGTTGGCCTCCTGTATGTCTTCTTTTGTAAAGTATCTGTTCATATCCTTTGCCCATTTTTGAATGGGCTTGTTTGTTTTTTTCTTGTAGATCTGCTTTAGTTCTTTGTAAATTCTGGATATCAGCCCCTTGTCAGATGGGTAGACTGCAAAAATTTTTTCCCATTCTGTTGGTTGCCGATTCACTCTACTGACTGTTTCTTTTGCCGTGCAGAAGCTGTGGAGTTTGATTAGGTCCCATTTGTCTATTTTGGCTTTTGTTGCCATTGCTTTTGGCGTTTTGGTCATGAAGTCCTTGCCTACACCTATGTCCTGGATGGTTTTGCCTAGATTTTCTTCTAAGGTTTTTATGGTATTAGGTCTGATGTTTAAGTCTTTAATCCATCTGGAGTTAATTTTGGTGTAAGGTGTCAGGAAGGGGTCCTGTTTCTGCTTTCTGCACATGGTTAGCCAGTTTTCCCAACACCATTTATTAAACAGGGAGTCCTTTCCCCATTGCTTGTTTTTGTCAGGTTTGTCGAAGATCAGATGGTTGTGGGTATGTTGTATTTCCTGTGAGGCCTCTGTTCTGTTCCATTGGTCTATATCTCTGTTTTGGTACCAGTACCATGCTGTTTTGATTACTGTAGCCTTGTAGTATAGTTTGAAGTCCGGTAGTGTGATGCCTCCCGCTTTGTTCTTTTTGCTTAGAATTGACTTGGCTATGCGGGCTCTCTTTTGGTTCCATATGAAGTTTAAGGTGTTTTTTTCCAGTTCTGTGAAGAAGGTCATTGGTAGCTTGATGGGAATAGCGTTGAATCTGTAAATTACTTTGGGCAGTATGGCCATTTTCACGATGTTGATTCTTCCTAACCATGAACATGGAATGTTTCTCCATCTGTTTGTATCCTCTCTTATTTCGTTGAGCAATGGCTTGTAGTTCTCCTTGAAGAAGTCCTTTACGTTCCTTGTTAGTTGTATTCCTAGGTACTTTATTCTCTTTGTAGCAATTGTGAATGGCAGTTCGTTCTTGATTTGGCTCTCTTGAAGTCTATTACTGGTGTATAGGAATGCTTGTGATTTTTGCACGTTGATTTTGTATCCTGAGACTTTGCTGAAGTTGTTTATCAGTTTCAGGAGATTTTGGGCTGAGATGATGGGGTCTTCCAGATATACAATCATGTCATCTGCAAATAGAGACAATTTGATTTCCTCCTTTCCAATTTGGATACCCTTTATTTCTTTTTCTTGCCTGATTGCTCTGGCTAGAACTTCCAGTACTATATTGAATAGGAGTGGTGAGAGAGGGCATCCTTGTCTAGTGCCAGATTTCAAAGGGAATGCTTCCAGTTTTTGCCCATTCAGTATGATATTGGCTGTTGGTTTGTCGTAAATAGCTTTTATTGTTTTGAGATACGTTCCGTCAATACCTAGTTTATTGAGGGTTTTTAGCATAAAGGGTTGTTGAATTTTGTCAAAAGCCTTCTCTGCATCAATCGAGATAATCATGTGGTTTTTGTCTTTGGTTCTGTTTATGTGGTGAATTACGTTTATGGACTTGCGTATGTTGAACCAGCCTTGCATCCCCGGGATGAATCCTACTTGATCATGGTGGATGAGCTTTTTGATATGCTGTTGCAATCGGTTTGCCAGTATTTTATTGAAGATTTTTGCATCTATGTTCATCATGGATATTGGTCTGAAATTTTCTTTTCTTGTTGAGTCTCTGCCGGATTTTGGTATCAGGATGATGTTTATCTCGTAAAATGATTTGGGAAGGATTCCCTCTTTTTGGATTGTCTGGAATAGTTTCAGAAGGAATGGTATCAGCTCCTCCTTGTATGTCTGGTAGAATTCAGCTGTGAACCCATCTGGACCTGGGCTTTTTTTGGGTGGTAGGCTCTTTATTGCTGCCTCGACTTCAGACCATGTTATTGGTCTATTCAGGGTTTCGGCTTCTTCCAGGTTTAGGCTTGGGAGGTTGCAGGTGTCCAGGAATTTATCCATTTCTTCCAGGTTTACTAGTTTATGTGCATAGAGTTGTTTGTAATAATCTCTGATGATGGTTTGGATTTCTGTGGAATCTGTGGTGATATCCCCTTTATCGTTTTTTATTGCATCAATTTGGTTATTCTCTCTTTTCTTTTTTATTAATCTGGCTAGTGGTCTGTCTATTTTGTTGATATTTTCAAAAAACCAACTCCTGGATTTATTGATTTTTTGAAGAGTTTTTTGTGTCTCTATTTCCTTCAGTTCTGCTCTGATCTTAGTTATTTCCTGTCTTCTGCTAGGTTTTGAGTTTTTTTGATCTTGCTCCTCTAGCTCTTTCAATTTTGATGATAGGGTGTCAATTTTAGATCTCTCCTTTCTTCTCATGTGGGCACTCATTGCTATATATTTTTCTCTAGAGACTGCTTTAAATGTGTCCCAGAGATTCTGGTATGTTGTGTCTTCGTTCTCATTGGTTTCGAAGAACATCTTTATTTCTGCCTTCATTTCATTGTTTATCCAGTCAACATTCAAGAGCAAGTTGTTCAGTTTCCATGAAGCTGTGCGGTTCTGAGTTAGTTTCTGCATTCTGAGTTCTAACTCGATTGCACTGTGGTCTGAGAGACTGTTTGTTATGATTTCTGTTCTTTTGCATTTTCTGAGGAGTGATTTATTGCCAATTATGTGGTCAATTTTAGAGTAGGTGTGATGTGGTGCTGAGAAGAATGTATATTCTGTGCATTTGGGGTGGAGAGTTCTGTAAATGTCTATTAGGTTTGCTCGTTCCAGGTCTGTGTTCAGGTCCTGGATATCCTTGTTGATTTTCTGTCTGGTTGATCTGTCTAATATTGACAATGGGGTGTTAAAGTCTCCCACTATTATTGTGTGGGAGTCTAAGTCTCTTTATAAGTTATTAAGAACTTGCCTTATGTATCTGGGTGCTCCTGTATTGGGTGCATATATATTTAGGATCGTTAGCTCTTCTTGTTGCAGTGATCCTTTTACCATTATGTAATGTCCTTCTTTGTCTCTTTTGATCTTTGTTGCTTTAAAGTCTATTTTATCAGAGATGAGAATTGCAACTCCTGCCTTTTTTTGCTCTCCATTTGCTTGGTAGATCTTCCTCCATCCCTTTATTTTGAGCCTTTGTGTATCCTTGCATGTAAGATGGGTTTCCTGGATACAGCACACTGATGGTTTTTGGCTTTTTATCCAATTTGCCAGTCTGTGTCTTTTGATTGGGGCATTTAGTCCATTGACATTTAGGGATAGTATTGTTATGTGTGAATTTGATGCTGTCATTTTGATGCTACCTGGCTGTTTTGTTGGTTAGTTGATGCAGCTTCTTGATTGTGTTGATGCTTTTTTACCATTTGGTGTGTTTTTGGAGTGGCTGGTACTGGTTGTTCCTTTATATGTGTAGAGCCTCTTTCAGGAGTTCTTGTAGAGCAGGTTTGGTGGTGATGAAATCTCTGAGTGCTTGCTTGTTCACAAAGGATTTTATTTTTCCTTCACTTATGAAGCTTAGTTTGGCTGGATAGGAGATTCTGGGTTGAAAGTTCTTTTCTTTAAGGATGTTGAATATTGGCCCCCAATCTCTTCTGGCTTGTAGGGTTTCTGCTGAGAGATCTGCTGTGAGTCTAATGGGCTTCCCTTTGTGGGTAACCCGACCTTTCTCTCTGGCTGCCCTTAGCATTTTCTCTTTCATTTCAACCCTGGTGAATCTGACGATTATGTGCCTTGGGGTTGCTCTTCTTGAGGAATATCTCTGTGGTGTTCTCTGTATTTCCTGGATTTGAATATTGGTCTGCCTTGCTAGGTTGGGGAAGTTTTCCTGGATAATATCCTGAAGAGTATTTTCCAGCTTGGATTCATTCTCTTCATCACATTCAGGTACACCTATCAGACGTAGATTAGGTCTTTTCACATAGTCCCACATTTCTTGAAGATTTTGTTCATTCCTTTTTGCGCTTTTTTCTCTGTTCTTGCCTTCTCTTTTTATTTCATTGAGTTGGTCTTCGACCTCTGATATCCTTTCTTCTGCTTGGTCAATTCGGCTGTTGAAGCTTGTGCATGCTTCACGAAGTTCTCGTGTTGCGTTTTTCAGCTCCATCAATTCACTTATTCTCCTCTCTATGCTGTCCATTCTCGTCAGCAGTTCGTCCAATCTTTTTTCAAGGTTCCTATTTTCTTTGCGATGGGTTAGAACATGTTCTTTTAGCTCATTGTAGTTTCTTACTACCCATCTTCTGAAGTCTGATTCTGTCATTTCATCACCCTCCTTCTCCATCCGGTCTGGTTCCCTTGCTGGTGAGGAGTTGTGATCACTTTTAGGAGGAGAGGTGTTCTGGTTTCGGGAGTTTTCCTCCTTTTTACGCTGGTTTCTACCCATTTTTGTGGGTTTATCCTCCTGTTGTCTGTCTCTGTCCCAGGGAGTTGGAGCTTTATGAGTTTCCGTTGCACTACTGCCTTTTTTGATTTTTTTTTTTTTTTTTCAGGTCGGACCCGCCCAGCTAGCAGCACGCCTAGCCTCTGCCTGCCTGCAGGGGCTTTGCTGAGCTGCTGTGGGCTCCGCCCAGCTGCCCTGAGCTCTTCCCTGTAGTCCTTTTTATATGGGCGTAGTTAGAACTGTCTGGGCAATGGTGGCCCCGCCTCTGTTATGGCGGACTCTCTCTGTTGTGGCAGGTTGCCTCGGCAACGGCGGGTTGCCTCGGCAACGGCAGCCTGCCTCCGTAGAGGTGGAGAGTCTCAGTAATGGCGGAAGCCCCTCCGCCACGGAGCCGGACCCTCCCGGTTCAGCTGTGCTTGGTTTGAAGGGCTCAACCCAGAGGGTTTCCAATTACTGTTTTTGTTTTCGTTGTTGTTGGGGGTGGAAGGCTGGGACCAACCGAGCCTGATCACCTGGCTCCCTGACTCAGAGTCTTTTCTTTTAAGTTGAACGACCCCGCGTTCCGGTCGCTTGTTGAAAAGGCGCCGGGATCTCCCGTGCTGCGACTCACGGAGTCGGCTCGAACCGCGGCGCCGGCTCCTGGCGGATTTTTTGCCTAGGAATCTCCTGGCCTGGCTCGCTATTTCAGATGAATGGGCTATTCTGCCGTCTCAAGGCTCTGCTCACCAGCTAAGAGGGCTCCCAGACCAGTGGCTTTTGTACGGAGAGCCGCAGCAACAGGGCGTGGTCACAGCAGCCGCGCGGGCGGAATCAGCCCCGCGGGGGCCAAAACAGCCGCACCGGCTGGGACTGCGATGCTGGCGACCCCTCTGCCTGGGTATCTCCTGGTCTGTGGGCAATAAGAGTTCGTCTGGAAATGCGGCGTCCACTCACCCTCTGCACTTTCACTGGGAGCTAAAGTCCTGAGCTGTTCTTAGGCGGCCATCTTGAAAGTCCCTCCCTAAATATATAGATTTTAAAACTTTCTTTATATGGTGTTAAAAAGGGGTCCAGTTTTAGTTTTCTGCATATAGCTGGTCAGGTTTTATAACATAATTTATTATATAAGAAATGCTTTTCCCATTGCTTATTTTTGTAAATTTTGTCAAAGAACAGATGGTTTTAGATTTGTGGTGTTATTTCTGAGGGCACTGTTCTGTTTCATTGGTTTACATATCTGTTTAGGTACCTGTACCATGCTGTTTTGCTTACGGTAGCCTTGTAGTATAGCTTGAAGTCAGGTAGCCTAATGCCTCCAGGTTTTTTTCCTTTTACTTAGGATTGTCTTAGATGTGTTGCCTCTGTTTTGGTTCCATATAAAATTAAAAAAAAAAAATGTTGTTGTTTTTGTTGTTGTTTGTTTTTGTTTTGCTTTTTCTGATTGTGTGAAGGATGGGGAATTCTCATTAGGTTTTAACTGATAGCTTACAGTAATTAAGGGGGTTCATCCTGTTATTTCATAAGCATTCCAGTACACATACTAAAAAGTTATTTTTATTTCCATTCTTCTACAAAATGACTGGAATTCCAATTAAGTTTTCAAGAAACATTGTCTTTCTTCCTGTTGGGAATAAAGATTCTGCTGTCTGTTGATGTTATTTTTCTATTTCATTCTCATTTTTCTCTAGATTTCTTTCTCTTTATATTTTTAGGCTGGCTCTAGTAAATATATATTTAATCTCCAAATGTTTTCTCTGCCTATATTTTCTGCAACACAGTGGGTTTGGTTTAGGAGTACTGTATGAATGCCAAATTTTATGCAACATATAGAGTTTGGTTTAGAAGTAATGTAACATTCCTTCTTGTAAAATGAAATACCTGAGTTAGGTTTTTGAGTGCTTTTATATGTCTGTCTTAGTCATCAGAAAATGTCATTTAAATTATCTTTATTTGTCTAAGGTCTTGCAATAAAAAGTTTTACATTGTGCCATAGAGAGAGAAATAGATAATATAGCTATAGAAAACTTCATAAAGGGGGACAAGTAAATGATTTAGAAGTTTTATTTAAGGGCTTTCCAGGGGTCATCTCGCTGACTTTTGAGAATTATATTCTGTAGGCCCACTTGACATCACTGCCAAAAGGCCACAGCCAATTTTACAATTATTACAAATATCTTGGTTCTCAAGGTAAAGAAAGCTTGTACATTTTAAACTCAAACAATTGGCTCTCACATCTGAAGAAAAGATCTGGTAATTAGATAATATTAAAGTGAATATTTCTCTGAAAATGTCAGGAGTGTCTATCTTTGAACTGGTATAATTGCCATGCCCTTTGCAGTCTAATATGAGGCTTTTATTATTTTCTGAGTCTTGGGGACAATAAATATCCAGTGTTTCAGAATGCACTTGACAGAATTGCAGAGTGAAGATAGTTTATTACCTATCCAGAAAATAAGAAAGATAAAGTCTTCCTTCCTTATTTATTTATATATTTATTTATAGAGTAGTTGTATATTTATAAATATATGCGTGTGTGTGTGTGTGTGTGTGTGTGTGTGTGTTTGTAACCTGATAAAAAGAAGCCTTAGTGACCTTGGGTGGAAAAAAAATATAGAAAGGATATTTCTTGTTATGTCTTAACAATACCATCTCCTCTGTCTCTAGTGAAAGATACAGGTGCTACTCAGTGATGCAAGCATGAATTTTATCTATGGCTTCAGAGAAGCAGCTATCTGGCAGAACTAGTCCCATTTACCTGTGCAAGAGCCTAGTTTTCCGTGGATGATTCTTTGGTTGTCTCCTAAGCACAATCAACCCCAAAGACTTCCATGTACCCTGGACACATTGGAGAGATTATGCAGTAGATGATTTCAAGCAAGAGCCTTTTTATAGAATTTGTGATCCTGTATGGTCTCTGGTTTCCCCTATTATGGCCCTAGCAAAACATGGACATTCCAGTGAATAAGACCAATTGACTTTGAAGCATAACAATCTCTTCTTGTTTAAATATCAATATAGCTGGATGCAGAAAACGTGTCTCTAAAAATATAAAAATTTTATTGCTTTCCTTCTTACATGAAAATATGAATGAGGTTTTAAAATCTGTCTGTCAAAGGCAGCTGCTTTTGATTGTTGCAAGTGGATACTTTCTGCTTACAGATGGGACATAGCGTTATCACAATTAGAGAGACATGAGAGGAAAAGAAAATAAAAAACTAGACATTTTGGTCATAGAGCTGACAAGGGTCCCCACAGAAAACAATCCATTCTTACCAGGTGGCTGTGTAAAATATGAAATGATAAGCAGAAACTGATTCCAAAGCCTTCTTTTCAAAAATTAGAAAAAGAGGTTTAGGGTTTGATAGGCATTTTGTGCATTATACCTCCTAGATTAATGAAGCAGTGTTGAGTTCTTCCATAACAAAGAAAAAATAAAATTCATTCAGGGTAAAACAACCTCCCACACAACGTTGTAAATAACCATCACTGGGGTCTCCAAAGGCTTTTACCGGGTTAAACTTTATTCTAAAATCTTGAATTTCCTTTGTTTCCAAGATATCACAAAACGGTAACTTTTTAAAAATAAAATTCCTGATTAATAAGATGCCACTGATTTCACCCAATAAGATTGTATTCACTGTTGGCAACATTGCATACAAAGAAAAAATAAAAGACATAATGAGGATGAAGAAAAGCACAAAAATTCAATGGAAAAGTCTGAAAATCCTGGCACAAGCTCCTTGATGGGCTAACCCTGAGGTGTAGCCTCAATCAGAAATATTCAATATCCTAAGGACCTCTTTTAAAGCCACATGCATGGACTAGCTCCCTTGTGAACAAAATCTTCGTTGGAAGACAGCCAATATTTTCATCACCTGCAGATGAAGGGGGATTTTCAAAGTTCTCTCCAGCAGGCATGTTACATGTTTCTCATAAGGCTTGAAACCGATGGTGGGTTTCTCAGTATGAAGCAGGTTCTGATGGTTCCATGAACTAGGAAATGAGTGTGCTTACTAGTCTTGAAGAAAACACTAGTTGACTTGGCTCAGGATTTTGAACCAGGATTAATCAGTAGCCTAAGTGAAAATTTATAGTGGCTCAGGTCACAGTCTAAAGCACAAACATAAAAATAAGAGTTCATCAGAACACATTGAAGCCCTCTGAATAAAAGAAACAGAGACTCTTTTCTAGAAGTATGTGTGCTATGTAAAGAACAAAGATTTTTTTATACAGGGTCTAATTTTCTTATCAGATTATCTGTAGGCAAGTTTCAGGCAAAAATAAATAAACAAATAAATAATAAATGTGTGTGTGTGTTTGTGTGTGTGTGTGTGTGTGTGTGTGTGTGTGTATATGTATATATATACACACACCTCATAGCCATGAAACTGAGCAGAAAAGACTGGGACTTCTTGCTGGATTTGCTTTCCTTAAAGGAGTTGGCCTGGGCCCTGCCCTGGAGTTTTGCATTGCCATCAAACCCAGCATCCTTCCCACCACTTTCATGGGCACAGCAATGATCTTCACCTGCTTTACCCTGAGGGCACTCTATGCCAGGCATCATAGCTACCTCTTTCTGGGAGGTATCTTGATGTCAGCCCTGAGCCTATTGCTTTTGTCTTCCCTGGGGAATGTTTTCTTTGGATCCATTTGGCTTTTCGAGGCAAACCTGTATGTGGAACTGGTGGTCATGTGTGGCTTTGTCCTTTTTGATACTCAACTCATTATTGAAAAGGCTGAAAATGGAGATCAAGATTATATCTGGCACTGCATTGATCTCTTCTTAGATTTCGTTACTCTCTTCAGAAAACTCATGATGATCCTGGCCATGAATGAAAAGGATAAAAAGAAAGAGAAGAAATGAAGTGACCAGCCTTTCTGAATTTGACTTAACTCTCCTTCCACCCCTCATTTCCTTTTTGCACACATTACAGGTGGTGTGTTCTGTGATAATGAAAAGCATCAGAAAAAAAAAAAAACACACACACACATACAAACACACACACACACACACACACACACACACAAAGATTTATTTGTTAGACTTTCTTTCTTTATATGAGTGGGTTACAAGTTTGTGTAGGTTTTTTAAGTTGTCTGCAGCCAGATTTTTTAGTCTGTTTATTTGTTTAAAGTAATTTTACCAAGAACTCACCCTAACTACCTAAGATTTTCCTCTCAATACTACACAACAATTAGATATTTTCTGCTAGTGAGAGGCCAAATCGTCTGAGGTCCCCTTTGTGTTAACTTTCTTTTACCTGAAAAACAACCCAGATCTTTGTGATCATTGTAAAATTAACCATTTTTTGTTAGCATATTAGACAAGTCTATAGTGGACAATTCTCAACAGTCAGAGAAACAAACCTTCAAGAATAGAGCAGAAGGAAATTCCAGATGTCCCGCATTTTCCTTTTCTCCTTATTCATAGACTGCCCTAATCACTTTATCATCCTCAGCTCCTTTAATTCTACATACCAACCACACTATTCCTCTGCTGCTCATAAACAAAACGTCCAATAAACATGGTATCCCTGTGCTCCAGGTTTCTTTTGTATTACAAAACCTTAAATCATTAGAGTGGAATTAGAAAAGTGTTCTGATAACCCCAATAATTATATAGAGGCTTTCCAAACTCTTATTCATGTTTTTGATCTTGAATGACAAAATGTTATGCCACCCTTAAGTGAAATCTGAACTACTGCATAGAAACAGAAAGTCCCACAGGCAACAGAGTGATTCACAGCAAACAGTATGTCTCATGTAGCCAGCCCAAGAAGAAAAATATTTAAAAAAAAAAAAAAAAACTGAGAGAAAAAGACAAAATCTACATTTCAAATAGGAAGAGAAACAATGCTCCTTGAAAACTCTAACAAAAGCCTTAGTGATTTTATGAATCAGTGGAAAAGAAAACACTGTCTGATGTGCATATTAATAAAGGCTAGCAAGGAATTAGAACTAAACTTTTCAATTAATGTAAACTGGTCATATTGAATTTAAAACATCATAAAAATATTTCAGACACTATGGAAAGATTGAGAAAGAATTTTATGAAACATACCACTCTATGTCCTGATTTAAATAAAATACAAATATTCTTAGAAAGTAAGTATATATTACTCACTCCTTAGATCAGAAGGAAACAACAACAGCAAGTTACAAAACCAGATAGCACTTTAGAAAAGTTGTGGGATGTCCTTGTTTTTTTTCACAACATTGTCAAAAAAACAGGCGCTAAAGCAAGAGGGAAAGAAAGATTACAGATCTATAAAATACATAATTTTTGAGCTGCACTTTCTAACTCTACCAGTGTGGCAAGTCAGGATACTTCAGAAAGAACTTCTAAGAGAACAAAAGGATGCCACCTCAACCCTGTCCAGCCTGTGGTGGTGACCATTGGAAGGTGGTCTGTCTGCAGAGTCACAAATTTCACTCCAAAGCCAGATTGTCATTGTCCAGCAAGACTTACCCATCCCAGGGCTCAATTTCCAGACTTGGAAAAGAAAAGGATAGCTTAATAATACTGAAGCTGCTGACAGGTCCTGATAACTGAGGGCTATATTTACGCCTGATAAGTTTTGGGTCCATTAGTACTTGCTTTTTCTGAAATTCCTCGGTTTTGTCTACCCAAACACAAATAGATCTTTGCTTATGAGTCCAGTATGTACTCTCATTATCTGGCAAGATTTACAGAATAATTGTCCACAACAAGGATATTGTTACATATCTTACAATATTATCTTTTTATATTTCTACTTAAATATCTGGCTGGCTCACAGGAATCAACAGGTATCATCTGAATTATAGGCAAATAATGAAGATAATGGCAAATGTATAAGATCTGAAACAAACACTCCAGGCAAGGTGGCTTACACCTGAAATCTCAACACTTTGGATAGCTAAGGCATGCACATCACCCGAGGTCAGGAGTTCAAGACTAGCATGACCAACATGGAGTTCAAGACTAGTGGGACCAACATGGAGAAACCCCTTGTGTACCAAAAATACAAGATTAGCCAGATGTGGTGAGGCATGCCTGCAATCCCAGCTACTTGGGAAGCTGAGTCAGAAGAATTGCTTAAACCTAGGAGTCTGAGTTTGTGGTGAGCCAAAATAATGATATTGCACTCTAGTCTGAACAATAAGAGAGAAACTTCAACTCGAAAGAAAAAAAAATTGAAACATTTTAATCTATTTATCATTTCTGTAAAAAGTAACTTAGGTAAGGCCTGAAGTAGTATCAAAATAAATTATAATTTTAGATTTTTACCTAATTATTTGCATATGTACAGCAAAAATAATTACTCCTGAAGACTCTTTCTTAATTCGCTTTTATGAAACTGTTTTACAAAAGGAAGCTCTGACAGAAACAATGAGTTTCTGCTGCTTTCTACAAAACAAAAATAAAAATAACATAGTTCCATTCTGATAACATTTAATGGGAGATAGGAATTTTACTCCTTTTCAACAAGTGGCATTGAAATAGATGACCAGAAAAACATACTTTGCACCATTATAAATGCTATAGTTTTTGTTTGTTTTGTTCTGCTTTGTTTGATTGTCCTCATGAATATAAGTAACTGAGCATTTATGCCGCGAGATAGAGAAATGTTCTCAATAATGTTATTCAAATTGACTATTGCACACTCTGCCTTTGATGTTTTTTGTTTTGTGAAAGAGCTCCCATCTGCAGATAATCAATTCTAGGTTTTTTAAAGGGAGTAATTGCAATTTCTTCAGTAGAAAAGCTTGATATTTTAGGAAAAGATTGTTATCCAGAAACTTTCTTTTGAGTATAGCAGTTCTGTTAGATTTATGTTGGGGGTAAGAAGTTAAATTATTTTCCATGGTCAATTTTGTGTCATCTAATACCAGCTCGGCCACATGGCAACTGATTGGAGGCCTGTTTATTATTTGAGCAGCCAGTCAAAGTCCTTGCTTAGGTAACTTACTGACTGCTTTACTGAACAATGGACCTGAGCTGACATTTTCACATCTATTTCATTTATAAAACATAAAAATTAAATTTTTAGTTAATTTAATTTAATATAATTCAGTAAGACTGAGGGAAGTTGCTTCAAGTAAGGCTTGTTTTGCTAGTTAAAGGTATTTGGTCTTTAGTTGCCCAGATCACAAATTGAGCCACAGTCACTTGAGTTTATTTTATAAGGTGATATAAAAATTTACTCATTTTACTATACCTGGGTATCCACAATCTGCGAAAGCCAGTAATGCCTAAAATTCTCTTAGCTGATTTAGAAGTTAAAGAAAGAAAAAGAAGAAATGGGCTAAATATTCTCCTCAACTTATGTTCTGGTTTCTTTTGATGAGGCTGAGGTCAATTACTTTACTGAGGTCTGATAAGACTGAGCCTTAGACTTTGAGACTTTATAATCTTTGCTTGCTGGAAAATTGAGAAGCCCACTCAATTGATGAAAAGAGAAAAATGTCTTCAACATATTATAAAAGTTTAACCTGAAAATGAGAGAATTCAGAGAGGTCTTTTGATAACATCTGTTAAAATAGGCGGAGGCTTTCTTAAAACCCCTGTGGCAGTACATTTCTTGTTAACTGTGTAGCCTGGTTGAAGAGATCCTCAAAGGCAATCATAATTCTCATTCTCAAATATTAGAAGCCAGAGTGCGATGATATAAATAAAAAGGCATTCTTCAGGTCCAAAATTGTAAACCAGTATTCCCCTTAGTAATTTGATTTAGCAAAGTACAGGAATCAGATAGATAAAAAAGTACAAAGAATCAGACATTAAAAAAAACAAAACTGCCTCATTAGTGAGACAAACATTCTTAACTAAACTCTGTTTCTTATTTGGTTTCTTTACTCTCAATCTTTTGGGTTTGGTAAAGACTATGGCAGGTTTAAAGAGGTGCTTTTGCTATGGTTAGCTATTTATGATGGCTGCTAGCTCTTTTCCACCCTCTGTCTTTGGGAAATATGGCCTCTGCCTAAAAACAATAGTGGGATCCTTAAAGTAAATCTGAATTTGTAAAGGATCTGTAGCCCAGCAGGTTTTTCTTTGACATCTCACACATTGTAGATGTATTGGTTTCTACTTTCTACTAAAGTGAAACAAAGTTCTGTAGCCATTAAGATGGTGGCTTTATATGAGGCAAAATATCTTTACCTAGTTACAAATTGAGACTCTTGGAAATAATTAAATTAGGCATTAGTAAATAGAAGGTGTTCCAACTGTAACTGATGGGCTGAGAAAATCTTGGAAAAAATAATTTAAAGACACATCCATTATTGTCACATTATAAGAGAAGAGAAGGCCTTGATTGGAGAGGTGGACAAAGAGACTGCTACAGTTTCCAAGAGAAAGTCTATCTTCCTTCCTTCCAACTCCAGCAACATCCAAGGTTCCTGAAAAGTGTGGTAGTTGTTAGAGCTGCAGAACATGCTGCAAACTAGCATTTCTGACGGCATATTTGAGAGACGAATCCTGGACCTAGTTAAGTGTGCAGCTGAAACAGCACTCCTTTTATTAGTCACCACCACAGTTTGGACAGTGTTGAGGTGGCTTCTTGTTGTCTCAGTATTTCTTGCTAAAATGCCCTTTCTTGACACATTGATAGCAGTTAGCAGGTACCCTCATGGACCTGGATTTTATAGGTATGTATTGTGGTCACTAGGGTCTCTGTCCTTTTTTCATTGTATTCTCTTTTTCTGCTACAGCTCCTCCTATTTCTTATTGTAAAAGCCTAAAGTAGCCAGATTTGGGAGGTTCTCTAGGGTGTTATTGAGAGGAAAACTCTACCTGACTTAGGGATACAGCAAGAAAAGCATTCCTGGAAAACCCCCAGCCTACAGGTCAGTACTTCATTTACACATAACCTGAAAAACAAGCAGCCTGAAAAAGAAATCAAGGTGCAGATGCTAGTAAGATAACTAACACAGGGAGTTTTATCAGAGACACATCTATGTCTCTACAGAACCTTCAGACCATTCAGATAAACATCTTGCACAAACCTCTGGCTCACTAAGATAAGAAAGCAAGACCTGGCAAAATACCCTTGTCCTTTATTTAATTAGTGGGCTCTCAGAAACTAGTTTTCTGTCTGTTAGGGGCATAAACACAGTGGATTAAGGTAGATTGTGCTTGACACTTTTTATTTTCTTTTTGGAATGTGAGACCAGCTTTTATAAATTATTTTTTTAGTTTCTGATTAGGCCTGGGCCAAACTCTTGGTAAGAGCTTTCACATCAGCTCCTGCTAGGTCATGGGAGAGTCTGAGCAGACACTATAAATTATGGATTCAGCTTCTAATTATTATGGAAAAGGATCCTAGGCTAAGTTATCTAATTAATCTCAGGCCAAGACTCTGAGACGAGTCGAATTACATGTTCTTCAAAAAAGCCTACTGACTGTTGGGAATAGGTGCTTATCTTTCAATTTCACAGGGAAGAATCACTTTTCAGGTGAACAATTTCTCAGCAAGACTTTCTTTTGCTTTCTGCTGAAAGGGCACTGCTTTCCAGCAGTCTTGCCATGAGAGTGGAAAAAAAAAAAAAAAAAAAAAAAAAAAAAAAAGAAAGAAAGAAAGAAAAAAAGAGCAGTCATATTCATGTCTAATGCATCAGAATTTATTGCTTTGTCCAGATTCCAGTGCCTGGAACTGAACCTCATATTCTATAGTATAACCAATTGGCTAACAATTTTAAACTTCCCAGAAGAGGTAAGGGCAGTGGAGAACAAAAGAAAAGAGAAAGTAGCTTACAGAATGCTGAAGAGGCAAAAATACTTATAAGGAACGAGGAGCATGCTGTAACCCAAGGCTTGCCCAGGCTTGTCCAGACGTGTCAGGGAAGATATCTAGGGTACAATGTAAGAACTAAGAACACAAAATATGCTGATTTATTCATGTTAGCTAACTGATGTATAAAGGCCTTTGAGTAGATTACCTAGATTAAACAGGCAAATGAGTAGAGAAGGAGACTACTGCCTATTTTTAATAGGCTGAAATAATTTGAAAAGGGACCTTTATTTATTTTACTTTCTACATGACTACATACATTTCTTTCTCTTACTGGTTTATAATGATTCAGTGATCCTCCTGGTTGAAGCTCCCAAGTAGCAGCAATTACAGGTGCCTTTCACCCCACCTGGCTAGTTTTTGTATTTTTAGTTGAGACGGGGTTTCACCACCTTAGCCAGTCTTATGATAAATGCCTGGAGAAATGAGATGTAAATTTTACTGTAAATGTTGGCACCTTATTGTCCAAAAACAGCATTTTCCTGTTTACTTTTCATTTACATTTTTCTATCAGTGATTAGGTCCCAAATGTTATCTGCAAACCGGCAGCCTTCACTTTTATTCTTGGGAAGAAGACACTGTTAAAGGGCAAATTTTAGCCTAGTTTCTCTTCCCATCTAATAAAGGACAATTCAGTTTCTACACTCTTCTTAGGCACAAGTTACTACATTCTTAGGCATCTGTTTTGCATTCCACTAATGTAGGTCTTAAAATGTTTGACAATTTGTCTCATTCTCTGAGATTTTGATGTTTTTTTGGGAACATAGATACGGAGACCAAAGTTAGTATGAGGACACTTTCTCCATTAAAATTTCTGGCACAAATTTTACTAGTAAATGACAGTAGAACTAGGTGTGCTCACAATGGATACTTTGAAATTCTTTTGGCCTCAGTGGGTTCAGTAAAAAGGCAGGGGAGGAAGCTTTGTGAGCATGCCTAGTTCTGCTGACTAGCTCAATCCATGAGTAAATATTATGCTTACATTTATATGCAGAACATATGACAGTTTCTGGGACCCAGATGAGACAGAGGACAGAACAGAATAATGCTTTAACATTTCCTATTTATCCTAAATGACACCAAGAAAAAAGGGAAGAGGTCTGAAGGATGCCTTGTCTTATCTGTGTTTCTAAACAGTAACAACACATCTGTAGGCTGCATTCTCCTCAAATGCATTTGGAGGTCTTGAGGGGGAGACTTTTTCAAAGATGGCTGAAAAGGTACAGCTCCAGAGCACAGTTCCCAGTGAGAGCAAGGCAGAAGGTGAGCGATCTCCATATTTCACCTGATGTACTGGGTTCATCTCTATGGGAATTGTTGTACAGTGGGTGTAGATAGAAGAGGTTAATTTGAGGAAGAATGGGGTGATGCCTCACGCAGAAAGTGCAACAAGCTAGAGGACCACCCTCACAACAAACAGAGGGCATCGGGGACTGTTCCAGCCACTCCAGCACTCTGATTCAAAAACTGCACTCCTCCCAAGGTCTTTACAGCCCACAAGTACAAAACTGGACAGCCACTTTGTCCAGTTCCTGGAATGCCTGCAAGACAAAGCCAGCCATTCCCCTGCAAAAAAGTTGGGGAGTGTTGAAGGCAGGAAATGAAGTGATCTATCTCAGCAGATTCCACTCCCACTAAGAACAGCAAACTAAAACTCGCTGGCTTGAGATGTTCACAGCCAGCACAGCAGTTTGAGCTCAACCTGGGACAGTTGAGCTAAATGGGGGGAGGGGTGTCTGTCATTCCCAGGGCAGTCTGCCATTACTGAGACAATCCTAACCTTGCCTGTGTAAACAAAATTGCCAAGAAGTTTACATTAGCAACTGTATGGGGAGCTTGGCAACTCAGCAACACTTTTGCAAGCTAACTATGACTAGACTCCATCTTTGCTGAGCAAGGTATCTCTGAAAAAATGCAGCAGCCACACAGGGACTTATAAATAAAGCCCCACTTTTCTGGGATAGAGCACCTAGGAAAAGGAGTGGTTGTGAGTTCCACTGTCACACACTTAAACATTCCTGCCCAGCAGCTCCCATATCTCTGCCCAGTAGCTCTGAAAGGAAAGACAGACCTCCCAAAACAGCAGCACACTTGAGCTTTGATGAGGGACATATGACCCTCAAGTGGCTCCCTGACCCCTGCGTATCCATAGAGACACCTCATACAAGAGAGCTCTGGCTGACATCTGGCATGTACCATTCTTGGACAAAGCTACCAGGGGAAGAAACAGGAAGCATTGCTGTTCACTCCAGACCCTGATTGCCTGGGTATCACCCATGGGAGCTGCTGTTCTGCAGTGAACCTCCAGCAGTCCTGCAACAGAGGGGCCTGTTAGAAGGAAAGCTAAAAAGCAGAAAGAAATAGCTTCAACATTAACAGAAAGAATATCCACTTAGGGATGTCATCTGAAAGTCACCAACTTCAAAGACCAATAATAGTTAAATTCACAAAGATAAAAAAAAAAAAAAAAAAAAAAACAAACAAACAAAAAAAAAAAACACCTCACAAAAAGCTGAAATCATCAAAAACCCAAATGCCACTCCTCCTCTAAGGAACACTATTCCACTTCAGCAAGTTAACAAAACGGAATTGAGAATGAGTTTGACAAATAGACAGATGTAGGCTTCAGTAGATTCGTAATAACCAACTTATTTGAGCTACAGAAACGTGTTCTAATGCAACGCACAGAAACTAAGAACCTTGAAAAAAGGGTAGTTGAAATGTTAAGTGGAATAACCAGCTTAGAGCAGAACATAAACAACCTGATGGAGCTGAAAAACACAGCACAAGATATTTGTGAAGCATACATAAGTTTCAATAGCTGAATTAACCAAGCAAAAGAAAGCATATCAGAGTTTGAAGATCAGCTTAATGAAATAAAATGACAACGCAAGAGTAGGGAACAAAAAAGAGTGAAAGGAAATGAACAAAGCCTCCAGGACATAGGGGATTATGGAAAAGACCTAATCTACATTTGATACATGTTTCTGAATGTGATGAGGAGAATTAATCTAAGGTGGAAAACACTCTTCAGTATATTATCAAGGAGAATTTCCCAATGTAGCAATGCAGGCCAACATTTAAATCCAGGAAATAGAAAAAAAAAATCACAAAAGTATCCCTCAGGAAGAGCTACCACAAGGCAGATAATCGTCTGATTCACCAACATTGAAATGAACTTAAAAATGTTAAGAGCAGCCAGAGAGAAAGGTCAGATTAGCCATGAAGAGAAGCTCATCAGACTCCTAACATATTTCTCCACAAAAACCCTGAAAACTATAAAAGAGTAGGGGACAATATTCATCATTTTTAAAGAAAAGAACTTTCACCCAAAATATTATATCCAGGGAAAGTAAGTCCCATAAGTGAAGGAGAAATAAAATTCTTTACAGACAAGCAATTGCTGAGAGATTTTGTCACCACCAAGCCTGCCTTACAAGAGCTCTGAATGCAGCACTCAATATGGAAAGGAACAACCAGTACTAGGCACTATGAAATCTTGCCAACCGGTACGGACCATTGACAGAATGAAGAAACTTGGTCAACTAACTGGCAACACAATCAGATAGTTTCAAAATGGTAGGATGAAATTCAACACATAACAATAGTAACCTTAAATGTAAAGGAGCTATATGTCCCAATCGAAAGACATAGTTAGCCAAATTAGATAAAAAGTGAAGACACATTCGTATGTTGTATACAGGAGAACTATCTCATATGCAAAGATATGCATATACTCAAAATAAAGGGATGGAGAAAAATTTACCTAGGAAATCGAGAGCAAGCAAGCAAGAAAAAGCAGGGTTTGTAATTCTAGTCTCTTACAACATGGACAAAGAAAGCATTACATATCACTAAATGAATCAATGAAACAAGAGCTAACTATCATAAATATATGTACACACGATACAGGATAACCCAGGTTCATAAAGCAAATTCATACCTACCTACAAACAGATTTGGATTCCCACACAATAAGAGTAGGAGACTTTAAACCTCCACTGTCAATATAGACAGATAAAATAAAAAAAAAAATTAACAAGGATATTAAGGACTTGAAATCAGATCTGGACCAAGTGGACCTAATAGACATTTTCAGAATGCTCTACCGCATATCCACAGAATATACATTTTTCTCATCACAACATCACACTTACTGAACAAGTAACCACATAATTGGAAGTAAATCAGTCCTCACCAAATGCAAAAGAATGAAAATTATAACAAAGAGTCTCTCAGATCACACTGCAATCAAATTAGAATGCAGGATTAAGAAACCCACTCAAAACCACACAATTAGAAAAAAACTGACTAACCTGCTCCTGAATAACTGCTGGATAAATAATGAAATGAAGGCAGAAATAAAGATGTTATTCAAAGTCAATGAGAACAAAGACGCAATATACCAGAATGTCTGGGACACATTTAAAGCAGTGTCTAGAGGGAAATTTGTAGAAATAAATGCCCACATTAGAAGCAAGGAAAGATCTAAATTTGACACCCAATGTCACAATTAAAAGAAACAGAGCAGCAAGATTAAACAAATTCAAAATCTAGCAGAAGACAAGAAATAACTAAGAACAGACTAGAACTGAGGGATATAGAGACAGAAGAAATCCTTTAAAAAATTAATATATCCCGTAGCCGGTTTTCTGAAAAGATCAGCAAAAAAGATAGACCACTAGCCAGACTAACAAAAAACAAAAGAGAGAAGCATCTCATAGGTTCAAGAAAAAAAGAAAAAAGGCATACCACAATGGATTCCATAGAAGTCCAAACTACCATCAGAAATTACTTCAAACAACTGTAGGCACATAAATCCATAAATCTAAAAGAAACAGATAAATTACTGGACACTTACACTCTCTCAAGACTAATCCAGGAAGAAGTTGAATCCCTGAATAGATCAATAACAGTGTGTGAAATTGAGGCAGCAATTAATAGCCTACCAAAACTCCAGGTTCAGACGGGTTCACAACTGAATTCTACCAGACATACAAAGAGAAGCTAGTATCATTTATTTTGAAATTATTTCAAACAATACAGAAATAAGAAATCCTCTCTAACATATTTTAAGGCATAAAATTATCCTGATACCAAAACCTGACAGACACACAGTTTAAAAAGAAAATTTCAGGCCAATATCGATGATGAACATGCATGCAAAAGTCTTCAATAAAATATTTGCAAACCAAATGAAACAGCACATCAAAAAGATTATTTACTGCAATCAAGTAGTTTCATCCCAGGGATATAAGACTGGTTCAACATATAAAAATCTGTAAAAGTAATCCCTCACATAAACAGAACCGAAGACAAAAAACACATGATTATCTCAATAGTTGCAGAGAAGGGCCTTGGACAAGATTGAACAGCCCTGTGGGCTAAAATCTCTCAATAAATTAGATATTGATGAAACATATCTCAATATAATAAAAGCTATTTATCAAAAACACATAGCCAATATCATACTGAATAGGCAAAAACTGGTAGCATTCCCTTTGAAAACTAGCTCTAGAACAGGTTGCCTTTTCTCACCATTTCTATTCAACGTAGTACTGGAAGTTCTAGCCAAAGCAGTCAGCCAAGAACAAGAAATAAATGGTATTTGATTAGGAAATGAGGAAGTCATATTGTCTCTAATTGCAGAAGACATGATTGAATATTTAGAAGACCTCATGGTCTCAGCCTCAAATCTCCTTTAGATGATAAGCAACTTCAGCAGAGTCTCAGGATACAAAATCAATGTGCAAAAATTACAAGCATTTTTAACCTACACCAATAACAGACAGAAAACTAAATCATGGGTGAACTTTCATTCACAATTGCTACAAAGAGAATTAAATAACGATGACTACAACTAGCAAAGGATATGAAAGACCTCTTCAAGAAGAACTACAAACCACTGCTCAAGAAAAAGGAGAGGAAACAAACAGATAGAAAAATATTCCATGCTCAAAGTTAGAAAGAATTTATATTGTAAATATGGCCATACTGCCTCAAATAATTGCTAGATTCATTGCTCTCCCTATCAATGTACTGCTTACTTTCTGCAAATAATTAGAAAAAAATCACCTTAAATTTCATATGGAACCAAAAGAGAGCCTGCATAGCAAAGACAACACTAAGCAAAAAGAACAAAGCTGTAGGCATCATGGTACCTGACTTCAAACTATACCACAAGGCTAAAATAATGAAAACAGTATAGTAATGGTACCCAAACAGAGATATAGATGAATGGAACAGAATAATGGCCTTGGAAGTAATGTCACACATTTACAACAACCTGATCTTTGACAGCCCTGAAAAAAGCAATGGGAAAAGAATCCCCTTTTTAAATAAATGGTGTTGGGAAACCTGGGTAGCCATGTGCAGAAAGTTGAAACTAGACCCCTTCTTTACATCTTATAAAACATTAAATCCAGATGAGTTAGAGGTTTAAACATAATACCCACACTCTAAAAATTCTAGAATAAAATATAGGCAATACCATTCAGGACAGAGGCATAGACAAGGACTTCATGACTAAAACACCAAAAGCAATGGCAACAAAAACTAAAATAGACAAATTAGATCTAGTTAAACTTAAGGGTTTCTGCACAGACAAAGAAACAATCATTGGAGTGAATGGACAATCAACAGAATAGGAAAGTTTTTATAAGGTACTTTTCTGACAAAGGTCTAATATCTAGAATCTATAAAGAAGTAAACCAAATTTGCAAGAAAAAAAAACACATTAAAATGTGCAAAGCATATGAACAGACAATTTTCAAAAGAAGACATTTATCTATCCAACAAACATACAAAAAATGCTCATCATCATTGGTCAATAGGTAAATGCATATCAAAACCATATTGAGATACCACTTCATGACAGTTAGAATAATAATCATGAAAAAATCTGGAAACAACAAGTGCTGGAGAGCCTGTGGAGAAAGAAGAATGCTTTTACAGTGTTGGGGGAGGTGTAAATTTGTTCAACCACTGTGGAAGACATTGTGTCATTTCCTGAAGGATCTAGATACAGTTGAGCCAGAAATTCTATTATAGAATATATACCCAAAGAATTACAAATTTTTTCATTATAATGTCTCATGTATGTTCATTGTGACAGTTTTCAATACCAACGACTTGGAACAAACCCAAATGCCCATCACTGAGAGACTGGATAAAGAAAATGTGTCACATATACACCATGGAATACTATGCAGCCATATAAAAGCATAGCTTCATATCCTTTGCAGGGACATGAATCGAGCTGGAAACCATTATTCTCAGCTAACTAACACAAGAACAAAAAACCAAATACTGCATATTCTCAGTAATAATTGGATGTTGAACAATGAGAACCCATGGACATTGGAAGGAGAACATCACACGCTGGGATTTGTTGGGTAATTAGGGAGGGGGTGGTAAGGGAGAGATAGCACATGTTGGGGAGATTGGGGAGGAAAATTGTTAGGAGATGTATTTAATGTAGTTGAAGGGGGGATATATGCAGCAAACCACCATGGCAGATGTATACATTTATAAAATCCTTCCCAATCTGCACATGTAACCTAGAAGTTAAAGTATAATAAATAAATAAATATATACATATGTACATATATATGTGTGTATATATACATATATACCCATATATATATAGCCATATATATGTGTGTGTATACATATATTATTCACACATTATATATAGAAAATGTACACACATTTATTATATATATATATAATATATATACACATTTATTATATGGACACACACACACACATGATAGACGATAGACTTCCACCAAGATGGTCAAATAAAAACAGGTCCTGAATGTGGCTTTCAGCAAAAGAGAAGCAGAAGACCAGTGAATTCCATATTTCCAACTGAGATGCCAGGTTACTTTCAATGGGATTGGTTGGACAGTGGGTGTAGCCAAGAGAAGGGAACACAGGCAGGGACTGGTGATGCCCCACCCAGGAAATGTGACTGATTGGAGGATTAGGGAATTTACCTCCTCAGCACTCTCGTTCAAATAGTGTGCTTCTCCCCTTCCCTTTGCAACCCACAGCCTGGGAGAATGCATCCAGGCTGAGAAATGCAGTTAGTTGCCAGTACAGATCTGAGCAATTGCTTCAGCCAATTCAGCACTGAGTTCTCAGCACAGAACTGATTGAAGATTTTGGCTAACATTAGAGTACCAGCAAAACAGATAACCTGCTCCCTAGAAAGAGGGATAGCTAAAAGCAGGGAGACAGGTGATACAGTTTGGCAGGTCCCACACCCACAAACACCAGCAAACTGAAGCCTTCTCACTTGAGAGTTGCCCAGCTAGCACATCAGTTCAAGCTTGACATAGGACAATTGAGCTCAATGGGGGAATAGGCATCCACCATAGTGAAGGTGTGTTTAATCTCAGCTGCATAAGCCAAAGCCAGAGGAAGCCTATACACAGCAGGTAGGCTGAGTCCAAAGTCCTAGCAGTGTCTCTGCTGGCACACAAGGGACAGACTGCTTCCTCAAGTAGCTCTGACTCCTGCATAACAACAACCAAAAATCCTCATACACTGGAGGGTCCTGACTGTTGGAAGAAAAACTAAAAAACAGAAATAAATAGCTTCAACATCAACAAAATGAATTTCTACTCAGAGATACCATCAAAAATCACCAACTTGAAAGGTCAAAGGTAGATACACCCATGAAGATGGGAAGAAAACAGTGCAAATACGATGAAATCATCAAAGACCAGAATGTCTCTCTTCCTCCAAGCGATCATAACTAGACATCAGCAAGGAAAAATAATAATAATAATAATAATAATAACAATAACAACAAAAATCAGGATAGACAATGGGTATGACAAATTGACAAAAGCAGGCTTCAAAAAGTGGATAATAACCAAATTCTCTGAGCTAAAGGAACATGTTCTAACTCAGTGAAAAGAAACAAAAAATCTTGAAAAACTTTAGACACAATGCTAACGAGTTTGTTGATAGAAGTGAAAAACACACTATGAGGGCATTGCAAATCATACACAATTTTCAGTAGCTAAATGGGTCAAGCAGAAGACAGAATATCAGAAATTAAAGATCAATTCAATGAAATGAAATGAGAAGACAAGATTAGAGAAAAAAGAGTAAAAAGAACAAAGCATTCAAGAAATATAGGATTATGTGAAAAAATCTATTCTACGCTTGATCAGTGTACCTGAGGGTGATGGGGAGGCTGAATCCAAGTGGGAAAACACTCTTAAGAATATTATTCTGAAAAATGTTTCCAATCTAGCAATTCAGTCAAACTTTCAAAACCAAGAAATACAGAGAACAACACAAAGATATCCATACAGAAGAGCAACCAACCCCAAGGCATGTGATTGTCAGATTCATCAGCAATGAAATCAACTTAAAAATGCCAAATGCAGCCAGAGAGAAAGGTTGGGTCACTCACAAAGGAAAGCCCATCAGACCCACAGTGGATCTCTTGGCAGAAACTCTACAAGCCAGAAAACAGTAGGGGCCAATATTCAACATCCTTAAAGAAAACAGCTTTCAACCCAGAATATGGTAAGTGAAAGAGTAATAAAATTCTTTATGGACAAGCAATTACTGAGAGATTTCATCACCACCACACCTGCCTTACAAGAGCTCCTGAAAGCAGCACCAGACATGGAAAAAAACAACCAGTACCAGCCAATGCAAAAACGTACCAAATATAAAGTCCAACCATGCAATGAATAAGCTGCGTCAATTAACGTGCAAAACAACCAACCAGTAACAAAATGGCAGGATCAAATTCACATCACATATAATAATATTAATGTTAAATGTAAATGGCCTAAATGCCCCAATCAAAAGACACAGACTAGCAAATGATAAAAAGTTCAGATCCATCAGTGTGCTGTATTCAGAAAATCCAACTCACAAGCAAAGACAAACATGGACTAAAAATAAAGGGATGGATAAAGATTTACAAAGCAAATGGAGAGGAAAAAACAAAAAAAGCAGAGTTTGCCATTCTAGTCTCTGAGAAAATATACTTTAAATCAACGAAGATTGAAAGAGACAAAGAAGGGTATTACATGATGGTAAAGGGATCAATGCAACGAGAAGAGCTAACTACCTCAGTTATATATATACCCAAAACAAGAGCACCCAGAAACATAAAACAACTTCTAAAGACCAACAAAACACTTAGACTTCCGCACGATAATAGTGGGCAGACTTTAACATTGCACTGCCAATATAGACAGATTAACAACACGGAAAATTAGCAAAAATATCCCGAACTTGAATGCAGATCTGGACCAAGTGGACCGAATATGCATCTCCAGAACTCTCCACCTCAAATCTGCAGATAACACATTATTTTCAACACCACATCGCACTTACTCTAAAATTGACCACATAATTGGAAGTAAACCTCTCATCAGCAAATGCAAGAAATAGAAATTATAAAAAACAGTCTTTCAGACCACAGTGCAATTGAAATTAGAACTCAGGGTTATAAACTCACTGAAAACAGTACCACTAAATGGAAAACGAACAACTGGCTCCTGCATGACTACTGGATAAACAATGAAATTAAGGCAGAAATAAAGATGTTCTTCAAAACTAGTAAGAACAAAGACACAATGTACCAGAATGTTTGGAACACATTTAAAGCAGTGTCTAGAGGGAAATTTATAGCAATAAATGCCCACATGAGAAGTGAGAAAAGATCTAAAATTGACACTGTATTGTCAAAATTGAAGGAGCTGGACGAACAATATAAAAAAACAACAACAACAACAACAAAAAAAAAAAAAAAAAAAAAAAAAAAAGAAAAGAAAAAAAAAAAGAAAAAAAAAAACCTCATAAGCTAGCACAACAAAGATCAGAGCAGAACTGAAGGAGACTAAAACAGAAAAGATCTTCAAAAAATTAATAAATCCAGGATGTTTCTTTATTGTAAAAATCAACAAAATAGACAGACTACTAACCAGGCTAACACAAAAAGAAAAGAGAAAAGAATCAAATAGATGTAATAAAAATTGATAAATGGGACACCACTACTGATTCCCTGGAAATACAAATTACCATCACAGATTACTACAATCAACTCTATGCATATAAATCAATAAAACTCAAAGAAATGGATTAATTTCTGGACACTTGCACCCTCCAAAGACTAAATCAGAAAGAATTTGAAACACTGAATAGAATAATAATAAGCTGAAGTTGAGGGAGCAATTAATAGTCTACCACCACCACCACCACCACCACCACCAACAACAACAAAAAGTCCGGGTCCAGTTGGGTTGATAGCCAAATTCTTCCAGATGTGAAAAAAGGAACAGGTACCACTTCTTTTAAAACTATTCCAAACAATATAAAAAGAGGGAATCCTCCCTAACTCATTTTATGAGACCAACATCATCCTGATATCAAAAGCAAGCCCAGATTCAACTAAAAAAAAAAAAAAAATTAAGCCAGTATACATGATGAACATATATGTAAAAATTTTCAATAAAATACTTACAAACCGAATGTGACAGCATATCAAGAAGCTTATCATCACTATCAAGGAGGCTTCATCTCAGGGACGAAAGTCTGGTTCAACATAGGCAGGACTATAAATGAAATCCATTACATAAACAGAACCAAATACAAAACCACATGATTACCTAAATAGATGCAGAGAAGGCCTTCAACAAAATTGAACAGACTTCCACAAAATTCAACAGCCCTTTATGCTATACACTCTCAATAAACTAGGTATTGATGGAATGTACCTCAAAATGAAAAAAGCTATTTATGACAAATCCACAACCAATATTATACTGAATAAACAAAACCTGGAAGCATTCCCTTTGAAATATGGCACTAGACAAGGATGCCTTCTCTCACCACATCTATTTAATATAGTATTGGAAGTTCTAGCCAGAGTAATCTGGCAAGAAAAAGAAATAAATTTCATTCATTTCGGAAGACAGGAAGTCACATTGTCTCTATTTGCAGATGACATGATTGTTTATTTAGAAGACCCCATTGTCTCAGCCCAAAATATCCTTAAACTGATAAGAGTCTTCAGTCAAGTCTCAGGATACAAAAATCACTGTGCAGAAAACACAAGCATTTATACATATCAATAACAGGATAACAGATATCCAAATCAAGAGTATTCCTTTATTCACAATTGCTACAAAGAGAATAAAATACTTAGGAATAAAACTAACAAAGGACGTAAAGGATCTCATCAAGAAGAACTACAAACCGCTGCTGAAGAAAATAAGAGAGGACACTAACAGTTGAAAAACATTTTATTCTCAGCTTTAGAAAGTAACAGTATCATGAAAATGACCATATTGCCCAAAGTAATTTATAGAAAAAATGCTATCCCCATCAAACTATCATTGACCTTCTTCACATAACAGGGGGGGAAAAAAAAACAAAAACAAAAACAAAAAACAAAAAACCAACACTTCAAACTTTATAAGAAACCAAAAAAGAGGCTGCAAAGCCAGGACAATCCTTAGCAAAAAGAACAAAGCTGGAGGCATCATGCTACCTGACTTCAAACTATTATACAAGGCTACTCTAATTAAAACATCATGATACTGGTACCAAGTCAGAGATATACACAAATGAAACAGAACAGAGGCACTGAAAGTAACGCCACACATTTACAAAACTGGGGAAAATAAAACAAAATAAAATCGACAAAAATAAGCAATTGGGGAAAGGATTCCATGTTTAATAAATGATGTTCGGAAAACTGGCTAGCCATGTGCAGAAAGCTGAATCTGGACTCCTTCCTTACACATTACACTAAAATTAACTCCAGATAGATTAAAGATTAAAACATAAAACATAACACCATAAAAACTCTAGAAGAAAACCTAGGCAAAAACATTCAGTCCATAGGCATCAGCAAGGACTTCATGGATAAAACACCCAAAAGCAATGGCAACAGAAGCTAAAACAGACAGATTTGATCTAAGTAAACTGGAGAGTTTCTGCGCAGCAAAAGAATATGTCATTAGAGTAAACTGGCATCCAACAGCATGGAAAAAATTTTGCAATATGTCTATCAGACAAAGGGTACTATGCAGAATCTACAAGAAAATAAAGCAGATTTACAAGAAAAAATGCTCATTATTACTGGTCATTAGAGATACGTAAATCAAAACCATATTGAGATGCCATCTCATGCTAGTTAGAATGACTATCATTAAAAATTCTGGAGACAACAGATGCTAGAGACAATGTGGAGAAATAGAAACATTTTAACACTGTTGGTGGGAGTGTAAATTAGTTCAACCATTGTGTAAGACAGTGAGGCAATTCCTCAAGGACCTAGTATTAGAAATGCCATATGACCAAGTAATCCCATTACTGGCTATATAACCAAAGGATTATACATTGTTCTCTTATAAAGACCCATTCACTTGTATGTTCACTGTGGCACTGTTCCCAATAGCAAAGATCTGGAACCAATCCAAATGCTCATCGATGATAGACTGGACAAATAAATGTGCAAATATATATCATAGAATACTATGCAACCTTAAAAAATGAGGAGTTCATATCCTTTGTAGTGACATGGATATATCTGGAAACCACCATTCTCAGCTAACTGACACAGGAACAGAAAACCAAACACTGCCTATTCTCACTCCTAGATGGGTGTTGAACAATGAGAATACATGGGCACATGTAGGGGAACATCTAACACTGGAGTCTTTTGGGGGTTGGAGCAGTGAGGTACAGTGATGGGCAGGGAGGGTGGGTAGGGATGGATAACAATGGGAGAAATGCCTAATATAGGTGATGGGAAAACTGATGCAGCAAACCACCATGGCATGTTTGTACCTATGCAACAGTCCTGCAATATCTGCTCATGTACCCCAGTATTTAAAGTAGAGTAACCGAAATAAATAAATAAATAAATAAATAAATAAATAATAAAAAACGAATATGGAATCATTGAAATTTTATTGACCTTGAGACTCTGAATATAAACAAACAACAGCAAGAACACTAACAAACAAAAAACAGTTTGGATTGGGAACGGTGGCCCATGCCTGTAATCTCAGCACTTTGAGAAGCTGAGGAAGTGAATTTCTGATGTCAGGAGTTCGAAGCAAGATTGGCGAGCATAGTGAAACTTCACTGCTACTAAAAGTACAAAAATTAGTCAGGTGTGGTGGCAGGTGCTTGTAATCTTAGCTGCTTGGGACGTTGAGGCATGAGAATCGCTAGAATCAGGGAGGCAGAGTTTGCAGTGAACCAAGATCTTGTCAGTGCACTCCAGCATGGGCAATAGAGCAACAATCAATTTCAAAAACATAAATACAAAATGAACATCAGCTTATATTCTATTGACAACAAAATCGTCATTTTACAAACAGGATGACTTCTCTTCTAAATAATTTACTTAAATATGGTTTTAAGTATAAAATGTCCTTTTTGAATAAATAGCCCATAGAAAATTTAATGTAAAAATTCAAGTTTATTTAATAAAAGTATTTTTTTTCATAGATCAAGCTGGTTTGCTTGGCCATTTTATTTGAAATTTACCATATGTATGGTTTTCCAAATGTATTAGTGTAATAAGTATATGTATATAATTTAATTTTGCAAGATTTGTGTGTTTTCCCAGAGTGACTAGTTATTCTGAATTTTCTAAATTTTCTATATTTACTTACTAATCAAATTAGCTCACATCACTTTTACATAATCATGATTTAGAAAATTGTGAAATTATGTTTTCAACCAAAATAGAACACAATTTTAAAATTATTTTAACATATTCTATAATATTTCTGCTTAAATATATAACTTCCAAGATTCTTAGTAATAGACTAATAATAAACCAACTAATTAATCGATAATTTTTGGATACCTGGATAATTTTTAAGTAAGGTAGAATGCTGCAACATTTATCACTATATATATATATATATATATATTTATATATATATATATATAGTGTATATATATAGTGTATATATATATATATATAGTGTATATGAATGTATATACTTACAACGTATGTATGTGTACTGCAAGTCTGCAAAAATGCTTGTTTATGGACAGATAATTATTAATCACCTACTCCCCACATTTTTCCTATAAAAATTAAAGAAAGCCAATTTAGTTATAAGTTATAGTATTATGGGTGATTGATAATATTCTAACAGAGATATCAGGGGAAAGTAAGAATATGTTTGGGAAGTGATGAAATCTTTAGTTTATCAAGAAAAGCAATAGTTGTTTTTACTCAAAACTAAAGTATCTGATGTTTTCAGAATAAAACAAAGGATAGGGAAAGAAAAACTTGTTTCTATTGATATCACCATCTTAATTTCTTAGAAACACAGAAATGACAGATTAAGAGTATTTGACTGTGGCATATGAAAAAAGAGCTTGCTTTAGTCAGTTCTTGAGTATTCAGCTGGTAGAGCTTGGAAACATGGTTGCAGCATAATTTTTGGAAAAATAAATATTTAAAATGAACTGGAACACCTTACTTTTGAGCTGTGTTCTATATATAACCAGTGATGACAGGGGTAAGGGTGCTACTTTAAAACATATCTGTGCCAATTTTCAGTTCATGAGAGTTATAATCATCTACTGTAGAACATGTTGAAAAGACAAATTACAAAGAACACATATATATGTATACATGTATATACATATATATATATACGTTTATAGATATATATGTGTATATATATACATATATATGTGTATATATGGATGTGTATATATATATACACACATATATCTATATATATTTGTGTGTACATGTGTGTATATATACGTATATATGTATATATGTATATATACATATATACTATACATATGTGTATAGTACATATGTGTATATGCATACATATATGTGTGTATATACATATATACATGTATATATATGTATATACACACATATATGTATGCATATATGTTTCTGTGTATATATATATGCACTTTATATGTATAAACATATATATATATGTATGTATAAACTTTGACATGCCTTTTTTTAAGTTAATTATCTAAAAAGGAAGAAATAAAGTATTTTAGTCTACTTTCTGCTGTAGGAACAGAGTATCACAGACTGGACAATTTGAAAAAAACACTTCTTTGTCATGGTTCAGGAGGCTGGCAAGTCCAAGGGGCTGCATCGGGTGAGGTCTTCCTTCTATGATACAAGATGACAGTCTGGCATCAGATGTTGAAAGAGATATGATGATCAGAAAATTGGGGCCAAACTCATACTTTGATCCAAAGCCCACTCACACAGTAACTAACCTCTTCTCCAGATAAAGTAAAAAATACAGTCTTGAGGATGTAGCTTCATGGCTAATCACCTCTTAAAGTTCCTACCTCCCTTCCCTATCACAAATGGCCACATAATTTAAATGTAAAATTTGGAGAGGACATTCAAAATTATAAAAGTAAGCAAGAAAAAAAAATAAACTGGAGTTAGGAAAAAGTAATAAGTGACTTCTCAAGTAGTCTGGCATAAATTAAATGAGGGCCTAAATTAGGATTACACAAAGGTATAGATGCTCAGAAGCAATGAGATAGAACCATGCAAACACAGAAAATCTAGGAAGAGTTTAACAAACTCTACATAATTTGATATTTTCTTAATTATTTTTACTCAGTTATTTTAACCTTGAATTTTAGTAGACAAAGATATTAATTACAGTTTACACCTAGTGAGCTCAGTAACCTTCATTACAATTATTTGTATAATCACGTAAGCAATAAAGATCACAAAATATTATGCTCATGGATTGCATCACTGTTAGCACATGGTGGAATTTTACAGCTGTCACTAGGCGTAATAATTGTTGATCTTCCACCAAAGCATTCCAGTAGATTTGCACCTTTAATTACCTGCTGCAAGATTCCAACTTCCATTATTTCTAATGCACATTTCTCTTCTTCCTTTTTTTTCCACTTGAGGCAGGGTCTCACTGTGTTGCTGAGGCGTGAGTTCACTGGCACAATCTCAGCTGACTGCAACCTTGACTTATGATTTCAGGCAATTCTTGTGCCTCACTCTGCTGAGTACATTGGAATAGAAGCTCACTACTATACAAGTCTAATTTTTGTATTTTAGAGATATGGTTTTACACCACATTGATCAGGTTGTTCTTGAACTCCTGTACTGAGGTTATCCAGACACTTTGACCTCTAAAGGTGCTGAGATTACAGGCTAGAGCCAGCACAAATGGCCTCTGCTGCACATTTCTACCACATTGGAGTCATGCTCCATTTAAATCAGTTTTAATTGCTTGTGTTGGCATTTAATATCTTCTAGATTCTGAGCCTAGATCCTCAGTATGACTGAACAAATCCCTTCAAGACCTGGTATTTGTTTGCCTTTCAACTTCATGTATTTCTGTTTAACAACTGTCCATTTAAAGTAATATTCAGGCAACTCCAATTTCAGCCCTGCCTTTTTCCATTTAATAACTTTGGCCTTATTTCTTTCCTCAAGATAAAAGACTATCTCCTTTTCACCTATTTAAGACTCCTAAGGCATAGACATCACTCCTTTCAGAAGGTGCTTATTTATCATATTAGTTTTCTTCACTGTCTGTCTTGGACAGCCAGCTTTGCTGAAACACAGTACTTGGTATATGATTGTAGGTGTGTGTACATATATCTGAATACATACACATATATATGTGAATTGGTCAAAGCTGATCATGGATTTAAAACAATGAAATCTGTTTTACTGTAAAAAATGAACACTAATTACTTTTTAATCTTTGTTCTTTAGCAACACTTTCCTTTAAAGGGTTGGTAAGAGTCGTATTCACTAGAGATGTAATAATTTTGTCGTACTGACCCTAGTGTCATTGCTAATCACTTTAATTATGATACTTTATTATTTTTGTCTAGTTAAAGATTTTATTCTTCTTCTAAAATCTTTTTCCACCTTCTGCTTTGACAGTCAGATCCTTGCCTGAAAGAACTAAATATGTGCTTACCACTCTTTCTTTTAATTGCAGCAGAGATTCCCAGCTGTTATGCTAAAATGGATTACACTGGAAATCCCATATGCACATGTTTTCAGAAGCAGCATTCCCAGTGGAGTTGGCATATTATTTAATTTCCAGTGTCATAAGCTAAGCCTTCACAAGATTTATCATTCAGTTTTTTAGGACACCTGGTGTTGGAATGGCATATGTATTTCGACAGTCAGATTCCTCAGGCTGGAGACTTACTGTTGCTATTTTACTATGTGCATGTATTTTCAAGTTGTGCCTAAATATTAAGTGTTTGAAGTCAATGATCTGCATGGGGAATGCTGGTTTCTTATTTGGCATTACATAACATACAAAAATGGTAATTTCACCTATATCTACATACTATTAATATATATACGAATTTTAAGTTCTCAAACCATATTTTCACAGAGTAATGCGACAGATGTGGTTACATGCTGAACATGAAGAAAGTTTAAAAAAACAAGTCAGGTGTGGCTCATGACTGTAGTCT
Source organism: Saimiri boliviensis (assembly GCF_048565385.1). Classification (NCBI taxonomy): domain Eukaryota; kingdom Metazoa; phylum Chordata; class Mammalia; order Primates; family Cebidae; genus Saimiri; species Saimiri boliviensis. The sequence continues at coordinate 15,725,576 of NC_133471.1, read as the reverse complement.
CAGCACTTTGGGAGGCTGAGGCAGGTGGATCAACTGAAGTTAGGAGTTTGAGACCGGCCTGATCAACATGGTAAAATCCCATCTCATTTCCAAATACAAAAATCAGTGAAGCATGGTGATGGGCACCTGTAATCTTAGTTGTTCAAAAGGTTGAGGCAGGAGAATTGCTTTAACACAGGCGGTGGAGGTTGCATTAAGCTGAGATTCTGCCATTGGATTCTAGCCAGGGTGACAGAGTAAGGCTGTATCCCAAAATAATCAACAGTGAAAACGAGGAGATGTCTAAAATAATAAAACCTGAAAAGATCAACTTGGATGGCCATCACGACAACAAAGAAAAAGAAAAATGACATTTTAGAAAGATAGGATAAATAGTGAAGAATAATGAGACAGGTTAAAATTTGGAATACAATATTGTAAGGACAAGGCCTGAATGAGGCAAGTGCTAAACAAAGAACAACAACAACAAATCAAGCACAGGAAGGAGAAAAGGGAGGACGAAGAAGGAAAATGGAGTAAGTCAAATGCAAAACATACAGTGGCTAGCATGATTAGTTTATCTGTCTATCCCAACCATCTAAAAATTCCTTATACTCTGAGAAACATCTTGATGAGATTTAAATGTAACCAGTCAAAGAGCAGTATAATCCAAAAAATATCTTAGCTTCCTCTAAGATTTAAACAAATATACTCTATCTCCTTAAGTATTCTCTCAATAGTTAGGTCAAACTATTTCAACAGCAAAAATTACTTCAAATTTGCTTCCCAAAAGAAACACCATGGGTGTTATACATCTGTAGTCATCATTTAAAAATAAAGTAGATGAAGCAGATGTATTTTTCTCCTCCTAAAAACACCGTTAATATCCCAGGGTTTTGTATATAAAGCAAACATAAGTTTCTGAAAGGTAGAACAAGCAGATAAACTGGAAAGAACATTTGAGACCCAGCAAGTGATAAAATGGGTGAATTCCCTGGATTCTTTCCGCTTCATGTTATCACAGACTTCATGTTATCACAGATCATGAAGGAGATGGGCCTGAAAAATATAAATACACACAGACAAAAATGTTCCCCAAAACCCAACTTCTGTAGCCACAGGAGTACAAAAGGTACACATACTGAAAGACTAATCTTTTATAAAATAGCCATCATATATTAGCTAAACAATACAACACAGAACAAAGAAGAACCAAAAATCTAGCCAGGACAAAAAAGTCTAAGTTGGAACATCGGTTGCATCAGGCAGTAATGAAGCACCTCCACCCACTTCTGGACTGTAATCAGAGAAGGTAGACTATAGAGCTAGAGCTTTCAATTATTTCATGAGGTCACAAGATGCCCTTCCCCTCCTAGTGGGGGAGGTACAAATAAGGCCTAGGGTGAAGCTCAATCCTGCATATATATTCATCAATAATGAGGAACCCTTCTTTGGCTGTCAAAGGAATTGAAGCAGCAAATTTGAAATTGTACTTCTACTCAACAAGCAAACTCTTTCTTCTGTTAGAGTGGTATCAGAGAAAGCCATCTATAAATAAAAAATATAACGTTATAGTAACATCCGGAGTCTCCTAACAGTCTCCCAAATGTTAACTTTTCAAATAAAAATCTCTCATTTTGGCACAAAATAGGAAGCCCTGCACCTCAATGAAAGAATATAATAATCCACAGAGAAATGTCGTGCTGTTGTTACAAGATAAATTTGGTAACAATATTTCCAATCAGAAACCTCTGTGGACATGGCACCTGTTCCTGTGTAGTTAAACTGCATGCAGGAAGAATGAGGTACATAAGTAAGTGAAGAGAGGAGGAGGAGAAGGAGAAGGAGGAGAAGAAGAAAGAAGGAGGAGGAGGAGAAGGAGAAAGAAGAGGAAGAAGAAGAGGAGAAAGGAGGGGTAGGGGGACATTGAGGGCAGAAAGGGGTAAGAGGAGGGAGAAGGAAGGAGGGAGAAAGAAAAAAAAGAAAGGAAGAACAGGAGAAAGGAGAAAGGAGAAGAAAGATAAGGGTGTTTTACGTAATGTTAAAAGAGTTTAGAGGAATATATTGCTTCTCTCTTTAGGCACTTCCTCCCAAGGAGCATTCAGCTCTTAGCAGAGAGGATGCACTGGAGAGTGTGGCTCCTGTCTGTAGGCAAGTCATTTGGACCTCTCTGCACATCTCTGAAGCTCTTTGCTGCAGCTGCTCCTCGCAGTAGAGAGAGTACTGCTTTCTGTAGCTGGTGTTGCTGGGTACTCCTATCTGTAGCAGATTGGCCTTTCAGTCTCTTTATAAGTTATTATGAATGAGCAGAATTTATGACTTTGATTTGATCAAGGTTATCAGTTTTCCTTCTATAGCTTATACTTCTAAATGTAATAATGCTTTGCTACACCTAAGAGGATTGAATTTTCTGTATGATTCTTTGTTTCTGTATGATAAAGTTTTATATGAAATATCATAATTTTATATTACATTCATGTTTATGAGCCATTCTGAGTTAATTTTTGTAGGGTGAGGTTTTTGTTAGAGATTTTTTCCCCTTAATCTGCTTATATCCACTTGCCTTGCCAAAATTTGTTGAAAGACTACATTTTCTTTACTGATTTGCATTTGCTAGTTTGTGTGACACCACTTAGTCATATTCACACCAGTGTTGCCCTATTCCTTGGTATTCCCTTTTTCTCCATTTTTATATGAATCAATCCCTATGCCAATAGCAAATTGTTTTGATTATTTTAGTTGTGTAATACCTCTCTAATACATTATTGATGGTTTCCTTCCTGTATATAATATTTTTTAAAAATTTTCTCAGCTATCCTAGAAAGGAAGTTTGATTTTTCTGTAAACATTTTTGCTGATATTTTGATAAGAATTTCATCAAATGTAAAGATCAAACTCGGGAAAATTAACACAATATATTGAATATTCCCATCCATAAACATAGTGTATCTCCCTTTATTTCCATTTTTGTATTTTTTCCACCAGAGTTTTATATGTTTCAGCATCCAGATGATTCCATACCTGTTTTGTTTCATTTCAATGTAGATCAAAGCATTTCATCATCTTAGAGACAGTTGTAGATGGTGGAGTTGCTAATATTTGGCCCTGCTGACCTATGGTGTGTGAAGAGCAGAATGCCGATTAGTTTAAATTCACTTCAACAGTTCAGTGCCTAGGAATTGGGTTGTCATAGATGCTTTTCATTAAAGCCTTCTGACAGAATAAAGTAAGGTAGTGAGGAGGGCAGGCAAGAAGCTCAGTGCAATCAGTTCTACTTAGCTCTGATACTTTAAAACCTACTGTTGTTGAGTGGACCTGGGTGCTCAGCTTGCTACTGTCCGCTGCTGACACTAGTAAGGGGGTTGGACTACCAACCTCTCTTTTCTCTGGGTGAGTAATAGAAGACTAGTTGCCTAATCTGCTATTCTGAGGAATCAGAGCATCACTGACCTGGGAGAACATTGTCTGTGCACATGGCTCCAAAGAAATTGAAGTAGTAGCTTTTCTTTGTGTTGTTTGTCTGGAGTATCTTGGTTATTCCCCCTAGAAAGGTTTTGTGTGGTTAGGTCTTTCTCTCCCAGTCCTTTGTCTGGGAGACAACAGGATTCCCTGAAGCCCTTTTTGTATGTGCCTACTAGAGAATCTGGAGTGGAAGCTTTTCTACAGCCCATCACCTGGGATACATGGAGGGCAATAAGAAAACTCAATAAATGTATCACAGGATCATTCTTCCAGTCTTAGAGTTCTTAGAAAATCTCTCTTCCTTTTTCTACCCTTCAGAGTCTATCTTTGTTTATTGTCATATGGCTGTGGTGCTTTAGGTGTTAAGAGAAAGTTTGGGATGTAGCATTACAGCTCAAAGTCCTAGGAAGTGAAAAGTGGAGAACGACTTTTAAAATATTATGAAAATCAAATCTCATAAAGCAAAACATAAGAAGATATAATTGGGAAGAAAAATCAATATGATCTACCTATAATAAAGTGATTTTATACAATAAATATTCACCAAAATTAACCTCAAATAAGTCTTTATAATTTATGTAAAATAGTCAACTATTTATAGAATATAAATAGTATAAATCAATGAAGAAAATACAAAATAACTTCCATACACTTTGAAAAAAAATAAGTTGGCAATGCTTCCAGAAAATATAAGCAAAAATAGGTTCTTCAACAGCTGCAGAAGGAAAACAGTGATAACACCTTTCTCTCCAGATTTATTTGTTAAGTAACAAGTGATTTAATAGAAATAAAGAACCTATTGCTAGGTATCTGAAAAAAAATAAACGATTGCCAAAGCAGCTCTTATGAAAATGAGAGATCATAAGTGTAAGACAAAAATTATTTTTTAAAAATCAAACTATCAAGAATAAAAACATTTCTGAAGTTTATTCCCCAATAATCTCAATAATGCTAATTTGAGACTAAAGTTGGAACTTCATTAAAATAGCCAATTGAAGAGTAAAGGTGGAGTTATTTTCAGAAAAGAGACAATTTATCTGTCCAATGGGGCTGGGCTCCCTGCCAAAAAACTGATGAAAGAAAGTGTTGTTATGCTATTTACCTAAAATTTTTCACTGAATACAGAAAGTCCTGGACCATGGATACTAGGACCTCACTCAGAATGAGAATTTGATTCAAATCAAAGGTGGAAATGATTCAGATCTCACCCTCTATCTTGTAGAATATTCAAATCTGGGGTCAGAGTTTTTATATTACCTACAAGCCATAACTGCCTCAAAAGCAGAAACTGGTATAAAATTATAGCTTGCAAAAACACTCTTCTAAAATCCTGGAAAGATTGACCATAAAACTCTCCAGTTAAGAATAAGTTGACATTTAATTATTTAAGAATGCTTTACCACATTATGGACAACATTGCTAATTAATTGAAACAAAATATGTCCTAAGCAATAGCTAAAAACAAACAATAACAACAAAAAGACACGCTTAAGGGTCACACAGAAGAATAAAATGTTGAATCAAAATGGTCTTCATAGTAAGTAGGTTTTTGTGTTCTCTGAGATGAAAGAATAAAATATAAAGGAGAAAAAAGTTGGATAGGAGAACAAAGATAAATTTTTTACTTGACAATTATACAATAATTGAAAAAGGAGTCTGTCTCATGCAATATTGAGAATATTGCTTACTAAAATATTAAGAGTTATACTAAAATGCTACTTGTTATTTAAAATAAAAATATAATTGGAAATCTCATATTTTATTTCGTAATCATACATGAAGGAGATATTGAAACTTAGCTCAGAGTAAGAAGGTCTCATACACCAGAAGACAAAAGTACATAGAAAAGGCAACAGAAAATTGATAAAAATACTTTGTACCTACACTATTATTCAACATAGTTTAACACTTAATAAAATACATTTTTGACTCACAAATACTAAACATATACTAAAGACTTATCAAAAGATCAAAGTACAAAACATAAAACCTTCTTTTTCTTTTCTTTTCTTTCTTTCTTTTTCTATTTTTTTTTTGAAGGGGAGTTCGAAATATGTTTTACTTTGTAATAAAAATAGTCAATTGGGCACTTCTGATTAACTAAAAAAATTCTATAAATACAGTGATTAATGTCAAGGCAGGAAAAGAAATAAATAGGAGTGAGAAAACTAAATCAATACAATTAGAAAAATAGGTGGCAGGTGGGGAGAAGGAGAGAATAGAGGCAGAAAGAAAGGAGGTAAAGGCAGAAACACACAAAAAAATCTAGAGTAAATTTAAAAATGTCTAATACATTAGTTATGTAGTAAAGAGAGTTACTCTATTAGATGTAAATGCTTTCTGTGTTAAAATATAAAATATTCAAACATTAGATTGATAAACATTTGCTTTTACATATTAAGAATCACACTGACATACTGAAAATAAAGATTTAGACAATATTAAAAGGTATTTATCAAGAAAGCCACTGATAATGTATTAGTCAGAAGAGAATTTTAGAAAAATGCAAGCAATAAAGACGGAACATAATAGATAAAAAGATGACAGACAAAATATAAGATATCAAAATATGAAAAATATTAGTTAATGTACAGTCACAAATGTAAATTCCTCAGTATCACTGTCTCAATATGCACCTGAGGCAAATTTGATGGATTTCAATTTATGTTGAAACATTCCAAATGTAATGAGAGGTATTCAATATATCACTGGTCTAGACTCATAAGTATACAGAAAATTACCAGTTAATGCAAAGCCAACTAGCAGGGAATGCTTGCAGGATCTGAGAGCTTTGTGATAGAGCAAGTATTAATACAGAATAATCGTCATCTTTTTTAATGTGAAGTCCATCAAATCTAACAAGATTAGATGCCTTGCTTTGCCTTGTAATGTGCTCACTAGCCATCATGCTCAGCATTCTCTTTCAGATCCAATTTCTTTTGATACTGTCTTTTAACTAGGCTTACTTGGATGTTAGTAATATGAAGGCTTACTAAGATATCGAAGCAAATAAAGAACAGGAACTGCATGATGCCTAGTCTCAGTAAAAGCAGTAACTCAATTGGTACACATAAATGTTTTCCAGAGTGTTTTGGTTAATGCATTTACAACTCTGACAAATCATCCCCAGCTGCTCTGCAGTACAGTTGCATATCTCACCAAATTAATGTAGCATTTAAATGCCTCACTGTCTCAAGTTGCTGGGATATATCTCCAGACAACCCTTCCAGGGGGTAAATGTTTTTTCTTTAGAACAAATACGGGAGCTTTTATGTTAGCAAAAATGTCACACTTTTTGTTAGGGACCTGGGACAGGCTAGCATCAAGGGATGAGACTAAAAATTCACTTATCTCCCATCTGTCCTCAAGTATGCATTATCTATATAGAAAATAAAATGAAATTGGTGTAAGTTCCAATTCTGACAGCTGACATTTATTAAACTGTGACTCAGAGGCACTGTGATCCTCATGACTGACTTTTCAAATTAGCTTTTTCTTCCAAGTCCAGGCCCTGTTAATTTCCTCAGCCAATCAGAAAATGTTTTTGACGGTGCTAAAATTAGCTAAAATTCTGCTGACTCTACTACTAAATAATCTGGATTCTGACTCATTGACACGCTTTCCAGAAGCAATTTTATAAAAGATTTTATTTCAACAAACTACTGATCCAGTTCTCATTATTCTTGGGAAATAACTGTCAGCTCTGCCTTAAGAAGCATTTGTTTTAAAATTCTAAGAATTTATGTCATAACTAGAGACCCAAGTACCTTTCACAAAATATTGTTTTATAAATGTTGTTCTTAATTAAGAGGTGTTACCTTATTAAAACAGCCATTATTTTAAGCCATTTTTAATTGTCTGATTATACAATTTTTATACCAATCATCTAAAACTTATTTACAAATTGACAACAGATCTCTATAGTACTATTGTTATAGACTTGAAGATGTAAGTGATTTAAACTCTGATCGATATTTTATTTTTTCTCATCTAAATATTAGCTTCCTGAAACAATGAAGTTTGATTTTATAAAAAAAAAAAATTCCCGAGTTTAAGACACTTTCTATACAAATATTGCTGCTATATTATGGTGTACCAGGCAGTAAGCGACTATAGGTAATGGTTACTAGTGATGGTAAATTCTGTTTCTCTTTATGAAATAATTTATATAACTGTTGAGTGTCTCAGTGCTTTCTAAATGGACTGCTTATTTTGGATTAACTATTTTTATTCACATTAAGAATTGACTTGTGATTTGGCTGTTTCCTGGTTTTTATAAGATGCATGTGCAGAAATGTATTCAAATAAAAGGAAAGAGGCACAACACTATCAGCATGCTATTAAATTTGTCAATCAAGTATCACAAAGCAGTTGATTTTTTAAAGTAATTTCCAAAAATACCTATTGTGATTTTTTGAAAAAAACCCAAAAAGCTCTCTTCTGTGTAGAATGGGTATTCCAAGACAGCTTAGTGCGTGGCTTTTTTGTTGCATGGCAGATTTAACTATTATGTCTGATGGCAGTGGTGATGCTGTCAGAGGCTAGTGTTCTGGAAGAGAAAGTGTCTAAACCCTAATTTCACTTTTCTAATTCTGGTGGCTATTAACAGGAATTTCTGTATATTTTGCATAAGTAGTCTAATTTTTTAATGTAAGGGGCAATTAAATTTTGCTATGTATAATTTTTTTGTAACCTAACGGTGAATCAGTATTTTGAATCATTGTCAAGGGTTTTCTGTAGTTCTATACAAGTGTTGCAATAAATATTACTAGAAATTAGCACTCGTGTATATTTATTTTAAAGACATACTTAGTTGCAAATAGTTGTGGATGTCCTAAGAGTAATAAAATAAAATTATAGCTAATTCCCTGAACTTTTTACCACATATACATTCTGTATTTATTTGTCCTCACTATGGAGTGACTTTTGAATAATGTGCAGAATCAAGATTTCATATTGGTATGGAAATCAAATCTGCAACTACTATTTGTTTCATTTCTGGCAAAAATCTCTGCTGGCAGAAGTCTTTTCAGCCACTAGCACTTCTGTAGTTGTCTGCATAATATGATAATTTTTCTGACTGAGTTTGGAACAAATAAAAGCCATCGAACTACACGATAAACAAGGCTTAAACTTGGGCAAGATAGAAACAAGGGCCCATTTGTAGCTGGTTATTTTTCAAATCTGAGGTACAAAAGTCTATTGAAATATGTACTCGGGAATACCAAAATAAAACCTAGTTCTAACAGTTACCTCTAGAGTAGCAGAGCTAAATATGTTACTTAGGATTTTATTTTATCATCTGTTTAAACCCTTTATCTGCCAACATAATTCTCCGTTTAGATTCTCTGCACCTGACCTTTTCCAGTGAGGCCTAGCCTTTGTCATTACTGACACATGGCCATTCCTTAACGAGGTGCTGACTCTGGATCATCATCCTTCATTCATGCATGGCAGGAGAACAGTCAGCATCTTGATTAGTGTGCTATTAGTCACATTACTTAGTATTTTCTGATTAAGAAGTATTTTTTTGCAATTATTTATGTCCTATAAGTCAACAGAGGAATCTGCACATAATGGTTAGATAAGATCACAAGCAGCCTTTTCATAGTGATTCTGTGATAAAAGAGTGATAAATTTTTCATAGTGATTCTGTCACATAACTTAGGGCTCTCTATAGTTAAATAAGAAGCTACTTTAGTGTAATCAAAGAAATTTTATGACTGGAGAAGAGTTTCACTTGACTTTTTTTTTGGTTAGTAAATTACAGTACCATATAGAATGATAAAAAACAACCACCACCACCACAACCACAACAACAATAACAACAATAATGAAAACACAGTGAATATTTTTTTCAGTTCTGCCTTGTAAAATATGATTTTTTAAGAGATAAAAGTAAAATCAGTTATAGAGGAGGAAACCTGTATTTAAATCCAATGAAATAGTTTAATCCTATTCATGAAGTATGAGGAACAAAAGCCTCACAATAAAGATGCAATCTCAGTAAGTTTCTGCTGCTGTAACAAAATACCTTAGACTTCATAGTTTATAAAAACCAGAAATGTATTTCTTAGAGTTTTACAGGCTGGAGGTCAAGATCCAGGCATTGGCAGATTCCGTATCTTAAGCAAAGAGCTACAGTTATTTCTCAAAAGTGTAATACACTTTAAAGACTTAAGGTTCCATCCATAATTCTGATTTTTTTCTGCTTTTCACCTTTTGTTTTCAATGAAGAAAGCCTGGCATCTGCTTACATGATGGCAACTGTTGCTGGGTTCTCCAAAGACTAATACAGTGACCTCAAATGATGGAAGGGCAAAAGGCACTAATTAGTGTTGTTGAGCCTTTATATAAGGTTGTTAATCCTACACTTTGTCACCTCTGACATTTCCCAAATTTTATTTTTTATTTTATTTTATTTATTATTTTTTATTGCATTTTAGGTTTTGGGGTACATGTGAAGAACATGCAAGATTGTTGCATAGGTACACACATGCAGTGTGATTTGCTGCCTTCCTCCCCTTCACCTATATCTGGCATTTCTCCCCATGCTACCTCTCCCCACCACCCCACACCCCTTCTCTCCCCCATTCCCCACAACAGACCCCAGTGTGTAGTGCTCCCCTCCCCATGTCCATGTGTTCTCATTGTTCAACACACGCCTATGAGTGAGAACATGTGGTGTTTGATTTTCTGCTTTTGTGCCAGTTTGCTGACAATGATGGTTTCCAGGTTCATCCATGTCCCTACAAAGGGCATGAACTCACTGTTTTTGATGGCTGCATAATATTCCACGGTGTATGTGTACCACATTTTCTCTGTCCAGTCTATCAATGATGGGCATTTGGGTTGGTTCCAGGTCTTTGCTATTGCAAACAGTGCTGCAATGAACATTTGTCTGCATGTGTTCTTATAGCAGAATGATATATAATCCTTTGGATATATATCCAGTAATGGAATTGGTGGGTCAAGTGGAATTTCTATTTGTAGGTCCTTAAGGAATCACCACACTATCTTCCACAATGGTTGAACTAATTTACACTCCCACCAACACTGTAAAAGTGTTCCTGTTTCTCCATATCCTCTCCAGCATCTATTGTCTCCAGATTTTTTAATGATTACCATTCTAACAGGCGTGAGATAGTATCTCAATGTAGTTTTTTTTTTTTTTGCATTTCTCTAATGACCTGTGATGATGAGCATTTTTTCATATGTCTGTTGGCCTCCTGTATGTATTCTTTTGTAAAGTTTCTGTTCATATCCTTTGCCCACTTTTGAATGGGCTTGGTTTTGTGTGTGTGTTTTTTTTTTTTTTTTTTTTTTTTTTTTTTTTTTTTTTTTTTTTCCATGTAGATCTGTTTTAGTTCTTTGCAAATTCTGAAGATCAGCCCCTTGTCAGATGGGTAGACTGCAAAAATTTTTTTCCCATTCTATTGGTTGCCAATTCACTCTAATGACTGTTTCTTTTGCCATGCAGAAGCTGTGGAGTTTGATTAGGTACCATTTGTCTATTTTGGCTTTTGTTGCCTATGCTTTTGGTGTTTTGGTCATGAAGTCCTTGCCTATGTCTATGTCCTGAGTGATTTTGCCTAGATTTTCTTCTAGGGTTTTTATGGTGTTAGGTCTTATGTTTAAGTCTTTAATCCATCCGGAGTTAATTTTAGTGTATGTCAGGAAGAGGTCCAGTTTCTGCTTTCTGCACATGGCTAGCCAGTTTTCCTAGCACCATTTTTTAAACAAGGGAATCCTTTCCCCATTGCTTGTTTTTGTCAGGTTTGTCAAAAATCGGATGGTTGTAGATATGTTGTGTTGCCTCCAAGGCCTCTGTTCTGTTCCATTGGTCTATATCCCTGTTTTGATACCAGTACTATGCTGTTTTGATTACTGTAGCCTTGTAGTACAGTTTGAAGTCTGTAGTGTGATGCCTCCCACTTTGTTATTTTTGCTTAGAATTGACTTGGCTATGCGGGCTCTCTTTTGGTTCCATATGAAGTTAAGGTGTTTTTTTCCAGTTCTGTGAAGGTCAGTGGTAGCTTGATGGGAATAGCGTTGAATCTGTAAATTACTTTGGGCAGTATGGCCATTTTCACAATATTGATTCTTCCTAACCATGAATATGGAATGTTTCTCCATCTGTTTGTGTCCTCTCTTATTTCGTTGAGCAGTGGCTCGTAGTTCTCCTTGAAGAGGTCCTTTACATTCCTTGTTACTTGTGTTCCTAGGTTTCCTATTCTCTTTTTGGCAATTGTGAATGACAGTTCGTTCTTGATTTGTCTCTCTTTAAGTCTGTTATTGGTGTATAGAAATGGTTGTGATTTTTGCACATTGATTTTGTATCCTGAGACTTTGCTGAAGTTGCTTATCAGTTTCAGGAAATTTTGGGCTGAGACAATGCGGTCTAATAGACACAATTTGATTTCCTCCATTCCGATTTGAATACCGTGTATTTCTTTTTCTTGCCTGATTGCTCTGGCTAGAACGTCTTTGAATAGGAGTGTATTGAATACTAGTACTTTATTGAATATTAGTATTCAATACTAGTATCGTATTGAATACTCCTAGTACTATATTGAATAGGAGTGGTGAGAGAGGGCATCCTTATCTAGTGCCAGATTTCAAGGAAATGATTCCAGTCTTTGCCCATTCAGTATATTGGCTGTTGGTTTGTCGTAAATAGCTTTTATTATTTTGAGATATTTTCCATCAATACCTAGTTTATTGAGGTTTTTTAGCATAAAGTGCTGTTGAATTTTGTCAAAGGCTTTCTCTGCATCAGTTGAGATAATCATGGGATTTTTGTCTTTGGTTCTATTTATGTGGTGAATTACGGTTATGGACTTGTGTATGTTGAACCAGCCTTGCATCCCTGGGATGAATCCTACTTGATCATGGTGGATAAGCTTTTTGATGTGCTGTTGCAATTGGCTTGCCAGTATTTTATTGAATATTTTTGCATCTATGTTCATCATGGATATTGGCCTTGAAGTTTTCTTTTCTTGTTGAGTCTCTGGGCTGAGTTTTGGTATCAGGAAGATGTTTGTCTTATAAAATGATTTAGGAAAGGTTTCCTCTTTTAGGTTATTTGGAATAGTTTCAGAATGAATGGTATCAGCTCCTTCTTGTATTTTTGGTAGAATTTGGCTGTGAACCCATCTGGACCTGGGATTTTTTTTTTTTTTTTTTTTTTTTTTGGGTGGTAGGCTCTTAATTGCTGCCACAACTTCAGCCCTTTTTAATGGTCTATTCAATTCAACTTCTTTCTGGTTTAGTCTTGGGAGGATGCAAGTGTCCAGGAATTTATCAATTTCTTCCAGGTTTACTAGTTTATGTGCATAGAGTTGTTTGTAATAGTCTCTGATGATGGTTTGAATTTCTGTGGAATCTGTGGTGATATGCCCTTTATCATTTTTTAATTACATCAATTTGGTTATTCTCTGTTTTCTTTTTTATTAATATGGCTAGTGGTCTGTCTATTTTGCTGATCTTTTCGGAAAACCAGCTCCTGGATTTTTTATTTTTTGAAGGGTTTTTTGTTTCTCTATGTCCTTCAGTTCTTCTTTAGTTATTTCTTGTCTTCTGCTAGGCTTTGAGGTTTTTTTTTTTTTTTTTTTTTTTTTTTTTTTTTTTTTTTGCTGATCTTGCTCCTCTAGCTCTTTCAGTTTTGATGATAGGGTTTCAATTTTGATCTCTCCTTGCTTCTCATATGGGCATTTATTGCTATATATTTTTCTCTAGAGACTGCTTTTAATGTGTCCCAGAGATTCTGGTATGTTGTGTCTCCATTCTCATTTTTTTTTTTTTTTTACATGAGGCAATTTATTAACAGAAAACATTTTGAGAAGTCTTGCTCACAGATGTTGACCTAGGCGACACCCCTTCCTGCAGGTGCTGTCAGAGGGGATGGGGGTGACGTCCTCTATCTGTCTGATCTTCATACCCAAGCGGGCAAGGGCTCTGAGGGCCGACTGGGCTCCAGGTCCGGGGTATTGGTCCTATTTCCTTCTGTGGTCTGGAGTTTGATATGTAGGGCAGTGATATCCAGCTCCTTGCACCTCTGGGCCACATCCTGGGCAGCCAGCATAGCAGCATATGGCGAGGATTCATCTCGGTCTGCTTTCACCTTCATCCTTCCAGTCACACAGCAGATGGTTTCTTTACCAGAAAGATGAGTGACATGGACAAAAGTGTCATTGAAGGATGCAAAGATATTGCAGATACCGAATACATTCTCTCCTTCATCCACATGAGCTCCAAGGCTGATTACCTGTTCTTCTTTGTTTTCCTTCCCCTTTTGAGGTGCCATTTCTGCATATTGTCTCCAGACTCCACACCAGAAAACGCTTCCCCAATTTTTAAATCTCTCATAATGCCAGGCTTAAATTCTAACATTAATTCTGGAAGGACACACACATATTTAAAGCACAGACATCAAATATAAAGACCAGAGGCAATATTATACTGTTTTCAATACCTAGAAAAATATATCTTTTTTATGTTCAGTGGAAAAACAACATCTGGGAAAAAAAAAAAACCTTCCTCTGGAGAGAAGAAAAGCATAGTTTTATCTTTCAAAATGTAGGCCTGGAGATTACCAATTAGATAGGTTATACTAATTTAAAATTTTAAGACAACAATAAGAAGGTTAAAAAAGCCCAGCTACTTGTAGTGTAATCAAAGAAAAATTCTATGATTGGAGAAGGGTTTCACATTACTAGGTTATTTTTGGTTCATACATTACATTACCACATAATGTTATGGAGAAAAATAAATAACAGAGTGCATACACACACATTTACCAAGCACATCAAAATAAACCATAGTATATTCATTGAACACCATAAAACTTCATACTTTAACAAAATATTAATGTCAGTACTAACATACTTGTTATTTGATGATAAATCTTTTCTTTCTTGTTCTTAAAACAATGAACCATCCCAGTCGTTGATAACTTTGACAAAGTGAAACTCTCTAAATCTTTTCCTTAAGCAAAAAGCTGTAATTTTTTGTCAAAAGAGTGATACACTTCAAAGATGTAAAGTTTCATCTAAAATTCTGACTTTATAAAAAATGTTTTCAACTTTTGTTTTTAATGGAGAAGAAAGAATTTTGTTCCAGTTGGTTAAAATCATCCAACAACAACAACAAAAAAAGCCCTGTGTGTCCCCAGTCCACAGATTTCTCTGCCCATAGGCTGTGGGAACTTATCTCCTGATTCCCAGTCTTGCTCACACTGGATGATATCTATATATTTCTCTAAAGAATTTTCACTTGGAGGAGATTTGTCGCTCACTTCTTGATTATTCATTCCTGATTCATTTTTTATTTCTAATTCATTTTTATTTTAATCTTCAGTGACTTCTCCATCATGCATTATAAAACAGATGGACACCAAAGGAGAAAATACACAAATCTATTTGTAAAACATTTTAAATGTTTAAAAATGCATTAATATAATATAGATTCTTCAAGTATAACTTTTATGCCAGTGAACTAATTTTGAAAACTGAAATCAAGAAAATTTGAAGAAGGCAAAGTTTACGGTAGCTCAGCAAGACCTCCTCAGGAAGTCTGCATCACTAAACTTTCTCCTACCTGTGCAGGGAATCTTTGAAAACAGATGACAGCCTGTCAGGAAATTATAAATAAAGCTCCCACCTTCCTGGGACAGACAACCTGCCAAGAGGTGCAGTTCTGGGTACAGATTGAGCAGATTTAAACATCTCTGAATGTCAGCACTGAAGAGACCATTGAGACTCTTCAGCACAGTGTTTAAATATTGATAAGAGCCAAAATGCTTCCTCAGCCGGCTTCCAGACCCCTGCGTATCCTGACCGAGAGACACCTCCCAGTGGAGGCTGACAGACAACTCATGCAGAAGAGCTTAGATTGACATATGATGGGTACCCTCCTGGGGTGAACATATGAGAAAAAAGAACAGGCAGCAATCTTTGCTGTTCTGCAGCACTAGCTGGTGATTCCTAAGCAATTAGTGTCTGGAGTGGACCTTCAGCATACCAGCAGCAAAGGAGCCTGACTGCTGCCAGGAAAACTATCCAACAGAAAGTAATAGTTTTACCCTCAACAGGAAAAATATCCACTCAGGAACCCCATACAAAGGTAACTAACTTCAAAGATGAATGATAGATAAGTCCATGAAAATAGGAAGAAACTAGCGCAACCGAAAGTAAGGATGCTAACAACCTTCAACAAAGGTTAGGTAAAATGCCAACTACAATAACCAGTGTAGAGAGTAAGATGTATTACCTGATGAAACTCAAAAGAACAGAATGAGAACTTCACAAAGCATACACAAGTTTTAATAGCCAAGTCAATCAAGCAGAAAAAAAGGATATCAGAGACGGAATATCAACTTAATGACATAAAGCAACAATACCAAATTAGTGAAATAAGAGAGAAAGTAAATGAACAAAGCCTCCAGGAATATGGGATTATGTAAACAGACCAAGTCTACCTTTGATCTGTGCACCTGAAAGTGACAAGGATATTTAAACCAATATGAAAATCACTCTTTAAGGAATTATCCAGGAGAACTTCCCCAACCTAGAAAGGCAACTCAACATTCAAATTAAAAAAAAAAAAATACAGAAAATACCACAGCGATGCCCTTGAGAAGAGCAACCACAAGACCCATAATCATCAGATTCACAAGTGTTGAACTGAAGAAAAAAATGCTAAGTACAGCCAGAGACTAAGGTCAAATTACCCATGACAAAAAGCTCCTCAGATTCACTGAGGATCTCTCGGGAGAAACCCTACAATACAGAAAAGAGTGGGGACCAATATTTAACATTCTTAAAGAAAAGAACTTTCAACACAGGATTTTATATCCAGCCAAACTAAGCTTCATAAGTGAAGGAGAAGTAAAATTCTTTATGGACATGCAACTGCTAAGAGATTTTTTCACTACCAGGCCAGGCTTATAGGAGGTCGAGAAGGAAGAATCAAACATGGAAAGGAACAACCAGCATCAGCCATTGCAAAAAATTACCAAATTTTAAAGACTATCAACACGATGAAGAAACTGCCATCAGCTAATGAGCAAAATAACAAGCTAGCATCATAACAGGATCAAATTTTCACATACCTGTAAAGTTTATTCTCTATGGGTTTATGGCCAAATTAAAAATGAGGAAACTGAGGCCAGCACAAGAAAATTAGATGCCAATTAATTAAGCTCTCAGGCGAGGTTCTGTGGTCCAGGGGAGAAGGGCCAGGGAAGTCATGCCTGAATCCTCTCAGAGTGGGGTTTTATAGGGAATAGGTGTTCCATTAGATTTGAAGAAACAGGATGTGGATGGGGAGAGCTCCTAATGGTAGGTAGGTGGGATTTCCAGTGAGCGGGCTAAGTGCTGTTTGCAGATGGGATTTCCAAAGGTGGGGTTAGGTGCCAAATGCAGAGGAGATTTTTAAGGCAGGCTAGGTGCCAAGTGCCGAGGGGATCTCCAGGTTGGATCTAGATGATGGGCATATTCTGATAACGTAATTTTCAAGTGGGGAGGGAGATGGGCATGTTAGAACTCCTGGCAAGGCATCCAGCCTTACATTATGACCTTTTTGATGATATAATGGACACCGCTTCTTTCTGATTACTTCCTGCTGAATTGGGGTGAAGTGGGGGGAAGGAATCAGTTGGCAGGTGCCCCGATTGGGAGTAGGATATAGGGGTGAAGCATCATCTGGTTAATGGCCACCCTGGAAATTTCTCTTATGTAGGCCTGTAAAAACTTAAGAAAAAATGGGTCTAGTATTAGTAGAAGACAAACAGTAATAACGGGGTAATAATGGGAGTCAACCAGGTAAGCATGGGAGATTGCCACCAGTTGAGAAACAAGGCTGATGTGCTCTATTTCCTGTGGAGGTTTTCTTGGAGGTGACAGAGAGTGTTGACATTTTCTTCCACAAGGCCTGTATCATTGATGTAATAGCAACACTGCTCCTGGAGAAACAGACAGGTACCTCTTTTTCTGCCATTAGTAAGTCTAGGACCCATTGGTTCTAGAGAGTTACCTGAGCCAGCACCGTGATTTTTTGCTGGAGGGAGGCTAGACAGGTGGCTGATGCTTCAATAGCCACACAGAGCTTGTCTTCCAGTTGGGCGGCTGAAGTAATGCTGTAGCCCATGGCACCACTCCCTATCCCAGCTGCTACTAGAATGGATGCTAAAGAGAGGCCAACTACTATTGGGAGGAAGACTGCTCATTTGCTTCAGTGATTAGGGAACAGTGTAATGAGGGATAAAACTCAGCTTGTCTGTACACTTCTAACTGTGGAACTAGTGTGATGGGCACACAAGGGAAAAGGAGATATCCATTAATAACTTTGGTTAGGGTTCCATTACATCAAAAGTATCCTCCTGGAGGCATGTAAAGGGAGTATTTTACTTCTTCCGTGGGGTTGCACCTGAGGCTGGGGCTGCTGGCTGACCCATAGCAGAGGGAGTGACTTTGAGCATGTAAATTGAACAAGTGGATACCCATCAAGGTGGTGTCAGGACCCATGGGAGATTGTGACAGGATGAACCAGGTCTGGAGGGGAACTGTGGCTAAGGGGTTTTGTTAAGAAAGGTGCATAAAAAGCAGTTGGTAAAATCTGTGGCCCTGATTAAATTTAAATGTAAGCCCCTTGCTGCACTAGAGTTAGCCAGGGGAAAGGCTGGGGAGTGTAGTTTGAGGGCCTGGGTTGATTTTAGGGCTTAAGTTGGTTACTTAAAGTAGCCTCATTTTGTAAGATGGAATTTCTTAACATATTGAGTTGTTCTACTTCCACGGGTACGATCAGTGTATAGGACCAGAATATTAGCCAGGTACCACTGGGGAGGCTGTTTGTAAACCTGGTGTATATTTTACCTGCAGTACCCTCTTTCCAGCAGGCATCCCAGGAATCATGGATGATAACGGATACTTTATCTCAGTTGAGGAAGCATTTTACTTGCTGGGGAGGTGGCTCTTCTGAAGGCTCTGTGTATAACACAAGAAGTGTATGAGCATCTGCCATAGGTATCGTTCCTCAAACAATAGAAGTCTTTAATTTGGTCACATAGAAAGCAGAGGCCAAAGTTATTCCAGGAGTTTTTGATAGTATTGGACTTAGATTTTGGGAATTCAAATTTTACAGCTGATTGGCATCCTGTGGGCTGGCAATCTGCTTGGGCAAGGTCTTGGGTTTTAGCGGTTGGGCCTTCCATCCAGGACTCCTGAAGGTAGAACTGCCAGACATAGTAAGGGTTGGCTTTAAGACGGGATACCAGGATTGTTAGGAGGAAGTGCTCAGAGTTGATGGGTAGGGGTTATGGGTGAGGTGGAGGCAAGTGGGGCCTTAGGGTTTGGACCTCCACTGGTCATTCTTGGGAGCCATTTGAGGCATGACACATGGTACCAAGGAGTGTGGCCTAAAAGTTTGGTGGCAGTTGGGGTAGTTAGGATAACAATATGTGGTCTCGACCACCTGGGCTGCAGAGACCTTGGCTCAAGTTCCCAGAGGAGGATACTGTCACCTGGCTGGAGAGGTATAGTCAGATGGGCGTCCTCTGGTCCTGGAACTATGGGGAGAGTATGGTTCACATATTCCCTGAGTAAGTGGCATAGGAAAGAGAGTTAGGGAAGGTAGGAAGCCAGAGGAGGTGGTTGTACCGAGAGATTGTGAGAAACTGGAAAAGGCCTGTAGTATAGCAAGTCAAAAAGACTTAGACCTGTTGGCTCCCATGGGGTGGCTCGGATCCAGACTAGAGCAAGGGGTAGAAGTGTGGGCGAGGAGAATTTTATGTCTGTGGTGAGTTTGGCCAAATGATTCTTGAGAATGCCATGAGCCTGTTCAACTTTACCTGACGACTGAGGGTGGTAGGGGATGTGTAGGTTCCAGGAGATGTTGAGTGACTTGGTGACTAGCTGGACCATTGTCTGACTGAATGTTTCCAGGTAAGCTGAAATGAGGGATCATCTGGATTAAGAGGGAGGCCACCATATCTGCGGTTTCCCTGGAGGTGGGAAAGGCTTCAATCCATGCAGAAAAGGTATCTACAAAGATTAAGAGGTAGTGAAGTTTTTTGTGCATGGGCATATGGGTAAAATCAATCTGCCAGTCTTGGGCTGGCAGATGGCCACATATTTTGTGGGTAGGAAACTGTGCCCTTAAGCTTCCCTGAGGCGAGACCGTAGAGCAGGTAATGCATGCCTTGTGTACTTGCTTAATCGTCTGTTGCAGACCTGGCAAGAAAAAGAGGGTCTGCATGAAATGGTGCAATGCTTTGGGCCCTATATGTAAGGATTGGTGTATTTCAGCAATGATTTTTAGGGCCTTTTCCTGGGGAAGAGCGATTTTGTTGTTCAGGAAGACCCAACCCTGATCATACTCAGTTCCCCCTTTTAATATGATGGCCTGTTTCTCTGATGGTGAGAATGGCCATCTTTCTCATTGGTGGTATGGCCATGGAGAGAAACAGGAATGGAGTGGGGGCTGGCCTGGTACTGGTTTGCTGCTGCATCTGCCCTGGCATTGTCCCGGGAAATGGCATCCTGCTGGGCCTGATGCCCTCTGCAGTGGATGACAGTGACTTCTTTGGGCAGTGATAGGGCCTGCATGAGATTAGAGATTTGGTTAGCATTAATTAAAGGGGACCCTTTCATAGTAAGGAATCCCTGCTCTCTCCAGAAGGCAGTGTGGCAGTGGGTAATAAGAAAAACATAATTTGAATCAGCATAGATATTTGCTCGCTTTCCCTGTGCTAGCGTGAGAACTTGGATTAAGACAATGAGCTCTGTCTTTTGTGATGTGGTCCCATCAGGGAGGCGGCATGTGTTGAGGGTGGCTGAGTCTGTAACTACTGCATATGCAGCTTTTTGCTGCCCCTCAGGTGTCACTATTGAACTCCCATCTACATAAAAGGTAAGGTCTGGTTTAAATAAGGGAGGGTCAGACAGACCCTTCCGAGGTTTAGCAAATGTATCCATTAGTTCAGGGCAGAAATGGGCTGGGGAGGAGAAATGGGATGGAAGGGGAAACAAAGTAGCAAGGTTGAGTGGAGAAGTGGAATGAAGGCTATCTGATGGATTTTCAATAAAGAGTAGATGAAACTCTTGTAGGTGAGAGGGTCCTAGGTGAGCAAGAGATTTGTGAGAGAGAAGGTCAGTCGGTCAATGAGAAGAGAACACCGAGATAGGCTGGCCTAAGGTAAGTTTTAGGAATTCCTTGGTAAGTTCTGTTGCCGCCCCCAGGACCCACAGGCAAGGCTGCCATCCCCTGACTGTGGGATCAAGTTGTTTTGGTAAATATGCTACAGTATGATACACGGGACCTAAGGGTTGGGTTAGGACTCCAACTGCAATCCCTTGTTTCTTGTCAGTAAACAAGTGGAAGGGATAGTTAAGATCTGGCAGATGAAGTGGAGGTGTCATGGACAGAGCAGTTTGTAGGGTTCTCAAAGTTTGTTTTACAACTCTGGGATGAGACAGAGGTCCCATGGGTGTGTCCTTAGCTGCCACCTACAGAGGTTTAGCTAGAGGGGCAAAGTTAGATAACCAGTGATGGAAGTATCCTCCAAATCCTAAGAGAGAATCTGGTCTGCAGTCTTTGGGGGCTGCAATGAAAGAAGTGCCTGCCAGAGATCGGTCGTCAGTCTTTTAGTTTTGGGGGTGAGGTGAATGCCTAAGTAGACTACTGAGGTGACTGATAACTGTGCTTTAGAGGGAGATATCTGGTCCCCTTTGACCCAAAAAACTTAAGGGGAGTGGCAGTATGCGGTTAAGACAGAGAGGGAGGGGCTACAAAGTAACAGCTCATCCACATGCTGGAGAAGGAGACTGGATTGGAGGAAGCAGGAGTTAAGGTCAGCTGTTAAGGCTTATTAAAAAATATAGGGGCTGTCCCTAAATCCCTGGGATAGGACTGTCCAGGTGAGTTGCTGCGACAGGTTGGTGTCAGGATTGGTCCAAGTGAAGGCAAAAAGGAAGTAAGACTCTGAGTAAAAGGGAATAGTAAAGAAGGCTTCCTTAAGGTCAAGAAACATAAAACGAGAGGTAGTGGAGGAAATGCTGGATAATAGAGTATATGAATTGGGGACCACCGGGTGGATGGGTACCACCACCTCATTGATGAGGCGCAGGTCCTGAACTACGCAATAGTCGCCAGTCAGCTTTCCTGAACAGTAAGATAGGAGTATTACAAGGGGAACTGGTGGGGATAAGGAGTCTCTGGGCCAGAAGTCAGGTGATGATAGGCTTTAGGCTCTGGCAGTGGTTTTTTGAGATGGGAAACTGAGGAAGTGAGAAAAAATAGGTAGAGCTCTTCAGGAGCATTTTAAATGGTGTGTGGTGTCTGGCCACCACAGGCTTGGAGGTATCCCATACTGAGGGATTAGCTTCACTAGGAGGGATAGGAGATTTAGGCGAGGGGTTAAGGTAGGGTGTGATACTGTTTAGGAAGAGCAGTAGCAGGTGGACAGAGGATGAGCTTGAATGTGGGGGGCCAGTGAATTGGAGGGTGGCCCCTACAGTGTGGAGAATATATTGTCTTAAAAGGGGGACTGGGCATGAGGGTATGACTAGAAAGGAGTGGAAGAAGGGATGTCCCTCAAGGACACAGGCTAAAGGACGAGTTTGGATAGGAGAGGACGGCTTTCCATCAATTCCCATGACTGAAACTTGGGAAGGTATGCTAGGTCCTGAGTAGGAAGGCAGTACAGAATAGGTAGCCCCCATATCCATTAAAAAGGAAATGGACTTACCCACTACCTGCAGCTTTACCCTGGGCTCAGCGAGTGTGATGGGGGTCTTCGAGTCCAAGCTGCATCAGTCATCCAGAAGACGGAAGTTCAAACGAAGGTACTGCTTCCTGTGGACTGGCCTCCCCTTCACATAGAGGTGTAGGGGGTAAGCCTGCAGCCCAGCATGGGCAGTCAACCTTCGAATGCCCAGTCTGTTTGCAGCTTGGGCAGGGTTCAGGAGGTGGATGAGGACAGGGGCACTGCCATGCCCAGTGTCTCTCCTGGCCACATTTTAAACAGGGCCCAGATAGGAACTTTGATAGATTTTGGGAGGGTTTCGATGGACCCCCTCCACCAGATGTTCAGTGGGCTGCTGGCCTCACAACTGCTACAAGAGATCGGGTTTGTAGACCTATCTTTTGCTGTAAATGGGCCTGGTGGGTGGCCTCAGCCTGTTTCTCTCTGCCATTGAAAACTTTAAATGCCATGTTCACCAGGTCCCATTTGGGAGTTTGCGGACTCTCCTCAGCTTTTAAAAGTTTCCTTCTTATATCAGCTGCTGACTGGGAGATGAAGTATGTGACTAGAACTGTAGCCCCTGCTAAGGAGGCCAGATCTAGGTGGGTATAGAGGATCATAGCATTAGTTAATCAGTCTAGGAAGGCAGCTGGGTTTTCATCAGGACCCTGAGTTATTTCCCTTAACTTGCATAATTAACTACCTTTTGAACTGTGCTTTGCATGCCTACTAGGAGGCACTGTAACACTTGGTCTCGGCAGCAGCAGCTGTCTTGATCAGTTTGATAGTCCCAATTAGGGTCAGCCTCGGGGATCACCACTGCACCTACTGGCATTTGATTGTTTGTGACATGTACCTGATCAGTGTGAGCTTGGACTGCTATAAGAATGTGGTCATGCTCATCAGAGGTAAGAGTGGAAGACAGGATCACACAGGTGTCATGCCATGTTAGGTCATACGCCTGGGTGAGGTAATAAAATTCTTTGGTATAAGCAGTAGGATTGGTAGATAATGACCCTAGGCATTTTTCAATGGCTGACAGATCAGAGAGTGAGAAGGGAACACACACTCAGACAATGCCTTCTGCTCTGGTTACCTAACACAAATATCAGAGGTGTGGGGGGTCATGAGAACAGGTATGAGCACTGACAGGGAAGTTATATTAGGGCTTTGGGGAGGAGAAGGAGAAGAGGGAGGAGGGAGTTGAGTCCTCACATAACTAGGAGGGTTGGTAAAGTGGGCAGGGGAGGACAGGTCTTCCAGGTCTTCGGAGAGTGCAGAGCCGAGCATGGCTGAGGGCAAAGGCGGGGTTTTGACTAACAGAACCTGGGAGGAGGAATAACAGTAGCAGAGGGTGGGCTGGGAGCAAAGGATCAGAAAGCCTGCATGTAGGGGACCTCTGACCATTTACTCAAAAGTAGTATAGATCTGTCAGGACACTAAAGTTGAGTGTGCCCTCTGGAGGCCCCTTAGACTGGTTGTCTAGGGGATATTGTGGCCAGGCCATGGTGTAGAGGAAAAGCAGACTTTTCTTTTTAATCGAAAGACCTAGTTTGTGTAGATTTTGGACTAGGTATCCTAATGGTGATTTAGGGTATGGTCAGGACTTCTTATTGCCCGTGGTTTACTCTTGTGGGGTAGTTAAGGGTTAGAAATGAATATGGGAAAGTCTAATACTCAACACAGGCAGAAGTACTCCTTTCTCAGGGGGGTGGCTGAGAGAGATTACAGGCTGTAACAATGTAATTATTATAACAAGGAAGAAAAATATAGAGAGAGTGAGTCCTCAGTAGAAGAAGAGGAGGAAGAAAGAAAACAGAGTTACTTAATTAACGAGAGCTTATATTCCAAAAGGGCTGATCTGAAAATGTAAGATAGACGTTTTAGTACCATAAGTGAGAGATTTGGTCCTGCTGTTAGGTAGGGCTTGGGTTTGCAAATGGGGCTTCTTAATATCTAACCTCAACTGCTGCTGCAGAGATGTTCAGAAGTCAACCTGGACTGCCCTACTGAACACTGGAGAGGGTTCAGGAAAATGGGGACGTCTCTCTCAAATTCCTGACATCTGGAATCTCCTCACAGGGAGAAGACAAGAAAGTAGGGACATCTCCTCTATGCTCAGGTCCTGGAGACGAGGCTGAAACTGTGGGTCCATGGTGAGACAATACCCGGGGTCCCAAGCCCACAATCAGAAGGGAGAAGGAGTCCCTGATGCAGCTACAGTTATGAGCAGGGAGTCCACTAGAATACAAGAGGGTTCAAGAAAGTGGGGACAACTTCCTAAAATTCCTGACCCCTGGAATCCCTTCACAGGGAGAAGACAAGAGAGTAAGGATGTCTCCTCTATGCTCAGGTCCTTGAGACAAGGCCAGGGCCCCAGGCCAATGGCAAGAAAGGAGAAGGAGTCCCTGACACAGCCACAATAGTGAGCAGGGAGTCCACAAGGCAGGCAGCAGGAGAGGTTATGGGTAACAGAAGTCTTACCTTGCAATGGAGCAGTTTCCTGTTACCTTGCGATGGAGCAGTTCCCTGGTCTGGCTTCAGGTGGAGGAGTCAGTTTCCCCCAGGAGAGGTCATACAACTCCCTCAGGGGTTTTGGCATCACTTGTAAAGTTTATTCTCTGTAGGGTTATTGATGAGTTAAAAATAAGGAAACTGAGGCCAGCACAAGAAAATTGGATGCTAATTTTTTCAGCTCCCAGGCGAGGTTCTGTGGTCCCAGAGAGAGGGCCAGGGAAGTCGTGCGACTCCTCTCAGGAGTGGAGTTTTATAGGAAGTGAAGGCATTCAATTGGATTTGAAGAAACATGATGTGGACAAGGCAAGCTGCTATTGGTAGGTAGGTGGGATTTCTGGTGAGTGGGCTAAGTGCTGAGTGCAGAGGGGATTTCTAAGGTAGGGTTAGGTGCCGAGTGCAGAGGGGATTTCCAAGGTGGGCTAGGTGCTAAGTGCAGAAAGGATTTCCAAGGTGGAGCTAGATGATGGACATTTTATGACAACATAATTTTCAAGCAGGGAGGGAGATGGGAGTGTTTGAACTCCCGGTGAGGCAACCAGCCTTACAATATCAATATTAACCTTAAATATAAATGGGTTAAATGACTCAATTAAAATATACAAACTGACAAATTGGATCAAGGATCAAGGGCCTTCAATGTGCTGCATTGAGCAATACGGGAGACACATCTCATAATTAAAGACACACTTATGTCCCAAATAAAAGAATGAAGGAAGACTTACCAAGCAAATAAAAAGCAAAAACAAACAAACAAAAATAAACAGGGGTTGCAATTCTAGTCTCTGATAAAAGAGACTTTAAACTAACAAAGATCCAAAGAGACAAAAAGGGCATTACATTAATTGTAGAAGGATCAGTAGAGCAAGAAATGCTAACCATCAAAAATATATCTGCATCCAATACAGAAGCACCCCGATTCATAAAGCAAGTTGTTAAAGACCTATAGAGATGTAAACTTCCAAACAATAGTAATGAGAGACCGTAATACTTCACTGTCAGTATTAGACAATCAATGAGACCAAAAATGAACAAAGATATGGAGAGCTTTAACTCAGATCTGAGGCAAGCAGACTGATAGACATCTACAGAACTATCTATCCAAAATCCAGAGAATATGCATTCTTCTCAGGACCATTTGCACTTTTTCTAAAATTGACACAAAATTAGAAGTAAAATGCTTCTTAACAAATGCAAAAGAACAGAAATTATAACAGCCTCTCAGAACAAAGTGGAATCAAATTAGAATGCAGTATTAGAAAACCTACTCAGAACTTCACAACTACATGGAAACACAACGACCTGCTCCAAAATAACTACTGGATAAATAATGACATAAAGGTAGAAATAAAGTTGTTCATTAAAACCAATGAAAATGAAGACACAACATTTCCAGAATTTATGAGACACATTTAAAGCAGTGACTAGAGGAAAATATATAACAATAAGTGCCTAAGTGGAAGAAGGAAAGACCTAAAGTTGACACCTTAATGTCACAATTAAAGAACTAGAGGAGAAAGAATGAACTAATTCAAAACCTGGCAGAAAACAAGAAATAATTAAGAACACAGAATAACTAACAACAACAAAAGAAAACACACCCTTCAAAAAATGAATGATTCCAGGAGTTGATAATTTTTTGAAAACATCAACTAAATAGACAACCAGCCATACTAGTAAAAATAAAAAGAGAGAAGAAACAGAGGCAATAAAAAATGATAAAAAGGATATTACCACTGATTCCACAGTAATCCAAACTATCATCAGAGAATACTATAAACAACTCTATGCAAATAAAGCAGAAATTCTAGAAACAAAACAAATTAATTCTTCGACATTTACACTCTCAAAAGACTAAACCAGGAAAAAGTTGAATTCTTCAATTGACCAATAATAAGGTCAGGAGTTGAGGCAGCAATTAATAGCCTATCAAACAAAAAGAAAAAATGCAGGACTTGATGAGTTCACAGTCAAATTCTAACGGAGCTGCAAAGAGGAGCTGGTACCATTCATTCAGAAACTATTTCAAACAATACAAAAAGAAGGAATCCTTTCTCACTCATTTTGTGAGACAAACATCTTTCTGACACCAAAACATGGCACAGGCACAACTAAAACAAAAATGCAGGCCAATATCCATGATACACATTGATGTGAAAATTTTCAGTAAAATATTGGAAGACCGAATCCAACAACACATCAAAAACTTATTTGTCACAATCAAATAGGCTTCATCCCTGGAATGTGATTCTGGTTCTATATATGTAAATAAATATACATAATTCATCACATAAATAGAACCAAAGATGAAAATCATATCTTTATCTCACTGGAGTCAGAGAAGGCCTTTGAAAAATTCAGTAGTCTTTTATGCTAGTAACTTTCAATAAACTAGGTACATATCTCTAAATAATAAGAGGTATTTATGACAAGCCCACAACAAATACCAAACTGGGCAAAATCTGGAAATATTCTCTTTGTAAGTCAGCACAAGACAAAGATGCCCTATTTGGACACTCCTATTCAACATGGTTTTGAAAGTAGTGGCCAACGTAATCGGCCAAGGAAAAGAAATAAAGTCTATTCAAATAGAAAAAAAAAAAAAAAAGAAAATCAAATTATCTCTATTTGCAGATGAAATAACTGCATATAGGAGATCCCATCATTTCTGTCCAAAATCTCCTTAAGGTGACAAGCAACTTCTGTGAAGTGTCAGAATACAAAATCAATGTGCAAAAGCCAGAAACATTTTTATACTTTTATAGAGACAAACAGAGAGCCAGATCATGAGTAAACTTACTTTCAACATTGCTACAAAGAGAATAAAATACCGACTCCTGGGAAGATGGCCAACTAAATGGCTGACTAAGAACAGCTCAGGACTTCTTCAGCTCCCAGTGAAAGGGCAGAGGGTGAGTGGATGTCACATTTACAGACAAAATTTTATCACCCACAGACCAGGAGATTCCCAGGCAGAGGCGTCGCCAGTGCCGCTGTTTAGGCTAGTGTGGTTGTTTTGGCCCCCGTGGGGCTGATTTGGCCCATGCAGCTGCTTTGACCATGGCCTCTTGCAGCAGTTCTCCATACAAAAGCCACTGGTCTGGGAGACATCTTAGCTGACAACTGAAGCCCTGAGATGGTAGAGTTGTCCATTCATCTGAAATAGTGAGCCCCAGGACATTCCTAGGCAAAAGAACCCTCCAGGAACCTCAGCGTGGCTGTTTCAGCCCACTCAGTGAGTCATCGCACAGGAGATCCTGGTGCCTTTTCAACAGGCGACTGGAATACTGGGTCATTCAATTGAAAAAAAAAAAAAAAAAAAAAAAAAAAAAGACTCGGAGTCAGGGAGCCAGGTGATCAGGCTCGGTTGGTCCCACTCCCCCTCCCCAGCAACAACAACAATGACAACAAAAACGGTAATTGAAAATGCTCTGGGTTGAGCATTTCACAGCAAGCACAGCTGAACCCAGGATGGTCTGGTTCTGGCGGGTAGGGGTGTCCACCATTACTGAGACTCTCCACAACTACAGAGCCAGCCTGCCATTGCTGAGGCAACCTGTCATTGCAGAGACAACCTGCCACTACAGAGAGAGTCCACCATAACATTGGTGGGGCCACCATTGCTGAGGTAGTTCTAGCTACACCCATATAAACAGGACTTCAGGGAACATCACATGGCAGTTGGACGGAGCCCACAGCAGCTCAGCAAAGCCTCTGCCAGCAGTGACTAGGCAGGCTGCTAGCAGGGCAGGGCAGCCCTGAAAGAAAAAACAAAAAGGGCAGCAGCACAACAGAAACTCATGAAGCCCTAACTCCCTGGAACAGAGCAACTGGGAACAAAAAGAAGTTTATGAGTTCATCTGCAGCAGACCTAAATGTACCTGCCCAGCAGCTCTGAATGAGCAATGGAGCTCACAGCTCAGGATTTGAGCCCCAGGAAAAGACAGACTGTCTCCTCAAGCAGCTCCCTGACCCCCATAGATCCAAAGAGTCACCTCATAAAGGAGAGAACAGACTGACATTTGGTGAGCATCTTTTTGGGACAAACATAGCAGAAGAGGAAACTGGTAGCAACCCTAACTGTTCTGCAGATGCTGCAGGTGATCCCCAGGCAAGCAGGGCCTGGAGAGGACCTCAGCAGTGCTAGAGCAGAGAGGCCAGACTGTTAGAAGGAAAGCTAAAAAAAAAAAAAAAAAAAAAAAAAAAAAAAAAGCCAGGCACAGTGGCTCACACCTGTAATCTCAGCATTTCGGGAGGTCAAGGCGGGTGGATCATGAGATCAAGAGATCAAGACCAATCTGGTCAACATGGTGAAACCCCGTCTCTACTAAAAATACAAAAAATTAGTAGGGCATTGTGGCACATGCCTGTAATCCCAGCTACTCAAGAGACCCAATTTGAAAGACATTAACTACAAAGACTACAAAGACAACAGGTGGATAAACCCACTAAGATAGGAAGAAACCAGTACAAAAAGGATGAAAATTCCCCAAACCAGAACACCTCTCGCTCTAAAAGGGATCACAACACCTCTCCAGCAAGGAAACAAGACCAGATGGAGAAGGAATGTGATGAAATGACAGAAACAGACTTCAGAAGGTGGGTAGTAAGAAACTACAGTGAGCTAAAAGAACATGTTCTAACCCAAGGAAAAGAAACTAAGAACCTTGAAAACATTTGATGAAATGCTAACAAGAATGGACAACATAGGAATATAAGTGAATTGATGGAACTGAAAAACACAACACAAGAACTTCGTGAAGCATGCACAAGTTTCAACAGCCGAATTGACCAAGCAGAAGAAAGGATATCAGAGGATGAAGACCATTTCAATGAAATAAAAAGAGAAGGCAAGAACAGAGAAAAAAGGGCAAAAAGGAATGAACAAAATCTTCAAGAAATGTGGGACTATGTGAAAAGACCTAATCTACATTTGATAGGTGTACGTGAATGTGATGAAGAGAATGAATCCAAGCTGGAAAATACTCTTCAGGATATTATCCAGAAAAAGTTCCCCAACCTAGTAAAGCAGACCAATATTCACATCTAGAAAATACAGAGAACACCACAAAGATATTCCTCAAGAAGAGCAACCTTAAGGCACATCATTGCCAGATTCACCAAAGTTGAAATGAAAGAGAAAATGCTAAGGGCAGCCAGACAGAAAGGTCAGGTTACCCAAAAAGGAAAGTCCATTAGACTCACAGCAGATATCTGAACAGAATCCCTACAAGCTAGAAAAGATTTGGGGCCAATATTCAACATTCTTAAAGAAAAGAACTTTCAACCCAGAATCTCCTATCCAGCCAAACTAAGCTTCATAAGTGAAGGAAAAATAAAAACCTTTGCGAACAAGTAAGTACTCAGAGATTTCATCATCAGCAAACCTGCTCTACAGAAACTCCTGAAAGAGGCTCTACACATATAAAGGAACAACTAGTACCACACACTCCAAAAACACACCAAATGGTAAAGAGCATCAACACAATCAAGAATCTACATTAACTAACCAACAAATGATTGCCAGCTAGCATCAAAATGACAGTCAAATTCACACATAACAATACTATCACTAAATGTAAATGGGCTAAACGGCCCAATCAAAAGACAAAGACTGGCAAATTGGATAAAAATCCAAAACCCATCAGGGTGCTGTATCGAGGAAACCCATCTTACATGCAAGAATACACAAAGGCTCAACACAAAGGGATGGAGAAAGATCTACCAAGCAAATGGAGAGCAAAAACAAACAAACAAACAAAACAAAAACAAAAACAAAAACAAAAAAACAAGAGTTGCAATTCTAGTCTCTAATAAAATAGACTTTAAAGCAACAAAGATCAAAAGAAACAAAGAAGGACATTACATAATGGTAAAAGGATCACTGCAATAAGAAGAGCTAACGATCCTAAATATATATACACCCAATAAAGAAGCACTCAGATATATAAGACAAGTTCTTAATGACTTAAAAAGAGACTTTAACTTTCACATAATAATAGTGGGAAACTTTAACAACTCATTGTCAATATTAGACAGATCAGCCAGACAGAAAATTAACAAGGATATCCAGGACCTGAACTCAGACCTGGAACAAGCCAACTTAATAGACATTTACTGAACTCTCCACCCCAAATCCAGAGACTATACATTATTCTCAGCACCACATCACACCTACTCTAAAATTGACCACATACTTGGCAATAAATCGCTCCTCAGCAAATGCAAAAGAACAGAATTTATAACAAACAGTCTCTCAGACCGCAGTGCAATCGAGTTAGAACTCAGAATGCTGAAACTAACTCAGAATGCTGAAACAAACTCAGAACCACACAGCTTCATGGAAAGTGAACAACATGTTCTTGAATAACCACTGGATAAATAATGAAATGAAGGCAGAAATAAAGATGTTCTTCAAAACCAATGAGAATGAAGACACAACATATCAGAATCTCTGGGACACATTTAAAGCAGTCACTAGAGGAAAATATATAGCAATGAGTGCCCACATGAGAAGAAAGGAGAGATCCAAAATTGACACCCTATCATCAAAATTGAAAGCTAGAGGAACAAGACCAAAAAAGCTCAAAACCTAGCAGAAGACAGGAAATAACTAAGATCAGATCAGAACTGAAGGAAAGAGAAACACAAAAATACTCTTCAAAAAATCAATAAATCTAGGAGGTGGTTTTTTGAAAAGATCAACAAAATAGACAGACCACTAGCCAGATTAATAAAAAGGAAAGGAGAGAATAACCAAATTGATGCAATAAAAAATGATAAAGGGGGTATCACCACAGATTTCACAGAAATCCAAACTATCATCAGAGATTATTACAAACAACTCTATGCACATAAACTAGTAAACCTGGAAGAAATGGATAAATTCCTGGACACCTGCATCCTCCAAAGCCTAAACCAGGAAGAAGTCAAAACCCTGAATAGACCAATAACAAGGTCTGAAGTTGTGGCAGCATTTAAGAGCCTACCACCCGGAAAAAAAAAAAAAAAAAAAAAAAAAAAAAAAAAAAAAAAAAAAAAAAAAAGCCCAGGTTTAGATGGGTTCACAGCCGAATTCTACCAGAAATACAAAGAGGTGCTGTACCATTCCTTCTGAAACTATTCCAAATAATCCAAAAAGAGGGAATCCTTCCCTAATCATGTTATGAGACAAGCATCATCCTGATACCAAAACCTGGCAGAGACTCAACAAGAAAACAAAACTTTAGGCCAATATACATGATAAACATAGATGCAAAAATCTTCAATAAAATACTGGCAAGCCGATTGCAACAGCACATCAAAAAGTTGATCCACCATGATCAAGTAGGAGTCATCCCAGAGATGCAAGTCTGGTTCAACATAGGCAAGTCTATAAACATAATTCACCACATAAACAGAACCAAAGACATAAACCCCATGATTATCTCAATTGATGCAGAGAGGGCCTTTGACAAAATTTAACAGCCCTGTATGGTAAAAACTCTCAATAAACTAGTTATTGATGGAACATATCTCAAAATAATAAAAGCTATTTATGGCAAACCAACAGCCAATATCATACTGAATGGGCAAAAACTGGAAGCATCCCTTTGAAATCTGGTTCTAGACAAGGATGCCCTCTCTCACCACTCCTATTCAATATAGTACTGGAAGTTCTAGCCAGAGCAATCAGGCAAGAAAAAGAAATAAAGGGTATTCAAATTGGAAAGGAAGAAATCAAATTGTCTCTATTTGCAGTAGACATGATTATGTATCTAGAAGACCCCATCCTCTCAGCCCAAAATCTCCTGAAACTGATAAATAACTTCAGTAAAGTCTCAGGATACAAAATCAACGTGCAAAAATCACAAGCATTCCTATGCACCAGTAACAGACCTAAAGAGAGCCAAATCAAGAACGAACTGCCATTCACAATTACTACAAGGAGAATAAAATACCTAGGAATACAACTAACAAGGAATGTAAAGGACCTCTTCAAGGAGAACTACAAGCCACTGCTCAATGAAATAAGAGAGGACACAAGCAGATGAGAAACATTCCATGTTCATGGTTAGGAAGAATCAACATCGTGAAAATGGCCATACTGCCCAAAATAATTTACAGATTCAATGCTATTCCCATCAAACTACCAATGACCTTCTTCACATAGCTGGAAAAACACCTTAAACTTCATATGGAATCAAAATAGACCCTGCATAGCCAAGTCAATTTTAAGCTAAAAGAGCAAAACAGAGGCATCACACTACGGGACTTCAAACTATACTACAAGGTGACAATAATCAAAACAGCAAGGTCCCGGTACCAAAACAGAGATATAGACCAATAGCACAGAACAGAGGCCTCAGAGGAAATACAACATATCTACAACCATCTGACCTTTGACAAACCTGACCAAAAAAAAAAAAAAAAAAAAAAAAAAGCAATGGGGAAAGGATTCCCTGTTTAATAAATCGTGTTGGGAAAACTGGCTAGCCATGGACCGAAGGCAGAAACTGGACCCCTTCCTGACACCTTACACCAAAATTATCTCCAGATGAAGTAAAGACTTAAACAGTAGACCTAACACCATAAAAACCCTAGATAAAATCTAGGCAAAACGATTCTGGTCATAGGCATAGGTAAGGACTTCATCACCAAAACATAAAAAGCATTGGCAACAAAAGCCAAAATAGACAAATGGGACCTAATCAAACTCCACGGCTTCTGCATGGGGGGGGGGTGGTGGAAACAAGTCATTAGAGTGAATTGGCAACCAACAGAATGGGAAAAAATTTTTGCAGTCTACCCATCTGACAAGGGAATCACATCCAGAATTTACAAAGAACTAAAGCAGATCTACAAGAAAAAAACAAGCCAATCCAAAAGTGGGCAAAGGGTATGAACAGACACTTTACAAAAGAAGACATACATGAGGCCAAAAACATATGAAAAAAATCACTTGTCATTAGAGAAATGCAAATCAAAACTACATTGAGATACCATCTCACACAGTTTAGAATGGCGATCGTTAAAAGATCTGGAGACAACAGATGCTGGAGAGGATGTGGAGAAATAGGAACACTTTTATACTGTTGGTGGGAGTGTAAATTAGTTCAACCATTGTGAAAGACAGTGTGGCGATTCCTCAAGGACCTAAAAATAGAAATCCCATTTGACCCAGCAATCCCATTACTGTGTATATATCCAAAGGATTATAAATCATTTTACTATAAGGACACATGCACATGAATTCTCATTGCAGCACTGTTTACAATAGCAAAGACCTGGAACCAACCCAAATGCCCATCGATGATAGGCTGGACAGGGAAAATGTGGTACATATACACCATGGAATATTACACAGTCATCAAAAATGATGAGTTGGTGTCCTTTGTAGGGACATGGATGAACCTGGAAACCATCATTCTCAGCAAACTGACACAAGAGCAGAAAATTAAAACACCGCATATTCTCACTTATAGGCGGGTGTTGAACCATAAGAATTCATGGTCACGGGGAGGGGAGCACTAGACTTGGGTCCATTCATGGGAAATGGTGACGAGACCAGGGGTTGGTGAGGT
This sequence comes from Saimiri boliviensis, assembly GCF_048565385.1. NCBI lineage: Eukaryota > Metazoa > Chordata > Mammalia > Primates > Cebidae > Saimiri > Saimiri boliviensis. Next base: position 15,691,316 of record NC_133471.1, on the reverse strand, counting down.
GGGAAAATATAGCATGGGGAGAAATGACAGATATAGGTGAGGGGAAGGAAGGCAGCCTATCACACTGCTATGCGTGTACCTATGCAACAATCTTGCATGTTATTCACATGTACCCCAAAACCTAATATGCAATTAAAAAGAAAAGGAGAATAAAATACCTAGGAATACAACTAACAAGGGGTATGAAGGACATCTTCAAGAACTATAAACCACTGCTCAACAAAATAGGTGTGGACAGAAAGAGATGAAAAAACATTCCATGCTCATGGTTAGGAATAATCAATATCTTGAAAATGGTTATCCAGCCCAAAGTAATTTACAGATTCAATGCTATCCCTATCATGCTACCAGTGACTTTCCTCACAGAATCCAAAAATAATTAAAATAAAATTAATTAATTAATTTTAAACTTCATATGGGAACCCCAAGAAAGATTCCACATAGCCAAGAGAGTCCTAAGGGAGAAAAATAAATAAATAAACTTAGAGGTATCACACTACCTGACTTCAAGCAATACTACAAGACTACACTAATCAAAACAGCATGGCCCTGGTACCAAAACAGATATATAGACCAACAGAACAGAAAAGAGGTCTCAGAGGTAACACCACACATGTGCAAACATATGATCATTGACAAACATGACAAAAATAAGCAATGGAGAAAGGGCTTCCTATTTAATAAATGGTGTTGAGAAAACTAGATAGCCATATGCAGAAAGCTGAAACTGGATCTTTTTCTTACACCTTATATAGAAATTAATTCAAGATGAATTAAATTGAAAGGTAAGACCTAACATCAAAAAACCTTAGAACAAAACCTAGACAATACCATTCAGAACATAGGCATGGGTGAGGACTTCATAAAACACCAAAAGCTATGACAACAGTCAAAATTGATAAATAGAATCTAAGTAAATGTAAGAGATTTTTCACAGTAAAAGATATTCTCTTTAGAGTGAATCAGCAACCAACAGAATGGGAAAAAGAAATTGCAATCTACTTATATGACAAAGGGCTAATATTCAGAATCTTCAAGGGACTAACAACTTCACACACACAAAAACATAAAAGTGTGTGAAAAATATGAAGAGACACTTCTCAAAAGAAGACATTTATGCAGCCAACAAATACATGAACAAAAGCTCATCGTCAGTGGTTATTTGAGAAATGCAAATCCAAACCACATATACATACCATTTATGACAGAATGGCAATCCTAAAAAAATGTAGAGACTGTACATGCTGGAGAGGATGTGGAGAAATAAGAATGTTTTACAGTGCTGGTGGGAGTATAAATTAATTCCATCACTGTGGAAGAAATTGTGGTTTTTAAGGATCTAGAACTACAAATATGATTTGACCCAGTAATCCCATTACTGGGTATATAGCCAAAGGAATATACATTATACTATTTTTATTTTCTCTTTTTAATTGCATTTTAGGTTTTTGTGTATATATGAAGAACATGTAAGATTGTTGAATAGGTACACACATGGCAGTGTGGGTCACTGCCTTCCTTTGATCACCTATATCTGACATTTCTCCCCATGTTATCCCTCCCCAACTCCCCATGCCCTGCTTTCCCTTCCCTGTTTTTACCCTATGGACCCCAGTGTGTGATGCTCTCCTTCCAGTGTCCATGTGATCTCACTGTTCAACACCTGCCTATGAGTGAGTACATGCGGCAATTGACTTTCTGTTCTTGTGTCAGTTTGCTGAAAATGTTGGTTTCCAGGTTCATCCATGTCCCTACAAAGAACATGAACTCATCGTTCTTTATAGCTGCATGGTATTCCATGGTGCTTATTGCAGCACTGTTCACAGTAGCAAAAACTTAAATCCAATCCAAATGTCCAACAACAATAGATTGGATAAAGAAAATGACACCCATATACACTGTGAATGCTATGCAGCTATTAAAAAGAATGAATTCATTTATTTTGCTGGGATGCGCATAAACCTGGAAACCATCATTCTCAGCAAACTGCCACAAGAACAGAAAACCAAACACCACATGTTCTTACTCATAAGTGGGTGTTAAGCAATGAGAACATGTAGACACAGGGAGGGGAACGTCACACACCAGGGCCTGTTGTGGAGTGAGGGTGCTAGGGATGGGATAGCAGGAGGTTCAGGGGGCCAGGAGAGGGATTTCAATAGAATAAATATCTAATGTAGATGACAAAGTGATGGATTCAGCAAACCACCATGGCACACATATGCTTATGTAATCAACTTGCACATGTACCCCAGAACTTAAAATATAATAATAATAAAAATAATAAGATAAAGAAGCTTTGTCATTATTTGTTTTATTCATATGGTATTTGAGATCCAACTGAATTCCCACCTCCTCCTTTTGCTGAAAATGACAAATAGTCACTGCAGAACCTTACTTGCACAATGCCTTGTACTTGCTTCAAAAAAACGTACACATCCTTGTTTCTTCCACTTCTATTCCTTCCAGGGAAGACACATAATTTAATAAATTGTCGATGTTCTTTCTGCATGTTGACCCAGTTTTCAACATGTCAAAAGTTTAATTAAACCTCAATCCCAGAAACAAGTAGGCTGAAATGTCACCTTCAGCTATGACCCATTACTTGTTTTGTCTTTAGTCTAGGCTATGCTAATCAGCAGAAAAATTCATAGGTTCAACAGTGTACTCTGAAACCTTTTGCTGTGTCTTTTCTTAAAGTTGCTTCTCCTCCGCTTGTAAAAGTGATTCAGTCCCCTAAAGTCAACAGGGACTGAGTTACTTCTACAAGTGGAAGAGAAGCAAAACAGTGTTTTAAAATCTCAGTCACCCTTATATCTTCTCAATAATTCTCATAAAATTGAAATACCAGAGGGTCAGTTGATAATTTTTGCAATCAGAAATACAACTTTCTCTTTGCTAGAATAAGTAAACAGGTTTCTCCTAAATGAGATCACATTCTTATATGAAATAGTAATCTTAAAATAAAATTATTGTTTAAGCACCCGTTTGTTAAAAAAATAAAGATAAAAAGCACAGTACTTTTCTGCTCTGGTGTCTAGTTTGTACCTGCATGGTAGTACACCGAAACCTCTCTGGACACAAGGGGAAATAAAGGAAGTTTGTCCACTGGGCACCTCAGATCGCAGACACCAAATTTCAGGCCAATGACAACAATGTTACTCATTATGGGCTTAATAATTTTTAAAGCCAGTATCATAATCTACATTTTATCTCAGAGGCAGAACACCAAGTTACTTCATTCATTTCCCTTGTCCCATCATACTATTAATATTTCCTTGCTCAGGTCTGTGACAAATGACTCCCTGTCAGAAACTCCCTCCATTGGCCAACCCCCTACTCATCTGTTGCAGCTTCTCTCTGCTGTCGTCCTGGGTAATGGCTTGCTGATATCTGCCTCAGTGACTTGAAATCCAAAAAGAAACGTGCTTGGTTTGGTTCACTATTTTATGTTTAGCTTTGAGAAAACTGCCCAGGATAAAGATACTCTAGATCAAGTTTCACTGTACATTTTCCAAGGTAGATTTATTCTGGAATCCGCAAAATCAAACCTGTCAAAATTAATTGCCCCTTTCAAAAATTGTATAAGTTTTTGAGTACCATGACTAAAATCAATCTATTTCTAACAGATATTTGGATATGTTTTGGGGATAATGTTTTTCCAATGTTTGGGAGGCACTAAGAGGTGGCCTTACTTGAGGAAATTTCTTTCAGATTTGAGGATTAAATTCTTTAGTCAGAAGGAAAGGACTGGGCTGTTGACTCATCACTGGAACAAAATCTGATATCCAGTTTTCATGCAGTGCTAAATAAATTCAGTGTCATAACTTTTCTAAAGATGAAATGAGAACTTTTTCTATTCTAATTTCTTAAGAGAGGAAGTAAGCAAATAGATAGAAAAAATAATAATATTCCAATGTTCAAATCACGTTATATATATATGTATATATATATACACATATATAGGTATATATAAGTATATATACCTATATATGTATATATAGGTATGTATACATATATGTGTATATGTACATATATACCTATATATGTATATATGTATATACATACATATATATCCAATGACATTATATATATACATATATACATATATATGTATATGTGTACGTATATACATATATATATATATCTCCAATCACATTATATATATATATATGTATATATATAACGTGATTGGAACATTGGAATATATATACACACATATATATACATAAAATAGCTAACTCCATATTTGTATGTATGCTTGCATTGCTTCACACCATGTTTGCTGTTTTTATGTGAATAGTGCTAACTCTAGATTAATTACTGGTAATGAGACTAGTTTAATTTTTTTGATTTTATAGTATTTATTTTCATATTGTTACTGGTTTAACAACAATTAGGTTTTTGTCATTTTGAACAAAGACATAAAACACAACTCAGAAAGCAGTAAAATGTAAAGCAACAATATCACAAATTTTTCAAAATTAAAATATATTTTATAGTGAGAGTAGGCTCAAGCAAGTTGCTGAAGTACTGCTTACAAACTTTCAGAGTGGATTGAATACCCTCTTGAGGTTTTACATTGTTTAACTGGTTTACATCTTATTTAAATAAAAGAATGTCAAGTGACCAATCTTATTGGTTGAAGAAGGTAACCAATTAGAAGCTGAAGTAAAGTCATAAATTACATCCAGTGACTATTTCTAATTGGTTTTGGGAAGGGAAGATTTGGAGGTTGAGGTGAATTTACCAAGTTTCTCCTTTCTGAAAATAAATGCTAAGTTTGAAAACAGTGTGATTATTTGTGAGAGGGGCTCAATCAGTGATACCCTTCATTTCTATCTGTGGTAAAGAGGGGAGGTGATTGCGAACATAGTTGCTTCTGATTTTTTTGTTGCTTGGATGTCGATTGGTGCAGTTTTACCACCAATTTCCTGTTTCTGAGATTCAGAAATCAAAGCAAATCACTCTAAGATTTTTTGCATCCAGACCCTATTATTTTGACTTACTTTTTTACCGTGAGAAATGTAATCAATAAATCCATATAAGTGGTGGGGAAAGCCATGATCTATTTTCTGTAATTGCTTAATGCTAATTTAAAGTAGAGTTTCATTTGTAAATTATTACTTGGATGTATATTTAGTAATTTGCTATCAAATAATACACATAAAATCCCACGCAAGACTCCTTTTACTTCAGTTATCAACTTTTATATTTTTATATCTCTATGACACTATAAAGATGACAGCTTAGATTTTCATAACCTGATATTTGTTTCTAGAAATGCTTCTGCCTTTGTAATGACTGCAAGAACTTTAGTGTGTGACTAGAAGTATTTCATAACATGTTTAACTGGAATACAAATTTATCTGATTTTGTCTTATTGTATAATACATTATATTGTATACATGTTAGGTATCATTTTCATTTGTGTGTTAGTGTGTGTTGTGATATTTTTTATAAGATTTTCTGTATTAAAACTTGCACCTTGTGACTCATCACTTAAAATCAATTGGGGTGGTATTACTACAGCACCCTGTTCTCTCTTTGTTTTTAATTGATTCAATATTTTCTATTCTGTTACTTTAGTTTGTCTTTGCATCTAAAGTGTGTTTGTTGTAAACACTATATAGTTAAATTGTAGAATATTTTTATCTGTTCTACTCATCATGTTTTTAGATTTTAGAATGAAAGAAAGCTGTGTATGTTTAAAATATTACTAATACATTTATTTTGTCATTTTGCTGTGTTTTTACACACTATCATTTTTGACTCTTATTTGCCATATAATTTTCTGTTTCCTTGTGACGTTTGTACTAGAATAATATAATTTTCTTTATTATTTTCTTTGTATATTTTATATATTATCTGTGAGTGTTTATGTGTGCTTGTGCCAAAAATACTATTTAAACATTTCTGAAAGGTGGTAAAAAGAAGTAATGATTCTGCCACAAAAAAACCTTACAGAATATAGAATTTATACAGTTAAACCTAGTGTTTTAAAAGATAACTCTTGTTTTGTTTTAGCAAAGAAACTGATGGCATTTTGCCTCTAACTTAGACATTTATAGAAAACTTTGAACTTCAGAAAGATAATTTAGAGTATCTGGCAGAAGAAATTTCTAAGCAGCAAAGCATTTAATTTGCTATCAAATAATACACATAAAATTCCACACATGACTCCTTTTCTTTTAGTTATCAACTTTTATATTTTTATATCTCTATAATGCTATAAAGATGACAGTTTAGATTTTCGTAATCTGATACTTATTTCCAGAAATGCTCCTGCCTTTGTAATAAGTGCAAGCCCCTTACTGTTAAAGGCATTCAATTTCATAACTGGAGCAGGTTTGAAACATTGTGCACTGAGTATGAAGAAAAAAAAAAATCAGAATAGAAAAACGACCTGGCTACCGAAAGTTTTATGAATTTTCAGGATCCAAGTGTTAATTATCAAGATCACGATGAAAATGTCTTCAGGCCATATCAGAGGCCTTCACAGCAGCTCCACTGTCACAGGTCCACAATCTCAGAACAAAAATGGTGGATTGGTGTACTGAGCCCAGGGTTCCCATTCTGTGTGGAAACTAGAGACTTGGTTTCTTTGTTCCAAGCAATTTTGGCTTTGGCAAAATGGGGACATTGTAGAGCTCAAGCTTGGCATCAAGGGATAGAAGCTCCAAGCCTTGGCATGTTCCATGTGTCATTGAGTCTGTGGGCACACAGATTTGATGAACTGAGGTTTTGAAACCTCTTCCTAGATTTCAAAAGATGTATGGAAATCTCTGGATGTAAAAGAAATACTTTTCTGCAGAAGTGAGGCCTTCATAGAGAACTTCTACTAGGGCAGTCTGGAAAAAAAAAAAAAAGGATAGGAGCTAACACACATAGTTTCTACTGGAGCATTACCTAGTGGATCTGTGAAAAGTGGGCTACTGTTTGCAGACCTTAAAATGATAGATCCACCAACAGCTTGCACGGTATGCCTGGAAAAGCCACAGGTACAGAGCTGCCCAACTCTACAGAAATTTGTCTTTTCTTTTTTTTATTTAGATTTGGGGGTACATGTGAAGAACATGCAAGATTGTTGCATAAGTACACACATGGCAGCGTGATTTGCTGCCTTCCTCCCTTTCATCTATATCTAGCATGTCCCCCATGCTTTCTCTCCCCAACTCCCCACCCCCCACTGTCCCTCCCCTATTTCCCCCAACAGACCCCAATGCATGATGCTCCTCTCTCTGTGTTCATGTGTTCTCATTGTTCAACACCCACCTATGATTGAGAACATGCAGTATTTGATTTTCTGTTCCTGTGTAAGTTTGCTGAGAATGATGGTTTTCAGGTACATACATGTTTCTACAAAGGACACCAACTCATCGTTTTTCATGGCTGCATAATATTCCATGGTGTATATGCGCCACATTTTCCCTGTCCATCATCGATGCGTATTTGGGTTGGTTCCAGATCTTTGCTATTGTAAATAGTGTTACAATAAACATTCATGTGCATGTGTTCTTATAGTAGAATGATTTATAATCCTTAGGGTCATATAAAATTTCTATTTCTAAGTCCTTGAGGAATTGCCACATTGTCTTCCACAACAGTTGAACTAATTTACAGTCCCACTAACAGTATAAAAATGTTCCTATTTCTTCACATCCTCTCCCACATCTATTGTCTCCAGATTTTTAAATGATTGCCATTCTAACTGGCTTGAGATCATATCTCAATGTAGTTTTGATTTGCATTTCTCTAATGACCAGTAATGATGAGCCTTTTTTAATATGTTTGTTGGTCTCATGTATGTCTTCTTTGTAGTGTCTGTGCATATCCTTTGCCCACTTTCGAATGGGCTTCTTTATTTTTCTTGCAAATCTGGTTTAGTTCTTTGTAAATTCTGGATATCAGCCCTTTGTCAGATGGGTAGGCTGCAAATTTTTTTCCCCATTCTGTTGGTTGCTGATTGACTCTCATGACTGTTTCTTTTGCTGTGCAAAAGTTGTGGAGTTTCATTGGGTCCCATTTGTGTATGTTGGCTTTTGTTAATGTTTTTGGTATTTTAGTCATGAAGTCCTTGCCTATGCCTATGTCCTGAATGGTTTTACCTAGATTTTCTTCTTGGATGTTTATGGTATTAAGTTTTATGTTTAAGTCTTTAATTTATCTGCAGTTAATTTTAGTGTCATGTGTCAGGAAGGAGTCCAGTTTCTGCTTTCTCATATGGCTAGCCAGTTTTCACAAAACCATTTATTAAACAGGAAATCCTTTCCCCATTGCTTGTATTTGTAAGGTTTGTCAAAGATATTTTATGTTGCCTCCAAGGCCTCTGTTCTGTTCCCTTTGTCAATATCTCTGTTTTGGTACCAGTACCGTGGTGTTTTGATTACTATAGCCTTGTAGTATAGTTTGAAGTCTCATAGTGTGATGCCTCCCACTTTGTTCTTTTTGCTTAGGATTGATTTGGCTATGTGGGCTCTCTTTGGGTTCCGTATGATGTTTAAGATGTTTTCTTCCAGTTCTGAGAAGAAGGTCATCAGTAGCTTTATGAGAATAGCTTTGAATATGTACATTACTTTGGGCAGTATGGACATTTTCATAATATTGATTCTTCCTAGCCATGAACATGGAATATTTCTCCATCTGTTTGTGTCCTCTCTTATTTCGTTGAGCAATGGCTTGTAGTTCTCCTTGAAGAGGTCCTTTACATTCCTTGTTAGTGTATTCCAAGGTATTTTACTCTCTTTGTAGTAATTGTGAATGGCAGTTCATTCTTGATTTGGGTCTCTTTAAGTCTGTTATTGGTGTATAGAAATGATTGCGATTTTTGCACATTGATTTTGTATCCTGAGGCTTTGCTGAAGTTGCTTATCAGTTTCAGGAGATTTTGGGCTGAGACAATGATGTCTTCTAGATATACAATCATATCGTCTGCAAATAGAGACAATTTAACTTCCTCTTTTTCTGTTTGAATACCCTTTATTTCTTTTTCTTGCCTGATTGCTCTGGCTAGTACTTTCAGTACTATATTGAACAGGAGTGGTGAGAGAGGGCATCATTTTATAGTGCTAGATTTCAAAGGTATGCTTCCAGTTTTTGCTCACTCAGTATGATATTGACTGTTGGTTTGTAGTAAATAGCTTTTATTATTTTGAGATATATTCCACCAATACCTAGTTTACTGAGCGTGCATAGAGGACTGTCGAATTTTGTCAAAGGCCTTCTCTGCATCAATTGAGATAATCATGTGGTTTTTGTATTTGGATCTGTTTATGTGGTTAATTAAGTTTATAGATTTGCATATGTTGAACCAGCCTTGCATCCCCAGGATGAGTCCTACTTGATTATGATGGATAAGCTTTTTGATGTTCTGTTGCAATTGGCTTGCCAGTATTTTATTGATGATTTTTGCATCTATGTTCATCATGGATATTGACCTGAAGTTTTCTTTTCTTGCTGAGTCTTTGCCAGGGTTTGGTATCAGGATGATGTTGGTCTCATAAAATAATTTGGGAAGGATTCCGTCTTTTTGGATTATTTGACATAAATTCCAAAAGAATAGTACCAGCTCCTCTTTGTATGTCTGATAGAATTCAGCTGTAAAGCCATCTGGACCTGGGCTTTTTTTTGGGTGGTAGGCTATTAATTTATGCCTCAATTTTAGACCTATTATTAGGTTATTCAGGGTTTCTACTTCTTCCTGTTTTAGGTTTGGGAGGATGTGAGTGTCTAGGAATTTAATCACTTCTTCCAGGTTTACTAGTTTATGTGCATAGAGTTGTTTGTTATAAACTCTGATGATGGTTTGAATTTCTTTGGAATCTGTGGTGATATCCACTTTATCATTTTTGTTCTCTCTTTTTTTTTATTAATCTGGCTAATGGTCTGTCTATTTTATTGATCTTTTTGAAAAACCAGCTCCTGAAATTATTAATTTTTTGAAGAGTTTTTTTATGTCTCTATGTCCTTCAGTTCTTCTCTGACCTTAGTTATTTCTTGTCTTCTTCTAGGTTTTGAGGACTTTTTTTTTTTTTTTTTAATCTTGTTCCTCTAGCTCTTTCAATTTTGGTGATACAGTCTCAATTTTAGATCTCTCCTTGCTTCTCAAAAAGTATACATTTATTGCTGTATATTTTTCTCTTAAGACTGCTTTAAATGTGTCCCAGAGATTCTGGTATGTTGTGTCTTTGTTCTCATTGGTTTTGAAGAACGTCTTTATGTCTGCCTTCATTTCATTGTTTATCCAGTCAACATTCAAGAGCCAGTTGTTCAGTTTCCTTGAAGCTGTGCAGTTCTGAGTTAGTTTCTGAATACTGAGCTGTAACTTGATTGCACTGTGATCTGAGAGATTGTTTGCTATGATTTCCATTATTTTGCATTTGCTGAGGAGTCATTTGTTGCCAATTATGTGGTCAATATTATAGTGGGTGCAATGTGGTGTAAGAAGAACGAATATTCTGTGAATTTGGGGTGGAGGGTTCTGTAAATGTCTATTAGGTATGCTTGGTCCGGGTCTGAGTTTAAGTCCTGCATATCCTTGTTAATTTTCTGTCTCATTGATCTGTCTAATATTGACAATGAGGTGTTAAAATATTCCACTATTATGCTGTGAGAGTCTAAGTCTCCTTTTAAGGCTTTAAGAACTTGCCTTATATATCTGGGTGCTCCTGTATTGGGTGCATATATATTTCTGTTCTTTAGCTCTTCTTACTGCATTGATTGTTTTTATCATATCTAATGCTCTTCTTTGTCTCTTTTGCTCCTTTTTGGTTTAAAGTCTATTTTATCAGAGATGAGAATTTCAACTCCTGCTTTTTTTGCTCTCCATTGACGTGGTACATTTTTCTCCAATGCTTTATCTTGATTCTTTGTGTATTCTTGCATGTGAGATGCGTTTCCTGGATACAGCACACCATTGGGTTTTGTTTTTTTATCCAGTTTGCCAATCCATGTCTTTTGACTGGGGCATTTAATCTATTTACATTTAGGGTTTATATTGTTATGTGTAAATTTGATCCTACCATTTTGATGCTAGCTGCCTGTTTTGCCTATTAGTTGATGCTGTTTCATCATTGTGTTGATGTTCTTTACCATTTGGTATGCTTTTGGAGTGGTTGATACTGGCTTTTCTTCTCTACATTTAGTGCCTCTTTCTGGTGCTCTTGTAAAGCAGGCCTGGTGGTGATGAAATCTCTGAGTACTTGATTGTTCACAAAGGATTTTATTTGTTCTTCGCTTATAAAGCTTAGTTTGGCTGGATATGAAATTCTGGGTTGAAAGTTCCTTTCCTTAAGGATGTTGAATATTGTCCCCCACTCTCTTCTGGCTTGTAGGGTTTCTGCTGAGAGATCTGCTGTGAGTTTTATTGGCTTCCCCTTTGTGGGTAAACTGACTTTTCTCACTGGCTGCTCTTAGCATTTTCTCCTTCATTTTAAACCTGGTGAATCTGACAATTACGTTCCTTGGGGTTGCTCTTTTTTAGAAATATTTGTGTGGGGTTCTCTGTATTTCCCGTTGTTGAACCAGCCTGCCACTACAGAGAAAGCCCACCATTACAGAGCTGGGCCAGCTTTGCTGAGGCAGTTCTAACTATACCTGTATAAACAGAACTGAAGGGAAATCCACATGGCAGGTGGGCAGAGCCCACAGCATCTTAGCAAAGCCTCTGCAGGAAGACTGTGACTAGGTTGTCTCCTCACTGGGCAGGGCAGTCCTGATGAAAAGGCAGCGGCACAATGAAAACTCAAAAATAAAGCCCTAACTACCTGGGATAGAGACCTGGGGTGGGGGGAAGGGTTATGAGTTCTGTTGCAGCAGACTTAAAGGTACCTGCCCAGCAGCTCTAAATGAACAATGGAGATCCCAGCTCAGCACCTGAGCTCCTGAAAAGGACAGACTATCTTCTCAAGCAGCTCCCTGGCCCCCGTTATCCAAAGAGTCACCTCATAAATGAGAGCTCAGACTGACATCTGGCAGGTATTCTTCTGGGAAAAGATAGCAGAAGAAAAAAATAGCAGCAACACTTACTGTTCTGCAGCAACTGCAGGTAATCCCCAGGCAAGCAAGGGCTGGAGTGGACCTCAGCAGTTCTACAGCAGATGGGCCAGGCTGTTAGAAGGAAAACTAACAAACAGAAGAAAATAACTTCATCATCAACAAACTGGACACTCACTCAGAGATCCAATCTGAAAGTGAACAACTTCAAAGATGACAGGTGGGTAAATCCACAAAGATGGAAAGAAATCAGCACAAAAAGGATGAATCCAAGCTGGAAAATACTTTTCAGGATATCATCCAAAAAAACTTATTCAACCTAGAAAGAAATCCATCTTTTCATCAGTGTCAATTTGGTGTGAGACTTGGCATCAAAAAAGAACATTTTGGAACTTTATAACTTGATTGTCTGAATGGATTTGGACTTGCATATAACACCTATGTATTGAAAAATGTCACCTTTTGGGCTGGTGCTATTTAACAAATACTTATACTCCCATTGCATATACGAACCAATTAGGGTAATTTTGATTTTCCAGAGTTAGAGGTCAGACTTGCCTTATCTCAGCTGAAACTTTAGACTGTGGATTTTGGGGTTAATACTAAAATGAGTTAAAATTTTGAGAACTTCAAAGTCATGATTAGTGTAAAAGGTGAGAAACTGAGGTTTAGAAGATTCAGGAGCAGAATTATACAATTTGGTGGTGTTCCCACTCAATGGCACCTTGAATTGTAGCTCCCAGACTTCACACACATTGTGGGAGGAACACAGAGAAAATCATTGAATAATGGAGGCCAGTCTTTCCCATACTAGTCTTAGCATAGTGAATAAGTCTCACAAAATCTGATAGATTTATCAGGGGTATCTATCTTTGCTTATTATTTTCTCTTGACACCATCATGAAAAAAGTACCCTTCACCAACTGAAGTGATTCTGAGACCTCCCCAGCCATGTGGCATAAGTTCAATTAAACATCTTCTTCTTCCCAGCCTCAGGTTTGTCTTTATCAGCATCATTAAAATAGACCAATATTGCAAACATAGGTGAAAAACACACACCCTCATTCACCACATTGTCAGCAACAAGACTCGAAGGGAGAAGAGAAAAGCTAAAGCATTTCAGAAAGCCTAGACCAACATGTTTTCCAATCCAAGGCTTCACTTTTGGGTCTCTGCAGTCTGTCATCTTTAAGCTTGCACTGCATTCCCTAGTGCCTGTTGTGGAAGCCAGGATTTCAGAGAGCTGGCACCCTTTCCAGCACCTAAAGCTTCTTTTTCTGCCACAGCCAGTGTGTCCTGCTATGCTCAAAGGCTGAGCACAACAGTCATTCCCGCATGTAACTCTTTCTGCTCTGTGCCTGATTCACCCACAGCAAAAATGACCTCCAGGCCCATAGGACAAGCTGAGCCCTTCTGTAAGGCCAAGGGAATGAAATGAGACCAGATAGCCTCAGTAAAAGTTGGGCAAAAAGAATACTGCTTATAGAGGTTTATGGCTGATGAAGTAACCACCTAAGGATTCCGTGACAGAGGTGATATGGATCAGCAGTAGTCTTTATATGATTAAATCAGGCCTATGTAATAAAGTTATTTTTGTCTGTTGGAGATGGAATATCACTTTGTTACTCAGAATGGAGTGTTGTGGATTAATCTTAGGTGATTGTAACCTCCTGTGTTCAAGAAATTCCTGTTTCAGCCTCCTGAATAGGTGGCATTACAGGTTCATGTCACCATGTCTGAGTAATTTTTTTGTGTTTTTAGTAGAGACAAGGTTTCAACATGTTGGTCACACAGGTCTAGAACTCCTAACTTTGTGATATTCCTGTCTCAGTCTCCCAAAGTGCTGAGAGTAGAAGCATGACACATTGCACCCAATAAAGCTTCTTAAAACTCAAGCGAATGGTCATCAGGGAGTTTATGTATAGCGGAATATGTAGAGTTTGTTAAAAATGCTGTGCCTTTAAAGGTGTACACCAGTAATTTAAAATTAAAAATATACAGTAATTTAAAAAGGCAAACTTTTTGAGTGTTTTGAGTTTCTGAATTTAATAGTATGTCCAGAATTTTAACTTATTAAATAAAACATACTCCAAGTTAACCTAAGAATGATGTTATATCGAAACTCCGTCTCAAAAAAAAAAAAAAAAAAAAAAAAAAGAATGATGTTATAAACATTATTACTTAGACATTTCTACCTAAATGATTTTATAATTCATTAATACTGCACAACAGACTCTAGTCTAGAGAGATAGTGGTTTATCTAAGTTAACTAAGAGCTAGACAATTAAAAATGAAAGAAAAATTAATTGATATGCCAGTCTTACTCTTTAGCATATTTTACTCGGGATAATTTTCAGATTTTTTTTTTTTCTTTTTGAGACTGAGTCTCACTCTGTCCACAAGGTTGAAGTGCAATGGTGCCATCTCAGTGCACTGCAACTTCCACCTTCCAGTTTCAAGTGATTCTCCTGTTTCAGCTTCCAGAGTAGCTGAGATTACAGGCACATACTACCACACCTGGCTAACTTTTTGTATTTGTAGTAGAGACATGGTTTTAGCATATTCCCCAGGTTGGTCTCAACTCCTGAGCTCAGCCTCAGCCTCCCAAAGTGCTGGGATTACAGAAATGAGCCACTGCACCCAATTGATTATTTTATTAAAAATGCTTATCCTGAAAGATAAGTTTTTTGATTCAGAATTTTCTTTCTCTGAGGTGTTTCTGCCTTCATGAAGACAAATGCAACATATCAGGTTGTCCTGTGTTTATATTTGTGAGATGGACATGGAGGCTGCCTCATGCTCTTTTAGACTCAACCTTCTAGCAAAAACAAACAGACGTTATTTCAATATGTTCTGTAATTCAAAATTAAAGAAACAACTTTCTTTTTTTTTAAAAAAAATACAGTGTTATCCATAAATAAAACCAGAGCTTAAAGAAACAGTCTAGTGCTTACCAGTATACACTTAGATTTGTATATGTGAATAAAATAATAACAATTGAGCAAAAAAAAGTTTTCCCATTATTTACTTTAATTTTACAATGCTGAAGATGTCACTGATAACAAATAGTTTGGATGGTTTTAGTTCTGTTCACAAGCATTAGTTAAGCGTGAATTTTCTCAAGCTGTGAGGATGGATTAATGCATCTTAAATCTAATCGTGAGTTCTGTTCAGCCTAGTCCAGTTTCAAGAGCAGACCAACTGAGAATCAAAATGTATCAATTTTATTTTCCTCATATTTCAACATGCAATCCATTCCTTGTGCTTATCCTGAGATTTTCTTTAGGACTTTACACTCTCTCTCATTGGCCTGTTGCAACTCTTCATGTTATAGTGCACAAGAGCTTTGGAATTCTCCAAAACAAATGAATTGCATGAGGTAAGCTCTTAATTCTAACAATAACCTCTGTGTGAAAGTTTCAGGCCAAAACATCTGAGAGACCAGGACTTTGTCACATGCTTCTTGTGCATTCATCTTCCACCCATTGATAAACATTTGATTGGCAGCTGCTCTTCCCATTATTTCTGGAAAAGAAATGGTGGAACAGCCATCTGGCTCTGTCCAAACATTGTGTAAGGGGTTTGAAACCAAGCCTTCTCATTAGCTCAAACCACATCACAGAGAGACAGTGTAGATGCACCTAGTGCAATGGCTGGGCGATTGACCGATACAATAACAGTTTTCTGAAACTCAATAAAAGCAATCACAAAGTTTTTGATGGTGTGCACTAGTTTAACACTAGCTTTTTTTCTATTATATTTTAAATGCTTCCCAAAGTTATCAAAATCAAGACCATAGCAAAAGACACTGCCAACTGCACTGAGCAGCACAAACTTGCTGTCAGCAGCAGCTTTATCCAGAGCACTCTGGATTTCCTTTATTAATTCTCTGTTCAAAGAGTTACTTCATGTTGATCTTGTTGGTAGTAAGATCTGACTGAAACCATCTTTCTTCCTCACCACAATGTCTCTGTATGTGCTGGCACTTTCCATTAGCCTCACGCTGAAATGCACCCTCTTGTCAAAAGGCTGGTGTCTTTCATCATCCATAGCTTTTCTCTTTTTGCCTCTTGTAGTTGAATAGATATTGGTGTTTGTTTTTCTATTTTCTGTTAACAAATCCGTGAATGGCACTGTGTCCACTGCTCTACCAGTTGTTGAGCACAAATAAGTCTCTCCCACTTTGTATGCACTGCTGGAGTAGAAGTTGTATGACGCAGCAGCCACAGTATGTACTTTGTCTCTCTGTGCTTACTTCCTGGTGGGACACTTCAGGCATTGACCCAGAGTGTCTCCATGCAGGGATAGGTAACCTGAAAAGCAAATAGCTTAATCCATGGCTCCCACGCTCTCGTGTAATGTAGAAAACTTTCTAGGGAACCATTACTATTTCCTTTGTGGTTGCTATGACAACTAAATTTAACATTCTAAAATTATAAAACTTAAAGTCACACTAGTTTGTCTTCGGTAGCACACCAGAATTACAGGTTTTATACCTCAATGCCCATCATTTTAGTTATTGAGTTCTCAGATTTACATTTGCATGCATTTTGTGTCAAAAACAATAAGATAGCAATAGTTTTTTGAAGTACATTTGTCTTTTTTAACCATGTAAAAAAATTATGTAGCTGTGTATTGTTAAAATGTTTTATAGCTTCTATAACTGCCCATGTATGCATCTTAACTTTCACCTTTATTTCTTCATACAGCTGTCTAGTGTCATTTTGTTTCACCCTTATATAACTCATGAAGCATTTTTCTAAATGTTGTCTAGTGTTTTTTTTTTTTTTTTTTTAATTGCATCATAGGTTTTTGGGTACATGTGATGAACATGCAAGATTGTTACATAGGTACACACATGGCAGTGTGCTTTGCTGCCTTCGTCCCTGTCACCTGTATCTGGCATTTTCCCCCATACTATCTCTCCTCAACTCCCCACCCTCCATGGTCCCTCCCCTATTTCCCCCCAACAGACCCCACTGTGTAGTGCTCCCTTCCCTGTGTCCATGTGTTCTCGTTGTTCAACACCCGCCTATGAGTCAGAACATGTGGTGTTTGATTTTTTGCTCTTGTGTCAGTTTGCTGAGAATAATGGTTTCCATGTTCATCCATGTCCCTACAAAGGACACCAACTCATTGTTTTTGATGGCTGCATAGTATTCCATGGTGTATATGTGCCACATTTTCCCTGTCCAGCCTATCTTCAATGGGCATTTGGGTTGGTTCCAAGTCTTTGCTATTGTAAACAGTGCTGCAATGAGCATTCGTGTGCATGTGTCCTTATAGTAGAATAATTTATAATCCTTTTGATATATGCCCAGTAATAGGATTGCTGGATCAAATGGCATTTCTATTTCTAGGTCCTTGAGGAATCGCCACAATGTCTTCCACAAAGGTTAAACTAATTTACACTCCCATCAACAATGTAAAAGTGTTCCTATTTCTCCACATCCTCTCCAGCATCTGTTTCCAGATTTTTTAATGATCGCCATTCTAACTGGAGTGAGATGTTATCTCAATGTAGTTTTTATTTGCATTTCTCTTATGACCAGTGATAATGAGCATTTTTTCGTATGTTTGTTGGTCTCATGTATGACTTCTTTTGTAAAGTATCTGTTTCTATCTTTTGCCCACTTTTGAGTGGGTTTTTTATTTTATTTTTATTTTTATTTATTTTTTTGTGTGTGTGAATAGTAAATCTGTTTTAGTTCTTTGTAAATTCTGGATATCAGCCCCTTGTCAGGGGCTTGTAGATTTAGTTCTTTGTAAATTCTGGATATCAGCCCTTTGTCAGGGGGTTGTAAATTTAGTTCTTTGTAAATTCTGGATATCAGCCCCTTGTCAAGGGGTTGTAAATTTAGTTCTTTGTAAATTCTGGATATCAGCCCCTTGTCAGATGGGTAAACTGAAATTTTTTTTTTTTTTTCTCATGCTGTTGGTTGCTGATTCACTTCCATGGCTATTTCTTTTGCCATGCAGAAACTGTGGACTTTGATTGGGTCCCGTTTGTCAATTTTAGCTTTTGTTCCCAATGCTTTTGGTGTTTTAGTCAGGAAGTCCTTGACTATGGCTATGTTCTGAATGGTTTGGCCTAGATTATTATTATATTTTTTAACAAACTTTCACAGCACCTATCTGGGAATATTGTAATTGATGGAGAGTTGTTTTTGAAATAAGATTTCTGTTTGTAAGTTTTTTTCCATCAACACTTGGAATATACTAGCCCAATGAGTTTTCTTTTTTTTTTTTTAATTATATTACAGCACCTGGAATATATATGCTAAATGCTTTTTGGGTTCTCATGTTTCTGATAAGAAATCTTTGGATTATCTATGAGATGATTTTGTATATGAATAGTCATTTTTTTCTGTAAGTTTTCTTTGAGTCATACAAGATGATATCATACTAAATTTCAATGTGTTAGACACCAACTTACTTTAATTATGATAAGTTAACTAATTAAAAAACTTTTCCACTTAAAATAAGTGTATTCAATTCACACTTGCCTGGACTTTATATATGTAAAACATTAGAGTTTTCTCCGTTTTAATTGTATATAAGACAAGTTCAGTTCAAGACAGGATTCTGACTCATAAAAAGTGATGCTATAAGTATAAATATTTGTTTCTGTCTTTAGTAAATAGTGGCAATTGCTTTGCCTATAGTCACAGTTTTATTATGAAAAGAGTCATATATACGTATATATGTGTATATATAAAATAAATAGATATGTATATATCTATTATAAAACATGAAAATGTTTTATAATAGATAAACATGAAAATTCATGTTTCAAAACTTTATTTTTATATATATAATAAATAGATGTATATATATATATTTATTATATATATATAAAATAAAGTTTTGAAACATGAATTTTTCTATATGGAAATTCATTAAAAAACTATGTACAGTGGTTTTTTTCTGTAATTCAAACACTTTGGAAGGCCAGAGTTGGTCTTCCCTTAGGTGACTTTTTTCACTTCAGATCAAAATTTTAAAATAAGCCTGGCTAACAGACTAAAACCCAACCCTACTAAAAAATACAAAAACTTGGTCAGACATGGTGGCACATGGCTATATTTTCATCTAATTGATAGGCTGAGAAAAGAAAATCACTTGTACCTGGAAGGCAGGAGGTTGTAGTGAGGCAAGATAATACCACTGCACTCCAGCCTGAGCACCAAAATGAGATTTCATCTTAGAATAAAATAAGCAGGATAAATTAAGATAAAATAAAATAAGATAAAATGAAACTCAGTCAAGGAAACTGATTTACATGAGGAAAACTAATACTGCTTATTGAGTTTTCATAGGTTTTTTTAATCACTTCTGAATTGTAATTACTGTATCTCTTAAACAAAGTGAGGCACACAGTTTACAGTTATTGTAAACTTTTGAGGATTGGAAGACTTTTTTAAAAATAAAGTATGCCAAGAAAAAAGAAAGAAAATCAAGATTATGACTCAGAGACATAATACTTATAGAGCTCTATTACATAGATTTGCTGACAAATATTTATAAGGTCATAATAACTAGCCTAGTTCAGTCCCAAAATTCAAAACTTAATTTTAATGAATGAAACATATTACAATAGCGATATATTTTCTACTGAGTTTGAAACCCAGTGTCTTCATTGTCACCCCAAGAGGGACATCAACATCTCAGCTCTTTAATGCCCATTTCACATGTGTTTTTAACACTATCCTGCAAAAGAAAATATAATATAGGTCCAACTTAAAATATGAATATAGAAAAAAATGGGGAGTAAAAGCAATAGAGAATCTGAGGGAATTCCTGTACAATTTTTTCAAGCCTTTCAGGTTATCTTTTCTTTTTTCATTAGAAATCTCTAGAATATATGATATCACCAATTTTGCTCTAACAAGACATAAACAAATTTGTTTTCACAACTGTGGGGAAAAGAGGTTGCTCTGACATTGAGCAGAAGAGGCCAGAAATGCTGGTCAACATCTTACAATGCACAGCAAATGCTCTCACAATAAAAAAATTATCTAAAAATAAAATTTCTTAAGGTAGGATTTAAAAATACTATTCAATAGGTAAGCTTTATCATCTACAAGGATAAGAATGCTCATCTGAATCACAAACAATTTAGAAATATATTATTATAGAACTCTGTGTAAGAAAAAATAAAACACAAACTTTGTCCTTTTTTTCTAAACCTAATAAACCATACCATCCAAGCATTACAATGGGTGTAGCTTTACTTTTAGTAGAGTCTTCATACAAAATGTTCACCAACTCTTGGTTAACAGCCACTGTTCAAAGAATAATTGGAATAAAAGTTCTAATATTATAATCTATGTTACCCCTAGGGTGTTGAATTGAATGCATATGGAGATGGCTAATCATATTGGCAAGAATTAAAAGAGGCAGACAGAACATAACATTTTATATTGGTTACCCCACATTTGTGGTTGATTGCTTGTGTTGTATTTTGTCATATCAGTGCAATGTGCCATGCATATTTGCCTGATTACATTTTCTCTGCAATAAACTTCTCCAGGGCAGAAACCGAATATTATTTCTGCATGACAAACCGAAGGCAGAAAAAAGCACATAGAAATCTGTTAGATGTTTGTACAATAATGGTATTTTGCTCTGTGACTACAGTATTAGGACTTTTGAAGCTTTTGTTTATGCTCCCCTTCCTTTTCTTTCACAAGCTACTGTGAATAGTTGTATTAATTGTTAATAATTCTTATTCTATCATGTAAATATCTCATGTAATTTGCAAAAATGCATTACTCTGACAAGAGATACTGAATCATAGAAAGATTAAGTACCTTATTCCTTTGAAGTGACTTATATGGCAAATGACTCATTTATCTAACCACCTGTCTACTTGACTAAATTTTACAATATTACCTCAGTGTGTGTGATTATTTTGCTACTTTTTAAAATAACTTTTTTGTGAACTCTGTTATAATAACCCATGTCTGAAATAAGCAATAATAATAAAAATTAGAAGTAAAATGCTTTGCAAAAAAGAAATATAAAACAAGGCATACCATTTATTTTCAGTTAATTTTAGTGTTTAATTTCTTTCATTATATTTTTAAAGTCAAAGTTTATATGAATATTTTTATTAATGAAGACAAACCAGAATTAAGTAAGACAGGAGGCAGAAAAGATTACTATCTCAGGATCATAAAACACCTTCAAATCATCTTTGTTCATTTAGCTATTTTCAAACTACAATTCTATATACACAGAGAATTTTAGTAATAGACACAGTAAAATTTAGGTGGATGATTATTTCAGTTTTATAAGAACTTCAGTACATTACCTAAACACTAAGCAGAAAGTGGCTTAATTTAAGGAACATTACATTAAGTGTAATTAGACAGAAATTATAAAGGCCAAGTATTTCATGTTTTTATTCACATGTGGGAAATAAACAAGTTGATTTCATGGAGGCAGAAAATATCATGGTAGATCATTGTAGGCTGGAAAAGACATTAAGCAAACAAATAAATGAGTAAGTTAATAGGTTAAAAAAAAACACAAGAAATAATTTATAAAGTTTGATTGTAGAGCAGGGAGATTATAGCTATAAATAATTTATTATATATTTCAAAACAATAAGAATTTTAGATTTCAAACATACTTGACAATTAAATACATTTCTGCAATGACTAATATACCAATTACCAATAGGCCAATTAAG
This sequence comes from Saimiri boliviensis, assembly GCF_048565385.1. NCBI lineage: Eukaryota > Metazoa > Chordata > Mammalia > Primates > Cebidae > Saimiri > Saimiri boliviensis. Next base: position 15,669,625 of record NC_133471.1, on the reverse strand, counting down.
AAATTGGTCATTGCTCATTGTCCATGTGTTACCTTACCAAATATCATTTGCACTTTGTAAATATGTAAATTTAAAATGAACCCATTTAAAAGAACAATAAATGAAGGTTCACTTCAATGAGAAATTTTACTAAATCAGGCCATTTCTGAATGTAAAAATCTCTTTCACTCAATAGTCCAGCACATTGTGGTCTAAATTCTGAGTTTGAAAGTGCTTGCAACATGTTCTTGGGCAATCTGAAGCAATGGCATAAAACTCACATATGCCACTCATCAACACTGAGTGAAAATTTTGATCCACAAAACTCCTGAATGCCATGAAACAGTATGTACAATTGAATGATAATTACAATAGTTTCTTGCCTTGGTGTTGAGACTGCTTCTATGGCTGAAGACCATAAAATAATTTTAAAATCTGCAACACTGATATTACATTCGTTGAATTAAGAAAACAGTCCAATAAGGAAGTGCTCAGAAGAATTCAAAGATAATATGAAAAATATATTACCACAGAAGTGTAAGGATGTGCTCTACTCATCCTGTTCAAGAGCAAGTAGTCTCTTATTTTCTAGGATCAAATTTGAAACCACCTCAGGAGTTACTGAATCTCACTGTCACATGGGCAATGCCTTTGAAGAGCTTCCTATTCACCACCAGAAACCTGCTTGGCTGACTAATGTCAGTTTCAGGATGGGAAGACAATGTTCCACTTAGCAGGCTTTCATAGAGAACAGAAATGAAAAGGCTAATTGAAGGTGGAATGAACAAATTAGCTCAATGATTGAACTGCAAGCTCTTATTTTATGAGTGATTAATAATGTTAAACCAGTATTTTTTAAAGGGATTTGTTTGAATTCATGATTAGTAAATAGTAATCAATGTCCTGGACATGTAGACAATAAAAAACTGGACTAACAAGCAGATGAAAGTATGTGACACATGTACATTCAACAAACTCTGTCACATACTAGCACAGCTGCTTAATAGTTAAAATTTAAGGAGTATATTAAAAAATGACATGTTGGTATCCATTTGAATAACCTGCAGGATGTTTGGGAAATGATTAGAACCAGCAACTAGACATCATGATGTATTCCCTTGAGGTGGCAGCATTATCAATATGCAGCAGTAATGCCAGAGTCAGGATTAATCTACATATATTCCTCTTGTACACTCTAAGAAACAGAAATTGCAAAAATCTATGTCTAGGCCAGAAGAGAAACATAGATTACAAATAAGTATGGCACAAACTGAAAGACCCTTAACATAGCTGGGTTACAATGTACCATTATCAGTAGTGCTCACTGTGTATTTCCAGGTCTTGACTAACATAGACTGCTCTTTGTATTCATCGTGATCGATACTAATGATTAAAATAATATAAGAATAAAAACATAATACATTGTAACCAATTTGAACAAACAAATTGCTCTCTTTATAACTATGAAACATATTTCCTGGCCTTTTGTGTCTAAAAATAACCTTATAAATTTTACATCAAAATAAAACATTATATGAATTATATAAATTCAGAAGAGAATTATATTTTAACTGAATTCTACAACCAATAACAAAAGTTTTAATATAATAGAGAAATAAACTATGACAATTATTGCTTTATAGAACAATTGTGACTGACTAGCAATTTAATCAGAAATCTTGTTGTAATGGTATTTCAAACTACTGTGGTTTCTGATGATATGTACTTCACTGGCATTACATGAAGCAAAGTTTGAGCAGCTTTATCTAATGTATTCTACCAAGCACATAAAATATATTTTACTATGCTTCACACATATTGACATATACAATTTTTGCATATTGCTTTTACTATTTTAGAATTCCTATTATAAATATATTGCTATTCTTTATCTCAACAAGAAATTGAATTGTCAAACATTAAATGTGAAGACCATACGTACAATTAAAATCTGCTTGTTTTTCACATTTTTCTCCCATTTTATATTTATTCTGCATATGATTCAACATTCTAGATATATGTGTCAAACTTATAATTTGAAATCTTTAGGTGTCCCATGTAGTTTGAAAGTGGAGTCTGCTGAAACAGATTTTTTTTCTAACAGTAAATTCCATGACTATTCCCTCAATCCATCAAATCACAACCCAAACATATGTCTCATCATCTCCTTACTGCTGCTCTACTTCCTCCAATATAAAATTATCAAAATGTGCTAATTCTAACTCATAAAGAGCTTATGAATCTGTCCACACATTGCGGTTTTTCTAATACAGAACAACCGCAAACTTCTACTGATAATTTTCAACACTTTCTTACTGTGGTCTATTGTTATAGCCAGTAAGACATTTTTAATTTAATCTGTCTGTGATCATGTAATGCTTCATCAAGTCAAGCTGAATATCTCATCTGATTGCTAAGATGACAAGTTATGCCAATACTAAATCTGTACCCACTAATTACCATGTTAAAAAAAAAAACAACTTGATAATCTCATCTTTTATTCTTGCAAAATGTTTTTTTCCTCTCCAAATCTAAGTCATATACTTTCTGCAATATGCTTCAGAGAACTTTTAATTTTTTTTGTTTATTCTAATGCTTTATATCCTATCAGGACTGTGTACTCAGTGTTGTATTTCCAAAACCATAATTAGATTGCTATTGTAACTCACTTTCTGAGGTAATAAGAACTTAATTAAAGGAAGCTATTTAAATATTTATTTATTTACCCTTCATCCTTGAAGGGAATATCTATTACTCTTTGTAGAAACACTAGTATGTTTGATTATATGGTACTTTTGGGGACTTACAGGGAATGATGCACTATGTGCTACAAATGTGTGGGCTCACTGTTCTCAAACTGAAAAAAATTATAAAACCTAATACATACTGTCCTAATTAATTAAGATGTATGAGTGTATACCAACTGTTGGCAATTAAAATTACTCTTAGTTTATAATGTAATCCAACAATGTATTTTGAGTGAGCAACTAACATCTCAAATTCAATTGTGAAAAACAAAATTAGTCACTTTCATTTTCAGTGAAAATCCTGGTTAGTAAGTGATTTTAATTATACATCATGTGTGGATCCTGGGACCTAGACAGAAGTGCACATAAATTTTGATTTCTCAGAATCTACCTTCATGTGTCCCAGGACTTACCTATCTGTAAAGCACACAGTAGACCAACTTGGAACATTTAACAAACCTAATATCTAGCTTGTATTGCTCAGACCAGCTATTTACATTGTAACAACACTTGGATTTTACCAATAATCCTTAAGACAATATTTATTTCTTAAAGTCACGTGAACTGAAAAATATTTAAGTGCTTTATTTTTCAAGCCAATTACTTAGAAATTCTTTTTGTAGATATTACAGGCAACACATATATAACAATCCAAACAGATAGAAGATTCAGAGATTTTTAATTGTCAGTTTCTTAATTGGATTACTATTCTCAGGTTGGAGCCCTTGGAGAAACAGGGCTAGTAGCATGAATTTTTAGGGCTTAATAAAAAGAAACAGCTGAAGATATTTAGCTCACTTTCTATGGGAATCTTTTTCTTAATGTGGAGTGTGAGGCAGTTTTTATATATTTTATGTGGCAAGAGCATGCTTTTTGTATTTATTTATTTATTTATTTATTTATTTATTTATTTATATCTGGGTGGCCTTACTGCATTTTCTTTTTTTCTTTTTTCTTTCTTTCTTTTCTTTTCTTTTTTTTTTTTTTTTAATCTGGATGGCCATGCTATATATTTTTTTAATCACTTCTCCGAAATATAATTACTATTAGCCATCTCACACAGTGAATTTTCTACCTAGTTATAACCAAAGTTTCCTCATAATGTGAAGTAATTTTATACCACCAAAACTCAAAATGTTAGATAATATAATACATAAGAAAACAGAGTCTTTGATTTTGAGAGAAAAGTATCTCCTTTTAATTTTGGAGGTTTCATGAAAAAACAGATGTTTGGGGTGTGTGTGTGTGTGTGTGTGTGTGTGTGTGTGTGTGTGTGTGTTTTAACATGGAGTCTGTGGCACTTATTCTGTTTTTCCTTAGGATTCCCATTCTATCAGAATTTATATTAGGGAGTCCCTCATAAATGCATTAAGACTGGTTAGACAACAAAAAATAATAATTTGGTGGATGGAGAAGAAAAGAGACCTTCTATTCTAGGGAAAAATGCTTTTAAATATATCCATAAGTTGAATATCCACTTCTAATTAAGCTGAACACTTTTCTTTAAAACTCTTTAAAAATTCCTTGTTACTTGACAAGTAGTTTAGATTTTCATCTTTTGAACCGTACAAAAAGTAACCTCAGAGATGAAACAAACAAGGCCTAATTAGGTTATGATAACGGTGAGCATGCAGGGTATTTTCAGAGGAATGACAGGCAGCTTTTGATACAGTCATTGCAAAATTGTGACTGAGATAGTGAAAGAGAATTCTCCCAAACAACTTCATTTTGTTTCTCTACCCCAAGGCATCCTTTTCCATCTCTGGGCTTAGACTGGACCACCTTTGGAGAAGCTGGTTTACAGTCTACAGTCTAGAGCAAATATAATAACAACTGTTTCCAAGATATACTTCCCTATTGACTGGGTACAAGCTAGGACCTAGAAGCAACTAAATTTTGACCCTCCCTAAACTGCTAGATTCTACTCTGTATTTTGCTATTATGGTCTGTGCTAAGCATTTAGCTATATAGAAATGCTAAGCATTTACCCATATAGAAATGGTTCTCACTAAACTCTGGACTTAAAATCTTCTAATTAAGAACTGTCTTAAGAGACAAAAGGTTAGAAGCCTTAAATGGAACAGATGGCACATTCCCTGCCAGGGGAACAATATGGAGATTAACATGTGGCTACAGAACACAGTACTTCTGATTGCTAGAGTCAGACACTTTCCAAATGAGAAGATATTTAGAGCCTGAGGTTAACAGTGAAAAAAACAAGCTGTGGTGTTGCTGTGAAGAAAAAACGAAAAAAGTGCACATCATAGAGAATTTCCATTTCCAATATGTGGTTATGTTGGCCTAGAAATGCTATGTACCTTGAAGAGGATAGCATTGAATCTATAAATTACTTTGGGCAGTGTGACCATTTTTGCCATATTGATTCTTTCAAACTATGAGCATGGAATGTTTTTCCATCTGTTTGTATCATCTTTTGTTTCCTTAAGCAGTGGTTTGTAGTCTCCTTGATCAGGTCCTTTGCAGCCTATGTTAGTTGTATTTCTAGGTATTTTATTTCCTTTGTAGAAACTGTGAATTGCAGTTTGTTCTTGATTTGGCTGTCTTTCAGTCTGTTATTGGTGTGTAGGAATGCTTGTGATTTCTGTACATTGATTTTGAATCCCAACACCTTAAATTTCATATGGAATAAAAGGAGACCCCATATATCTAAAATAATTCTAAGCAAAAAGAACAAAGTGGGAGGCATCATGCTACGTGACTTCAGACTATACTACAAGGTTACAGTAATGAAAACACAATGGTATTGGTACATAACAGAGATATAGACCAATGAAACAGAACAGAGGACTCAGAGACATCACACATCTACAACCATCTGATTGTTGACAAACCTGACAAAAACAAGCAATGGGGAAAGGATTCCCTGTTTAATTCATGATGTTAGAAAAAAATGGCTAGCCATGTGTGGAAAGGAGAAACTTGGTCCCTTTCTGACAACTTACACTAAAATTAACTCCAGATAGATTACAGGCTTAAACATAAGACCTAACACACACACACACACACACACACACACACAAAAAAAAAAAAAAAAAAAAAAAAAAAAAAAGGAAAACCTAGGCAAAACCATTCAGAACACGGGCATTGGCAAGAACTTCATGTCTAAAACACCAAAAGCATTGGCCACAAAAGCCAAAATAGACAAATGAGATTTAATTAAACTCCAGAGCTTCTTTACAGCAAAAGAAACATCCTTAGAGTGAACTAGCAACCAACAGAATGGGAAAACATTTTTTCCATCTACCCATCTGACAAAGGGCTAATATCCAGAATCTACAAGGAACTTAAACAGATTTACACACACACAAATATGAAAAATGAATTCAAAACTGGGTCAAGGACGTGAACAGACACTTTTCAAAAGAAGACATATACAAGACCAGCAAACACATGAAAAAAATACTCATTATCACTGCTCATTAGAGACATGCAAATCAAAACGACACTGATATACCATCTCACTCCAGTTCAAATGGCCATCATTAAAAAATTTGGAGACAACAAATGCTGGAGAGGTTGTGGAGAAATAGGAATATTTTTACACTGTTGGTGGGAGTGTAAATTAGTTTCATCATTGTGAAAAATAATGTGGTAATTCATCAAAGGCCTAGAAATAGAAATTCCATTTGACCTGGCAATTCTGTTACTGGGTATATATCCAAAGGTTTATAAATTGTTCTATAAAAAGACACATGTATATGTATGTTTATTACAGCACTGTTTACAATAGCAAAGACTTGGAAGCAACCCAAATGTCCATTGATGATAGACTGGACAAGGAAAATGTGGGGCATATACACCACGGTATACTACGCAGCCATAAAAAATGACTTGGAACCAACTCAAATGTCCATTGGTGATAAACTGAAAAAAGAAAATGTGGTGTATAGACACCATGGAATACTATGTGTCCATAAAAATGATGAATTTGTGTCCTCCTTAGGGACATGGATGAATCTGGATACCATTCTTTTCAGGAAACTGACACAAGAACAAATAATTCAACACCACATATTCTCACTTATAGGTGGCTCTTGAACAATGAGAACACATAGAGCCATGGATGGGAGCATCCCACAGTGGTGTCCGTTTGGGTGAAATAGGAAATGGACAGTGGGGGTAGGGAGGTTGGGGAGGAAGAACATGGGGAGAAATGCCAGACGCAGTTGACTAAGGGATGGAGGCAGCAAAAAACATTGCCATATGTGTACCTATAAAACAATTCTGCATGTTCTGCATATGTAACCCAGAACCTAAAGTGAAATTATATATATTCAAATTTCCCAATGCAAAGTTGTAATGGGAGAAAATCTGTGTGGTCTTGTGTTTTGTAATTAGTTATTGGTCAGTCCATGAAAAAAAGTTGGAATGTAGACTTTATTAAAATTTGAAATGTCTACTCTAAAAAATCCTGTTAATTTCAGTCACAGTGACTCAAGCAGCTAATCACAGAATTTAGAGGCCAAGTAGAATCTTCACCTGAGGTGAAGATTTTCAAATCAGCATGGAAAGCATTGTGAAACACTACTTCTACTAAAAATACTCAAAAATTAGGCCAATTCCTTGAACCCAAGAGTAAGAGGATGCAGTGAGCCAATATAGTGTCATTCTACTCCAGCCCAGGTGATAAAGGGATACTTTTTCTGAAACGAAAAAATATATATGTGTGTGTGTGTGTATGTGTGTGTGTGTGTATATATATATATATGATTCTTTTAGGAGAATAAAAATGCAAGCACTGACTAAGAAAAATATAGTAAACACATCTGAAAAATGATTCATATGTAAAATATAGAAAGCAACTCTGTAAGTCAAGAAGATAACCCAATTAAAGTGTAAGTACCTGTATAGATCCCTCACCAAGGAATAGAGACACATTAAAAACAGGCATGCCAAATACTGCTTATTGATTCATTGATACTTCTGCTGAAGGCTGACTTCAAGTCTTCCCCTCAGGAGGAGCAGTGGCTGCCAGAGTGACAATGGCTCCATAGACCATCCACACATACCTCAGCTACCAGATTCAACTGGATATCCTGTCTCAGCCTCCAGAGTAGCTACAAACGTGCATCAGTGAACCTGGCTGAATTTTTTTTTTTTTTTTTTTTTTTTTTTTTTTTTTTTTTAAGATGAGGTTTCATCATGTTAGTCAATCTGTTGTCAAACTCCTGACCTCGTGATTCACTATTCTCGGGCTCCCAAAAGGCTGGGATTAGAGAGGTCACTTACCTTGCCCAGCCCTAGAGTACATTTTAAAAAATCAAATTTCTGTGTCACAACACATGCATGATTTTTGGGGGCAGCAATTTTAGGATAATGAGAAAACAACAATAACAACACAAAGGACCAGATTGAAGACATCACGTATTGCATGATTCCATTTTATGACATTATTGAAAATTCTACAGAGATAGTAAACAGACATGTGACATACAAAAATGTGGAGGGGACAAGGAGTGAGTTAAAAGGGAAGCAGAATGATGGAAAAGATATTAATGCACCACGTGGAGTGGCATCTCCCTGGTTGGTGAGATCGTGTTTCATCTGGAAGAGCCAGGAATATGTAGGACCAGCATGAATAAAAGGCTTTTACTAACTTTAGGGAAGAAGGATCTTCTTTCATTATGCATGGAGCTATTTCAGGGCCAGTTCTGAGGAACAGTTTGTTGTATGTGGCATAGAAGATATATGACATAGCATTTACCATCCTAAACATTTGTAGGCATATATGTCAGTAGCATTAAGCATTCTCATGTTTCTATGCAACCATCTCTGCCATAACACATTCTCACCTGCAATAAACAAAATTTCTTTCTTTCTTTTTTTCTAATCATCCCTCCTCACCCTGTCTTCCCCCCATTTTTTCTCCCCTATCCTCCCCCAGTTGCCCCCAGTGTGCGATGCTCCTCTCTCTGAGTCCATGTGTCCTCATTGTTCAACACCCACCTATGAGTGAGAACATGCAGTCTTTGGCTTTCTGTTCTTGTATCAGTTTTCTGAGAGTGAGGGTTTCCAGATTTATCTAAGTCCCTACAAAGTACATAAAATCATTATTTTTTATGGCTGTGTGATATTACATGTACTACATTTTGTTTGTCCAGTCTATCATTGATGGGCATTTGGGTTGGTTTCGGGTCTTTGCTATTTTACAAAGGGCTGCAATGAACATATGTGTGCATGTGTCTTTATAGTAGAATGATTTATAGTTCTTTGGGTATATACCCAGTAATGGGATTATTGGGTCAAATAAAATTTATATTTCTAAATCCTTGAGAAATCACCATACTGTCTTCAGCAATGGTTGAACTATTTTACACTACCAGCAGATGTTTGAGTATTTCTATTTCTCCATACCCTCTCCAGAATCTGTTGTCTCTAGATGTTTTAATGATCGCCATTCTAACTGGCATGAGATGATATCTCAGTATGGTTTTGATTTGCATTTCTCTAATGACCAGTGATGATGAGCTTTTTTCATATTTGTTGTCCTCAAATATATCTTCTTTTGAAAAGTGTTCATATCCTTAGCCCACTTTTGAATGGTTATTATTGTTTTTTCTTGTATATCCATTTTAGTTCAGGATATTAGCTCTATTTCTCTACATACTCTTCAACATTTCCTTTAAAAAACTGACATTCTAATGGTTGTAAAGTGGTAATCTCATTTGGTTCAGATATTTATTTACCCAAAGGCTACTGCTGTTGAGCAACATTTTGTGTGCTTATTGTCATTGGATTTATCAATAATTCATGGATATGACACTGCACAGAAAACAAAAAATAGATAAGTTGAACTTCATTAAACCTAAAAGGGTTCATAAATCAAAAGACACTATTAGTATAGGGAAAAGAAAACTAACAGCATAGGACAGAATATGTGCAAGTCATATATATGATAAGGGTCTAGTATCCAGGATATAAAAGTAACTCTTGCAACTCAATAACAAAAAGAAAACCATTTACTTTAAAAAATAGGTAGAGGACTTCAAAATGCTTATCTCCAAACATACATAACTAGCACATGCTCAACATCACGTACCTCAGGGAAATGTAACTCAAAGCCACAATAAGATACCACTTCACAACAATTATATTTGTAATTATTATTTTTAAAAACAACCTTAAACTAACAATGGGTTGATATGGAAATGGAGAAATGTGAATGTAAAATGGTGCAGGTTCTGTGGAAAATAGTTCAGTGTACCTGCAAAAAGCTAACAGAACTACGACATCAGAAAATTCACTCCCAGATACATACACAAAAGTATGTATGCCAGATATTCACAGCAAAACATGTACACATATGTTAATAGAAACATTATTCACAATATCTAAAAGGTGGAAACAAGCCAGATGTTCACCAGCAAAAAACAGAAAACAAAAGCAGTGTATCAATTTAATTGCATAATATTAAGCTGTTAAAAGGATTGAGACACTAATACTACAATATGGAAAAAAATCAAACTATTGCATTTAAAGAAGTTGAACACAAAAGGTCACATACTGTATGAAATTTTCTTATATAAATATCCAGAATAAGTAAATCTTTAGAGACAGAAAACAAATTACTATTTTCCAGGGGTCAGAAGGAGGACTGATTGGGTAGCAGCTCCTTAGCAGGTAAAGTTCCTTTTAGGATGATGTAAATAATTTGGAAGTAAGAGGTGGTAGTTGCTCAAAAACGTGTACATACTAAATGTCAATAAATTATACATTTGAAATAGTTAATTTTATATTATGGGAATTCTACCTCAATTAAAAATTATCTTATACAATGTATTTCCTCAGGAGAATGATCTTTCTTTCCACAATGTCTGTAGCCTGAGATTCATATCTTTCCACAGTAAGGAACTACCTGGGGTCTTGGAAAACACATCATGGGCATATACTTCAGCCACACTGTCCACTAGCTCCTAGGCCTGTTAGTGGTGAATAGTTGCTGAGTTACTGGCAGCACATTCCTCCAGGTCTTTAGCAACATGAATTTCTGCCTCTTCAGAAAAAAGAACTCAACTGAATGGCATAAAGCAGAAAAAGAGACTGAGGGAAGTTACACACTAGGGGTGGATGTCTATTACAAAGCTTTGAAGCAGGAAAGAATGGAAAATGCACTAGGAAGAGATCCAAGTGTGGGACCTGAAGAACAAATGAGGCCATTAATCTTCATCCAGAGACATTATAGGCTGGCCCACCACCAGCGTGTGGTTTACTCTTTTCCATGATTCTTCCCTTAGCATAGGCAGCTTGCATGCATAGTGCCCTTTTTGCCATCTGGGATTGACCATAGGGAGTGTGTTTAAGAAGTTGTAAACATGCTTTTCTGAGGCTATCTCTCCTTTCCCAGTGGAGTGATACAAAATGATCATATTTAGCATTTTGTCTCTTAATGTAACACTTAAATGTTAACAGCTGCAGATGAGTGAGAGCTTATCTCTCCCTGGTTTCAGCTGCTAAGATATTAATTTTAGAGATGCAACCTGATAAACCTTCAACCATCCCCTGATGGTCTGACATTGGTGGTGGATGGGTGGCAAGAACCCTCTTCTGATTCATTCATGCCTGTGTGACTACTTGTGAAAGACCCACTGGCCATTTACAGCTCTAGGTTACTTTTCCTCTGCTATCTTCACAGACACTCAGTAATCAGCGATGGCTCCTTGGTGTTTACAAGGTCTTCTAAACCTTTCTCTGCTGTAATCGAGAACTCAGCACATAATATTCATGGGTAGCTATATTTCAACAAAGGAAAATTAGCATTTTCTGAACATCATATGTGCAGGTGTCTTGCTCAGGTGATTGACAGCAACTCTGCAAGATATGGGTAGTACCATGTGCAGAGCAGACAGCCAGGATCAGGTAAGTGAGTGACTCACCATCAATTGCACAGCTTGTAAATGGCTTCATCCTTATCATCCAGCCCACAGCCAGGTCTTAATGTGTCATTTAGAAAAACTGTGTGAGTCACAAAAACATGTGTCCAGACCAAACCCAGACTTACTTCTCTTGACTGTGATGATTCCTTTTCTGAGGCAACAGGTGAAAACATACTGCCAGTCATCTTTCTCTCATACACACATGCTATAGGTACTTCACACCCATGAAGACAGACTCTTTTCCCTAAAACCTCTCATACGTAGTGTTTAGAGGAAATTGTTTACACACAGGTCACAGAAGGCAACTTTATAGATGGCATCATAAAAAAAAAAAAAAAAAAAAAAAAAAAAAAAAAAAAAAAAAAAAAAAAGTCATCTGGAGGAGAAGCTGCTGATTCCAAATGTAAAGAAATGGCAGTATGGAAAGAAGTTATTGCCCAACAATGTGGAGAAAAGGGGATATTATAAAGCAGGGGAACAAGAGGGAACACAGGTAGTGGACCAAGAACTTAGGAAAAGGGTCAGTGGTTCCTTAGCAGGGTGAATGCACGCCTAACGACGTGAAGTGGTCACTGTACACTTAGATATAAACCATGAGGAATAAAGACAATTTCACAGACTACAGACATAAAGAAATGTTCGTGATAGTCTTATGCATAATGGTACAAAATCAATAGTTCTCCAAATGCCCATCCATAGGAGAAGTGTGAACAAACTGTGGCACATTCACATCATGCCATGTCTGTGGCCCTAGGGTGGCCAGGGAGAGATTGGTATAGGAGAGAGGAGGTTACATTTTTATGAGTTTTGTCACGGTTGTGGCCTTGAAGTGGATAAAATAGTCACATGGAGAAAACCAGGAGTTTCTTTATTTACATGTGTGCAGTTTACTGTATGTAAAGCAAATATCAAACAACTTGTTTTTAAACCAAGAATAATGTTTTCTTTTTAAAGAAAGAATAATAATTATCAGCTGAGAGTAAGAATGGGCAGCAACATAAGGGTTGGAAATGTAAGAGGAAGGGCTAGGATAGCCACGTTGAGAGGTAAAGCAAGTCTCAGGGGACACACTGGCTGTGGAAGCCTCTGTCTGAGCCTCTCAGCTCCACTATTGGATGGCAAAGTAAGCCCATCTGTAAGGTGTAGATTTTCTCACAACATAGCTGTTTCAGCAAGCAGAGCATGTAGTTGGAGGACTGCTACCTTTTTTCTCATATGAATCCTATAATTCTGTTCTCGCTGGATAACTACCTGCAACCAAACTGATCTCAGCTGCCAGATGAAGGAGACGCTCACATCCTTGGAATCTAGTTCTAGTGTCCACTAATGGGCACAGGACTGTAGGTAGGAGCACAGCTCATAAGTGGTAGAAAAAAGACTGCAAAGTAAACAAGGTTACACAGCATTCAGGCCAGCCAGCCCAGGCCATGTGAACTTGGCTCAGCACTCACGGCCCTCAGTGTCCCTATGTGAGAAAGGAGCCATTACAAACACCAATTTCAACACCCTTTACAGGTTTTCACAGGCCAAAACAAGTTTGAATTCTGCTGACCTTAAATTCTGCTGTCATTCTGGATCTGACAAACCTTTAGTACCAGAGACTGGAGTCAGAGTCTGCAACTCAATTTCTCCTACCTGTGCAGAAGGATGTGTCTCATGACTTCAGCCTCCAGTTGTGGCTGGTGCACACAGAACTTGGCTATCAGCCCTTAATGGTTTTTGCTTTTACCTCTAACCAAACTTTACCAAGATGTCTCTGGGGTGAAAGCCGTCACTACCTTCCTTTCTGTTTGACTTTCCAGAGGCTATCTCAGAACACCTTTCATTATCAAAGACAAGCTACTATAGATTTGGGCAGGTTTGGGTTGACATTTAGGAAAGCTGTGGCTTGAGTAGGGAGGTTACTTTCTGCTCAGATTCCATTTGACTCTACAATGAGTGTTAACATGGCCCTGAGCTCAGACAAAATACATGCCTGAGAAAAAGATTCACATAGTCCTCCCTCCAGCACACCAAGTGACCACCTAATACAGTACCTAGTGGCCCAGAAATTTTACAGGTCAAAATGACCTTCCTGTCCCCATGTCTGCTTTCTGCTATTTCTCCCTTCATGAAGAATTTTACATACCCTCAGAGAGAGAGAAAATGTTGAAGTGCTAATATGAACATTCTGGTTCCATCTAGTAGAGAAATTAGTTTCACATTCTCTCTCCAAGACAAAGATAAGGGAAAAAAATATTAGCACAATGTCTGTAGTTGCATGGTCTGCATGCAAGTGGAGGGAGAACATCTTGATGCCCATGCAGCAGCAAGGAACAAGAAGGTGAAAATTTCTGCAAAGGGATCAGGGAAGCTCAGGGACTGTCCCATTCCAGCATCATTCGTAATTGCATACAGGTAAACATGAGTGTACAGAAGCTTTTAAAAAGAAGAAAATGAAAGACAAATATGATCAAACAGAAGCGATTGCCATAATAGTCCCAGGAAACTATAAAATGTCACTTCCACAAAAAAATAACAAAATATAGGAGGATGAGAAAATTTACAAATTTTAAAAGAAATCTGGAATTTCTATTAATATTTATGATTCTAACTCTAGAAAAATAAAATTAAGAAATATTATTAAGAAATATTTTTGAAAGCACATATAATTTTTTTAAAAATTTCATTAAAATAAGGTTAGCTCTCTGGGGATTGATGTCAGAGTTGCAGTATCCAAATAGCACTTAAAATTTAAAGAAAGAACTGAAAACATGTAAGGAGACACACAATAAAATTTTACAACAATGCCCAGAGTTTATAAAAACTTTGCTTTTTAAGAAGAAAGGTTTAACAGCAACATAGATGAAAAGACACATATCTAAGACCATTAGCGTAAGCTTTAAGAACATCAACACACACACACACACACACACACACACACACACACACACACCCAAAAACAGATAAAACAGGTCATCTGCAAACACATACACATCAGAATTGCATCTAAGGAAACAACTATTTTTAATGAGCGCTACAAAAAAAGACACAATTTCTTTCAATTCTGAAGGAAAAGTACATTTGACTCAACACTCTGTCTTTGTCAAATTGTTAATGAAATTTTAAGGAAAATAACAGACATTTAAGAATAAGAGAAAGAAATAATAAGATCTGGAACTCAGGATGCTCTGAAACAAACCCAGAGAGGCAGTTATGGGAGCTCTGAGAATGACAGCTCCACCACAAGCCTAGGGAGATGTTGCTTGAATGGGAACAGGAAAAAGAGAGGCTCCCAACAGTGACTTTTCAGATGGGATGTTTGAAATGTTAGAAGATGTTAAGGATGTAATGAAAGCAGACAATGTATTTTAAAAAGGAAAGAAAGAAAGAAAGAAAAGCAATTAGAAAGTCCAAGAAAACAGAAAGCTAATGAAAAATATCTATATAACCTTAGAATACTAAAATATGTAGGTAAATTCATACTGCCAATATTCTCCCTACCAGAGTAAAGTCAAAAGATCCTATTGTATTGGATCAACAAAATCTTTATCTAAATATATATTCTTTACAGTTACCTAGAGCTACAAATGAAAACTAAAAAAGAAACTAATATCATGCTATTTCTACCATGGGCTGAGAGTAGAGGACAGGTATGGAATGTAAGCAGCTCAGCCCTCCTCTGTTGCCTCTATTGTTAACACGTAATTCAGGGAACTATAGTGAAACACATAGTATGGTGTCTCTTTCTATGTAATTCCTTCCTATTTCCAAAAGAAAATGTATGAGGGATAATTTGGGGCATCAGATAGTTCAAAAAGTGTCTCTGTTCCAGTTGTAATGGTTTGAGGTCTAATTAAACACCACGACCACATATTAATCTTGACCCTACTTACACATCCTCAAACAAGTCACAAGTAGTCACAGCATCCAGTTAAGAGACTCAAGTTCTCTCCAAATGAGATCCACCTGTAGGCATCAGCAAGGGCAGCAACAGGGACAGCCATAGAAGTTTCTGCAGGGTGCATCATGAAGCCCAGTGCATAACCATAGACCAACTGCCCAGTCAGAAAGAAATCATTATTGGAGGACACCAGTGCTAGAGACATCAGCCACAATTCAGGTGCAGTCAGAAAGGGGTACAGTATGTTACTGCCAGGAGGTAGAAGGCAGAATCCAGGGCCAGAGAAAATGAGGGGGAGGGTGGCAGGATCATGGGCAGACCCATACTCTGGAGGGTACATCTTAGCACCCTCCAGGACACCCTGGAGGGATAGAGAGGACACCATCCTTTGGTAAGTTGAGACTCTCTCAGGCTTAAGCAGTGGGGTCTGGAAGGAGACTAAAGCTAATCTCAGGAAAGCGGATCCAGGCTTCAACTTGGCCGCTAAAGATTGTGGGCCCCAGAATATCACTAATTGAATGGCCTTTACCATTCTCCCTGAGGCTGCAAAGGTTGAGGTTAGTCTCTGATTGGCCTGGCCCCTTGAGGCCTTAATAAAGACTTACTGGAAATCTCAACAACCTTAGCAAGTTGTTTATAATGATCTTCAATAAAGTATAGTTATCCAGTATTGAAAATAAAAACAAAAATTAGCAAGAGCAAACTAGTTGGGTACATAGGATGGCTGGTCCTAAAGGTCTATTAGGCAGCAGTTGATAAAGAATTAATATTTCATGAATGCTCACTGTGTCTCCATTGCCCACCTAGGCTTTTGTTAACCACTCCCACTTAACCTTTGTAGGGATCCCAATGTCAGGTCCTAACAGAATCTGTTTTACAAGTAAGCAGTCACATGAATCTGCCTAGAATCACACATCTGGGTAGTGGGGGAATCACATATAAGCAGGCACAAGTGGTGTCAAGAGAGATGCAGATGTCATAAGGTTACATGGAAAGGAGGAGCTAATGTGCACATGCTGTGAGGGCCACACAAGGTGTGGGTCACCACCACACGTTCCAGTTCCACAGCTGGCCAGCCTGCACTTTTCTTTTTCTTACATGATTCTCCTCACCAGAGGAAGAGAGTGCAAGGAGCGTGCTCAAAAAGCACTGTTATGTAGCAGGAATATGATGAAAGCAAAAAAGAAAAAATATTAGAAATAAACAACACAATGACAGGTTAGTTTGTCTTTAAATGGCAGGCTTGCATGTGTCTTCTGAAACTGTCCTCTCCATTCTCCAAAATAGATATAAATTCAGTTGATGAGTCAGGCTGTGGGAGCAATTTTGGGGTTCAGAAGAAGCTGCTACATAGCCCTGGTCCCTGATGTGGGGTCTTTGCTGGTGTCTGCCCCCTCCCTGGGGTCAGAAATGTTCCCAGTGTCAGGGCTGTGTCATCCCTGTGCCCACTCCATGCCTTGATCCCAACCTGAGGAGTTAGGGAAACTGAATAGGTAAGATGGTCCCACAGCCCATAGGTGAATGTACCTGTCAGTCAGTGACTTTCAGCTTATCATGACTCCAGGAAAGCCCAGTTGCTCTCATGGTCCTTGGTCTCTGGGAACTGTGGAGGCCACCATTCTTGATGTTTCTCTGAATATGATTGTATGGGAAAAGTTTTGTGTGACTCTGAGTCTCAACTTCCTTTCAAACAGGCATGAGCAGCCGTGCTGACCAGAAAAGGCTGTCATGCCAGGACCACTTATATATCTTTTTGTCTTTTGCCCTGTATTTAATCTGGAAGGAGTGACCAATAACTCATAATTACTATCACGGGATATCCCCAATTATGGTGCTTTTGTTGTCCCTCAAATCAAGTCACCAACACCTGCTCTGGTGATGTGACACCCTTGTCTCCAGCCCAAGATGTGTCCCTCCCAAACAGTAAACTCCAAATGCAGGACAGCCACAGATTCACTGGAGCTACTCCCAAGCCTCAGATCCTTGGCCTCAGTGATCTTGCTTACACAGAGTAAAGACCTTGACCTACTGATTGGTGAAGGGCTGTCCCTGTAACTAGTATGATTACCTGGGCCTGGTTCTTTTCAGAAATTAGCTACCCAAACACGAGAAGACTATGGCCCTTGAGACACTCATCTGATGACAGATCTTTCTACACACCCAGAGGTAACTTTGGGGTTGCCTGACTGTTTCAGGAAGTTTGGATCTCCTCCTTGCACTGTGTTCTTCTGCTCTGCCCTTCTGGTCTTGCTCCAAGTGCTGATGAAGGGCTGTTTTGAGCTGCTGATAAATAGCAAACCAGTTGCAGACTTACTTAGCAGTTGCTTCCTCTCCAAGTTCTCCCAGTCCACAACAACAAAACTTTTACCCTTGCTCCCACTCCTTGAGTCACAGGAGTCAAAGGGGGTGATTTGAGAGTAGCCCATTTCATTGAGAAAGGGAGCAGAAACACAGGCTAGCTTCTCTGCCATCAGCAGATACAGCACTTGGTGCCCTGGTGAATTGGATAATAGAATGTCTCCTGAGAATGTACTTGGGTATGCAGAGAGTAGTCAGGACACTCAGGCAGCACCGCCCTAAGCTGTACTTATCCCAAGCCAGGCCAGTTGTGCAGCTGCAATTGCACGTCCCTTTGGGCAAGACCTTCCTGTATCTAGTGGGACAGTATGTTCAAGGCCACCCTGAGTCCTTAGAGGGTCAGGGCCTGCAGAAATGCACCCTTCCCCCTTGCCATACAAGGCTACTATACAGTCAGCATCTTAGCCCTTGGTTGCCCCCAAGCCAGATCCACATAGCAGAAAATGCAGCATTCTGTTTCCTGAGGTGATCCTGAGCTCCATCCCAGGATGACAGCACAGATCACTAAGAGAGCCAGATAACCAGAAGAAATAGAGACAGCTGTAAAATAAGAGGAGAATGCAATTCACATTTTTTGGAATACATGATTACATTATGTGCTTAATAAAATTAGATGTATGAGTATTTATAATGTTTACCTTTAAAAATACATTTTATTATGTGTATTTCATGTGTGCAACATGATGTTATGAGATACATATTGACATTTAAAAGGTTACTATACTGAAGCAAATTAACATATTTGTAATCTCTCATAATTACTACTATAGTTTGGATATTCGAGGTTGCAAAGTGTCTGTTGAAATTTGACCCAGAGTTTTGGAGGTGGGATTAAGGGTGAGAAGATCTGGTTATGGAAGCAGATCCTCTATGAAGAGCATGGTGCCACTTTTGTGGTAATGAGGAAATTCTTGCTCTATTAGCTTTTGAGAGCTTATGAATGGCAGCAACAACAACAAAATAGCCTGGCACCACCTTGTACTCTGTTGCATATAAGTGAGAATATGCAATATTTATCTTTCTGTGTCTGGCTTATTCCACTTAGCATAATTTCCTTGAAGCTCCTCCACGTTGTGAAAAGTGGCAAGATCTTATTTTTTAGGGCTAAATAGTATTTCATTGTTTTGGAAACAGGTTGTTTTCATATCTTAGCTACTGTAAATAATGCTACAATGAACATTAGAGTGCAGATATCTCTATAAGATGGCGATACAATTTTTTGTTATATGCATAAAAAAAGATTTGCTTGGGGCACTGGTAGCTCTATTTTAATTTTGCAGAGACCTTCATATCAATTTTCATAATGGCTATAACAATCTACATTGCCACCAACAACATATAAGAATTTTATTTTCTCTACACCCTAGCTGATATTTGTGATCTTTTGAGTTTTTGATAACAGCCATTGCAATGTGAGTTAGGTAAATTCTCATAGTACATTTGATTTACATGTAACTGATGATATAATGCTTAACATTTTGTCACATACTTGTTGCCCATTTTTTTTTGTATGTTCCTTGGAAAAATGTCTATTCTGAGCTTTTGCTCATTTTTAATGTGGTTATTTGTTTTTCTACTGTTGAGATTTACAAGTTCTTTATACACTGTAACTCATCATTTAACCTGATTTTTTTACTTTCGTTCTTTCTTGTAGTCTACATTTAAATTTTCAGCAATTACTGTTTTGCTGTAGTGACAAGATTTAATTCCTTTGTTTTCTTTTTGTTGGTGTAGCTTCTGTAGTATGTTTCTGTTTCTTTCTTTTTACTTGTTAAAAGAGAAAGAAGAAAGAGAGAAAGAAAGAAAAAAAGAGAAATGCTGGGAAGATGGCTGCCTAAAAACAGCTCAGGACTTCAGCTCCCAGTGAAAGTGCAGAGGGTGAGTGGATGCCGCATTTCCAGACTAAATTTTATTGCCCACAGACAAGGAGATACCCAGGCAGAGTGGTTGCCAGTGCCACAGTCCTGGCCGGTGTGGTTGTTTTGGTCCCTACAGGGCTGATTTGGCCCACACCACTGCTGTGACCACGCCCTGTTGTGGCGGTTCTCCATACAAAAGCCACTGGTCTGGGACCCCTCTTAGCTGGTGATCAGAGCCCTGAGATGGCAGAGTTGCCCATTCATCTGAAATAGCAAGCCAGGCTAGGAGATTCCTAGGCAAAAAATCCACCAGGAGCCGGTGCCACTGTATGAGCCGACTCAGTGAGTCGCAGCGCGGGAGATCCTGGCACCTTTTCAACAAGTGACTGGAACATGGGTCGTTCAGCTTAAAAGAAAAGACTCTGAGTCAGGGAGCCAGGTGATCAGGCTCGGTTGGTCCCAGACCCCCACCCCCAACAACAATGAAAACAAAAACAGGAATTGGAGACCCTCTGGGTTGAGCCCTTCAAACCAAGCACAGCTGAACCCATAACAGTCTGGCTCAGTGCGGGAGGGGCTTCCACCATTACTGAGACTCTCCACCACTACTGAGGCAGGCCGCCATTACTGAGGCAACCCACCATTGCTGAGGCAACCTGCCACAACAGAGAGAGTCCGCCATAACAGAGGTGGGGCCAATGTTGCCGAGACAGTTCTAACTATGCCCATATAAATAGGACTGCAGGGAAGAGCACAGGGCAGCTGGGCAGAACCCACAGCAGCTCAGCAAAGCCTCTGCAGGCAGGCAGTGGCTAGGCATGCTGCTATCTGAGCAGGTCAGACTTGAAAGAAAAATCAAAAAAGGCAGTAGCACAATGGAAACTCGTAAAGTCCCAACTCCCCAGGACAGAGCACCTGGGAACAAAAACTGCTTTATGAGTTCAGCTGCAGCAGACCTAAACGTACCTGCCCAGCAGCTCTGAACTAACAACGGAGCTCACAGCTCAGGACTTAAGCCCCAATAATAGACTGTCTCCTCAAGTAGCTCCCTGACCACCGTAGATCCAAAGAATCACCTCATAAAGGAGAGAATGGACTGACAGTAGGCGAGCATCCTTCTGGGACAAAGATAATGGAAGAGGAAACTGGCAGCAACCCTTTCTGTTCTGCAGCTCCTGCAGGTGATCCCCAGGCAAGCAGGGCCTGGAAAGGACCTCAGCAGTCCTACAGCAGAGGGGCCAGACTGTTAGAAGGAAAGCTTAAAAAAAAAAAAAAACAAAACAAAAAAAAAAACAAAAAGAAGTAACTTCATCATCCACGAACTAGAAGCTCACTCAGAGACCCAATCTGAAAGACAGTAACTAAAAAGACAACAGGTGGATAAACCCACAAGAATGGGAAGAAACCAGTGCAAAAAGGATGAAAACTCCTGAAACTAG
The DNA here is from genome assembly GCF_048565385.1 of Saimiri boliviensis. Taxonomy (NCBI): domain Eukaryota; kingdom Metazoa; phylum Chordata; class Mammalia; order Primates; family Cebidae; genus Saimiri; species Saimiri boliviensis. Next base: position 15,648,466 of record NC_133471.1, on the reverse strand, counting down.
AACACTTCTCCTCCTAAAAGGGATCACAACTCCTCACCAGCAAGGGAACCAGACCAGATGGAGAAGGAGGGTGAAGAAATGATAGAATCAGACTTCCGAAGGTGGGTAGTAAGAAGCTACAGTGAGCTAAAATAACATGTTCTAACCCAATGCAAATAAACTAGGAACCTTGAAAAAAGATTGGACGAAATGCTAACAAGAATGGATAGCATAGAGAGGAATATAAGTGAAATGATGGAGCTGAAAAACACAACACGAGAATTTCATGAAGCATGCACAAGCTTCAACAGCCGAATTGACCAAGCAGAAGAAAGGATATAAGAGGTCAAAGATCAACTCAATGAAATAAAAAGAGAAGGCAAGAACAGAGTAAAAAAGCACAAAAAAGAATGAACAAAATCTTCAAAAAATGTGGGACTATGTGAAAATACCTAATCTACGTTTGATAGGTGTACCTGAATGTGATGCAGAGATTGAATCCAAGCTTGAAAATACTCTTCAGTATATTATCCAGGAAAACTTACCCAACCTAACAAGGCAGATCAATATTCAAATACAGGAAATACAGAGAACACCACAAAGATATTCCTCAAAAAGAGCAACCACAAGGCACATAATCGTCAGATTCACCAGGGTTGAAATGAAAGAGAAAATGCTAAGGGCAGCCAGAGAGAAAGGTCGGGTTACCCACAAAGGGAAGCCCATTAGACTCACAGCAGATCTCTCAGCAGAAACCCTATGAGCCAGAAGAGATTGGGGGCCAATATTCAACATCCTTAAAGAAAATAACTTTCAACCCAGATTCTCCTATACAGCCAAACTAAGCTTCATAAGTGAAGGAAAAATAAAATCCTTTTTGAACAAGCAAGCACTCAGAGATTTCATCACTACCGAACCTGCTCTACAAGAACTCCTGAAAGAGGTGCTGCACATATAAAGGAACAACCATTACCAGCCACTCCAAAAACCCACCAAATGATAAAAAAGCATCAACACAATCAAGAATCTGCATCAACTAACCAACAAAACAACAGGTAGCGTCAAAATGACAGCATCAAATTCATACATAACAATACTATCCCTAAATGTCAATGGACTAAATGCCCAATCAAAAGACACAGACTGGTAAATTGGATAAAAAGCCAAAACCCATCAGTGTGCTTTATCCAGGAAACCCATCTTACATGCAAGGATAAACAAAGGCTCAAAATAAAGGAATGGAGGAAGATCTACTAAGCAAATGGAGAGCAAAAAAAGGTAGGAGTTGCAATTCTCATCTCTGATAAAATAGACTTTAAAGCAACAAAGATCAAAAGAGACAAAGAAGGACATTACATAATGGTAAAGGATCACTGCAACAAAAAGAGGTAACGATCCTAAATATATATGGATCCAATACAGGAGCACCCAGATACATAAGGCAAGTTGTTAAATGACTTACAAAGAGACTTAGACTCCCACACAATAATAGTGGGAGACTTTAACACCCCATTGTCAATATTAGACAGATCAACCAGACAGAAAATCAACAAGGATATCCAGGACCTGAATTCAGACCTGAAACAAGCAAGCCTAATAGACATTTACAGAACTCTCCACCCCAAATTCACAGAATATACATTCTTCTCAGCACCACATCACACCTACTCTAAAATAGACCACATAATTGGCAATAAATCACTCCTCAGCAAATGCTAAAGAACGGAAATCATAACAAACAGTCTCTCAGACCACAGTGCAATTGAGTTAGAACTCAGAATGCAGAAAATAACTCAGAAACACACAGCTGCATGGAAACTGAACAACTTGCTCTTGAATGTTGACTGGATAAACAATGAAATGAAGGCAGAAATAAACATGTTCTTCGACACCAACAAGAACGAAGATACAACATACCAGACTCTCTGGGACACATTTAAACAGCCTCTAGGGGAAAATATATAGCAATGAGTGCCCACACGAGAAGAAATGAGAGATCTAAAATTGATACCCTATCATCAAAATTGAAAGAGCTAGAGGAGCATGTACCCCAAAACCTAAAATGTAATTATATATATATATATATATATATATATATATATATATATATATATATTTATATTTATATATTTATATTTATATATATATATATCTCTGAAAAAAATTAAAAAAAGAAAGAGAAAAGAATTTTTAAAAAAGAATAAAGGAGAGGAAGAAAGAGGAAGAGGAAGAGGGAGAGAATGGGGATGTTGCTTTATTGCCTGGGCTAGAATGAAATCTAAAATTGGTATGCCTATAATTATGCTTAATAAAACAGACTTGAAAAAAAAAAAAGAAGGAAGAAAATAACAAGCAAGCAGCCAAGCAATATTTCATTTAAACCTGTAAATATGTGTGAAGTTGTACTGATAAGCATGTATATTTTGTGCATTTAAAGTAGACAGTTCTACACATGTTAATTAAGTTTCCTTGTTCCGGATCTGAGTTCAAATCCTGGATATAGTTGTTAATTTTCTGTCTCATTGATCCGTCTAATATTGATGTTGAAGTCTCCCAATATTATTGTGTGGAGTCTAAGTCTCTTTATAATTCTTATATATCTGGGTATTCCTGTATTGGGTGTGTATATATTTAGAATCTTTAGCTCTTCTTTTGCACTGATTTTTATGTCATTATTTAATATCTTTCTTTGCTCTTTTTATCTTTGTTACTTTAAAGTCTATTTTTATCAGAGGCAAAAACTGCAACTCCTGCTTGTTATTTATTTATTTATTTTTGCTCTCTATTTGGTTGGTTAATCTTTCTCCATCCCTTTGTTTGGAGTCTTTGTGTATCCTTGCATGTGAGATGGGTCTGGATGCAGCATAAAGATGAGTTATCGCTTTGTTTTCTTTTTTTTTTTTTTTTTTTTTTTTTGCCCGTCTGTGTCTTTTGATTTGGGGAATTTAGTCGATTTAAAGTTAGAGCTAATAATAATATATGTGAATTTAATACTGCCATTTAATATTAGCTGGCTGTTCTTCCCATTAGTCGATATAAATTCTTGATTATGTTGATGTTCTTTACTTTTTAGTATTTTTTAGAAAGGCTGATACTGGTTGTTGCTTTTTATGTGTAGTGGTTCTTTCAAAAGCTCTTGTAAAGCTGGCCTAGTGGTGATGAAATATCTGAGTGCTTGCTTGTTCACAAAACATTTTATTTTTCCTTCACTTAAGAAGTTTAGATTTGCTGTATGTAAAATTCTAGGTTGAAAGTTCTTTTCTTTATGGGTGTTGAAGATTGGCCCCCACTCTGTTCTGGCTTGTAGGCTTTCTGCTGAGAGATCTGCTATGAGTCTGATAGGCTTCCCTTTATGGGTAACCTGATCTTTCTGTCTGGCTGCCCTTGGTATTTTCTTCTTCATTTCAACGCTGGTGAATCTGGTGGTCATTATGTGCCTTCAGGTTGGTCTTCTTGAGGAATATCTTTGTGGTGTTCTCTGTATTACCTGGAGTTGAATATTGTCCTGCCTTGCTAGGTTGAGAGAGTTTTCCTGAATAACATCCTGAAGCGTATTTTCCAGCTTGGATTGATTCTCTTTGTCACATTCAGGTACACCTATCAAACTTAGATTAGGTCTTTTGACATAGTTCCATATTTTTTGGAGACGTTGCTCATTTTTATTCATCACCTTTTCTCTAATATTGTTTTCGCATTTTATTTTATTAAGTTGGTTTTTGACCTCTGATATCTTTTCTTCTGCTTGAACAATTCAGCTTTTAAAACTTGTGCATAGTTCGCAAAGTTCTCATGTTGTGTTTTTTCAGCTCCATTAATTCACTTATATTCCTCTCTAAATTGTATATTCTTGTTAACATTTCATCAAACCTTTTTTCAAAGTTCTTAGTTTATTTGCACTGGGTTAGAAGAAGTTCTTTTAATTCACAAAAGTTTCCTATCATCCAGCTTTTGAAGCCTGCTTCTGTTAATGGAGCACACTCATTCTCCATCAGGCCTTGTTCTGTTGCTGATGTGGAACTGTGATCCCCTATAGGGGTTGAGGCATTCTGATTTTGGGTATTCTCAGCCATTTTAGGCTGGTTTCTTCCCTTCGTTATAGATTTATCCATCTGTGGTCTTTATAATTACCATCTTTATAACTGGATTTCTGAGTGGATATCCAACTTGTTGATTTTCAGTGCTAAAATCTGAGCAACCGACTGGCTGGCCAAAACAGCAGAATTAAGATTGATGGTGATTTTCTGACTGCGCACCAAGAACTGCCACATCAAGGCAGTGGCAAAACAGCCTCGCTGGCCACTAGAATCATGCTGTCAACCCATGGGGCTCCTCTGCTGTGAATCTACTGGTGCATGAGCAATGAAAATTCACCTGAAAGTGTGACATCCTCTCATTCTCTGCTTTCACTGGGAGCTACAATCCCAAGCTGCTAATGATCAGCCATTTTGGATCTCTCTCTTCTCTTTTCTTTCTTTCTTTCTTTCTTTCTCTTTCTTTCTTTCTTTCTTTCTTTCTTTCTTTCTTTCTTTCTTTCTTTCTTTCTTCTTCCTTTCTTTCCTTTCTTTTTTTTGATGACTATTTTGACTCAAATAAAATATTTTATATTTAATAATAAACTATTTAAGCTTTTAATAACTTCTGACATATAAAAAAGTAAACACTCTAGACTGTTATTTCCTTCAAATTAAGTTTTTGATGTCACACTTTATATTGATTAATATTGTGTCTTCCTTAAAAATTTGTTGTTGACAATTTTTTTCTAAATGATTTCAAGTTCTTCTATTATTATTATTATTATTATTATTATTATTACCTATTTTTCCTTACTGACTTTAGAGTCCCATTTATTTCTTGACCTTGAGAGTTTATTAGTTGTCTTGGAGTAGTTTTATTGGGTGTCAATTTTTTTTGCAGTCTCTGACATTTCTGAACCTGTATATTTATCACTTTTTCAAATTTTGGAAGGTTATTATTATTCATTTGAATATGGATTCTATAACTTCCTGTTGCTAAGGTCTGTCTTAAACATTACTAATTTTTGAATTTGCTCCTGAGAGGTAACATGTCTTGAAAGTGTTCTTAATATTTTGCATCTTTTTCTGTGTTTTTTTTTTTCTTTTTGTGCATTTCCTAGTAGCTTGTTTTAATTTTCTTTCTTTTTTTTTTTTTTTTCTCCCTCCCTCCGAGCTTCCCTCCGTGCCTCCCTCCTTTTCTCTCTGAGCAACCCACTGGCTGAAACTTGCTTTGTGGTCTACCATAAAGTCCAATCTAGTGACAGTATGAAGAATGACCTTTATGCACTTCAGAAGAATGTGTAATCATCTCATGGAGTGGAGTGTTTCACAGATTTCTGATAATTTTAGTTTGTTTACAGTGCTGTAAATAAACTAAAAAGGTCCTGCTATTCAGGACCTTTTTTTTTTTATTTATTTTTATAGAATATTTGTTTATTTGTTTCATCCCTTGCTAAAAATAGGATCACTCATATCTATTTTTGTTTCATAAATCCTAAAAATCTGCTATTTAGTTTTTAGTATTAGTATTAGTTAAGTATTATATCTTCTTGCCATATTAAACATTTTCGATATTTGCTTAGTTTTTCTAGTTCTATTTTGGTTACTGTTTATAACTATTTCCCATTCATTTTAATATATCTAAAAAAGTCATTCTGCTAATCCGTATCTTTTAACTAGAGTTAACTTATTTGCATTTGAAATAATTACTGAGAAGAAATAATTTGGTTTGCTACCTAGGGTACCATTTTGATGCCACATTTCTCTTCAGTATGTCTTCATAGTTATTTTCTTAGTTGTCATCCAGGGTTTTATAATTAATATCTTAAATTTATAATAATATGGTATGGATTATAAACACCTAGTGTTGACGTTGTACAAAATATTTTTCCATACTACTCTTTCCATCTTCCTATGCTTTTATGTCAAAAATTGCTTATTTTACAATATGTACTAACAGCACACATATATAATTATTGTTTTATGGTTTGTCACTTATTTATTTCCTTATATTGATTCAGAATCTCAGTTATCTAGTTTAAACATGGTTCCCTACAAAGTGGAGCTCTGAGAATCTTCCCACCTCAGCCTCTCACATAGCTGGGAGCTGAGGTGCCTGCCACCACCCTTGGCTAACCTTATTTTCTGGAAGGACAGTATCACAATGTTTCCCTAGTTGTTCTCAAACCTTTGGGCTCAAGGAATCCTACGAGCTTGTTCAGGATTACGGGTGTGAGATAGGGTTTTTGACCTCTTCTTTTTTAAATCTAGCAGCAGAATAAAGTCACAGAAACCTTAAATACAATAATATTGGCTTTTATATTTTCTGGTGAAAGAAAGCTTAGTAAGCAAAAAATTAAATAACTATTTACAGAAGAGACAGAAAACCGAGGGATTTTATCACTATGAGGCAGGTTTTGATGTTTTTATGAACAAAGAATAGATTGCATTCCCAGTAAGAGAAGAGTGTGCTTTGTAGTCTTGGAGAATGCACTTGTTGACATGGCTTATAACCTTGACCCAGGACTAACAAGTAGCCTAAGAGTAGCTGTACAGAGTCTCAGTTCTCAGCCTAAACAATATACAGAAAAAGAAAAAAGAAAAAAAGGAAGAAATAGTTTACTGGAATGCACTGAAGCCCTATGAGTGAAAGAAACAGACATTATTTTCTGTGTCATATTAAGAACAAAGGTGTTTATATGCATTTTCTCATTCTCTTATCAAATTATCTGTGAGTATGTGTTAGGCAAAACAAAAAAATGCATAAGGGGATTTTTATTAGGCTTTGCTTCTTTATATGAATAGACTTCAGGTTTGTGCAAGTTTTTGTTTTGTTTTGCTTTTTTTTTTTTTTTTTTTCTTTTAATCTGCCTAGAGTCTGACTCTTTAGTCTGTTTCTTTGTTCAAAGTACCTTTGCCAAGAAGTACTAGTAAATTCATGGGTGAGTGGGAAAAACATTTCTGATGTGCATATTAAACAGCTTGCAAAAAAACTGAACCAAACTTCCCAATTAATATAAACTGGCCACACCAAATTAAAAAAAACAGATTAAAATATCTCAATTTATGTTGACAAACTGAGAGAAAATTTTAAGAAACAAACCTCTGTATCTCCTGATTTTAATATAATACTGACAATCTTTTAAGGCAAGTTAATTTTTCACCCCTCAAATCAGAAGTAAACCCACAAAAGTAGGCTATGAAAACAAAGAGCACCTTAGAAATTTTGTGGAGTGACCTTCTTGGTCTTTTACAACAGGGCCCGGGATGAGAAGTAGGAAAAAGAGATAAAGCAAGGAAAGAACAAAGACACTAGTGGCCAAATTAACATTCTATAAAATCCATAGTTTGTGAGCTGCACCTTCTAACGGCTACCAGTGTGTCAAGCCAGGCTACTCCATGAAGAATTACTGAGAAAATAAGATTTTACCTCAACCCTGTCCAGCCAGTAGTGGTAACCACTGGAAGGTGGACTGTTTACATCAGCACTGGTTTCACCCCAGGGCCAAATTTTCAGATGGTCCAACAAGACTTCTGCATTCCATGGCTCAACTTCCAGACTTCAGTTGCTCCTGTCTCACCAATGCACAATAATGTAGGCAGTCTTTCTCATGAGGTATCAGAATACACTATTTGTCTCAGGGACAAAAAATATTAAGGAAGAGGCACGTAAACTGAATTTGGAAGGAGAGTTTAAAAAGAAAAAATAAAACAGCTCTCCACACTGGGGACCAAATTATCTACCCAAGTGTGATTCTTGGGTTTGGGATCCTCATTAACCGAAAAATGGAAGAACATGAAAAAAGAATCACTCGCCTTGACTTTTGGGCTTTTGTTTAAAATCAGTCAGGTGCTGAAATAAAAGCTTGGTCCATGACCTTGGGGAGGGGCTAATCAGACTCTGGCATGATGATTCATAGCAGTTCAGGTCTAATCAGATTCTGACATGATGATTCATAGCAGTTCAGTTAAAGTCCAAAGTGTGTGCAGAAAAATAAATAAAAAAAGAAAAATGCACACTGAAATTATTTTTAACCTAATGTGTACCACCCAAAGTATGTTACTGTTTATTGGAAGTTTGTTGCCTATACAAAGACAAAGTTGTTTCAATGTTGGGGCTTGTTTCTTAGTCACCGTTGTTGGGGACACATATTTATGCACAAAGAACAAAGATAATGTGTATATTCGGCCTTGCTTCTTCCTAAGAGTGGACTGAAGATTTTTTGTAAGTTTACTAATGTATGCCTGCAGCCCATTTTTGTAGGCTGCATCTCTGTTTAAAGAAGTTTTACCAAGGACCCACAATAACAATGAAAATTTTCTCTCTCATTGTCCCCTTGAGGTATGAAGACACTAGCTGCTGTTAGAAAGATTGGGCATTAATCTCTCTAGCTACCTCTTGCTAGGGAGGGTAGATGTGTAAGTAAATACAACAATAGAGCTCCACCTGATGTCCTGGTATGATTCTTAAAACATGGCATTTTCATAAGTGGTTTCATTTACACTACTTGAAGTTTGATTGCTTTTATGTAAGAAGAAACCATTTAGTTATGAAAATATATGGTTAAAATGTGATAAGAAAGCATAGCTTAAAAATTCTTAGGCTGTGGTGAAGAGTGTGCAATCATACCTGTGCCTGTGTCTTTATAATAGAATAATTTATAAACCTTTGGGTATGTACTCAATAATGGGATTGCTGGGTTAAACAATATTTCTATTTCTAAATACTTGAAGAACCACTATTTTCTGCAGCTATGACATGTCTATACCAATGTAGCAAACGTGCACTATCTGCCTAAGTAATCCAAAACTTAAAGTATAACAAATAATTTTTATTTTTCTCAGGCTGTTGACTTTTTCTGATAACTGAGGTCTATAGTTATGCATGAGAAATTTGTTTGCCTGGTGCTTAAATTTGCTTAGCTTCTTTGGTCTTATGTCCCCAAACTAAATATCCCTCAATTATGGGCACATTTCATAGTCTCATTACCTTTCAATATGTGTAGAATAATTGTCCACAGTAAAGATATTGTTATATTATTTTACAATATTAATCTTTTTGTATTTTATACTTACCTGCAGCTGGAGATTTATGATTGGCTCATATGAATCAACAGGGATAGCCTATAAAAACATGCTAAATACAACTAATGAGACAAGAAGATAATTACAAATGCATGACAAGATGTAAAACATATAGTCCAGGCAAGTTGGTTTACACCTGTAATTTCAGCAGTTTGGTAGGTCAAGATGCATAAATTTCCTGAGGTCAGAAGTTTGAGATTAGCCTTACCAACAGCGAGAAACCCCGTCTTTACTAAAAATGCAAAACTGGGCATAATGGTGCATGCCTGTAAATCCCAGCTACTAAGGGAGTTGATGCAAGATAATTGTTTGAACCTGGGAGGCTGAGATTGCAGTAAGCTGAGATCATGAAATTATACTCCAATCTGGGCAACAAAAGCAAAACTCCTTTTCTAAAAAAAATTGATACATAATTTTTATTTATTTATTTCTATTTTTTGCAAGAAAAAAGTTTATGACAAGCCTGAATTTATAGTAAAATAAACTACAATGTTATATTTACCAAATTATTTCTATAAAGTGCAGTAGGCCGGGTGCGGTGGCTCAAGACTGTAATCCCAGCACTTTGGGAGGCCGAGGCGGGTGGATCACGAGGTCAAGAGATCAAGACCATCCTGGGCAACATGGTGGAATGCTGTCTCTACTAAAAATACAAAAAATTAGCTGGGCATGGTGGCACTTGCCTGTAATCCCAGCTACTCAGGAGGCTGAGGCAGGAGAATTGCTTGAATCCAGGAGGCGGAGGTGGCAGTGAGCTGAGATCGTGCCATTGCACTCTAGCCTGGGTAACAAGAGTGAAACTCTGTCTCAAAAAAAAAAAAAAAGTGCAGCAAAACATAATTGTAAATACTGTTTCTAAATTGGTACTGATGAAATCATTATTCTGGGAAAAATTCTGACAGAAACAATGTATTACTGCTACTTTCCACAACAGAAAATACATGACGAAAATCTATGTAAATCCTGATGATATTTAATAGGAGACAAGAAATTTCTTTTCACCAAGTAGAATGGGCATAGATAATCATAAAAGCATACTTAGAACCAGTATAAATGATATAACTTGTTTTGGCTTTGTTTGAGTGTTTTTTTTTTGTGAGTGCAGGTAACTCAGCTAATTGTATGCTTACGCCTGATGAGAGAGACACATTCTGAGTAACGTTAATCAAAGTGAATATTGCATACCCCGCCTTTTGCGTCTCTTTTATAATAAAAAGAACTCATATTTGTAAAGGTAATTCATTATAAATTTTCTAAGGGTGTTTCTTTGACATCCCTTTGCTACACAGATTTTTACCAGTGTCTTTATAGAAACATGTTCAGCTTCCTTACTTTTATCTTGGAAGAGTGATTTGGATGCAAAGTCAGGTTGTTAATCAAATTGCAAATTCTTCAGCAGCAAAGCTAGACATTTTAGAAAAAAGATTTTCTGTTATCCAGAAACTTTCTTTGTAGGATAACTGTAAATAAATTATTCTTCATGTTTACCTTTGTGTCTTCCAACTCCAGCATGGCCACTACGACAATGGCTTAGAGGTAGTTTGTTTATTTTTTAGGCACAAACTTCAAGTCATTGCTTAGGTAACTCATCGACTGCTTGTTTGGACCACAGGACTGATTTAAGACTCTCAAGGTCATGCATTTGTTTTCTGAAACATGAAAAAGAAACGTCTAATTTCTGGGAAGACTGAGGAAACGTCCTATTAGTAGGGCTTGTTTTAGCTGGTTAAAGGTATTTATTTTGACTTTCTAGTACCCAGGTCAGCAAGTTAGCCAAAGCTGCTTGAGTTTATTTTATAGGGTAATATAATGTGTTACCTGTTTCACTATACCTGGTTATCCACAATCTGCAAAAATTGATAAAATGTCCAAAATTCTCTCAGCTGATTAAAAGGTTAGGAAAAAGTAAAAGAGGAAATGGACTCAATTATTCCTCAACTAATGTTCTCATCTCTTCTGATAAGATCAGTTCTATGTTCTTCACTGAAGTTGGCCAAAGCTGAGTCTTTGACTGAGACTTCATAACCTCTGTGTGCTAAAAAATTGAAAAGCCTTTTCAGTTGAAGCACAGAGGAGAATGTCATCAACATATTGTAAAACTTTAACCTGAGAATAAGGGAACCCATTGAACTCTTTAGATAATATGTATTAAAAGAGATGAAGGCCTTCTTAAGTGCCTTGTGGCAGTACTTTCCATGTTAGCTGTGCAGGCTGGTTGGAAAGATCCTCAAAGGGAAACAAGAATTAGGGACCTGGGTGCTATAATATAAATAAAAAAGGCATCCTTCAGGGCTGAAAATGTACACCATTTAGTGTCCTTGGGAATTTGAGTTAGCAAAGTTCAGGAATTAAGAACAATCAAATAGAGTAAAAAAACTGCCTTCATAGTGATAGAAAAGTTCTTAAGCACTTCACTGGCACCTCATTCATTGGATATTTCATATAGCAGTGGCAGTGGCCTTCTGGGGTTGGGTATTAAAACTGAAAAAGCTAATAGTGATGTGACTAGAAAATTGTCTAGATAACCTTATGGTGAAATACATCCTCTTGATAAAAGGCTGGTCTTTTCTATCATCAATAATCTCTCTTTTTCCACCTCTCACTATTGAAACAGATGTATGTATATTTGTTGTTCCATTGGCTGCTGAAGGGTCCATTAATACCACTATACCTTTGTTATCTGACTCTATGGCCATGGAAGCAGTAACTGAGTCAGACATCTGACTCAGTTATGGTGAGTCAGACATCTGAGACATGGGTTGTTGCGTCTGAGTCCTGTTTTCTATTCCAGCCTCTTCTGTGTCAGAATCTGATGAAATTCTGATCGGTTTCTCTGCTGCCACCTTGAACGCCATGTTGTCCTTCTGAACTGGTGCAACAGGATCTAGTTTTTCAGGTTTCAGAAAAGACCTAACTGTGTTCTGGCCATTAACTGGGCTATGAGGTACAAGTGTCTTGATAGTTGAAATTTTCTGCTCCAAACTTTTTTGTGTCAGGGAGAAGAGAAGCTGTGTTTTCTCTAATGTTCTGTCTGGCAGCAAACAACTTGTTGTTTTTGGATTTGTGGTATTTGCCAGTCAATGGCATTTTAGGAGAGTTCTTAGAAAAGCTGGACGTGGAAGTTCTGGAAGCTCATTTCCTTACATTGTTTGAAGAAATTATACTTGCTCTGGTCCATGTCCATTTTGTCTGTTTTTCAGTCTGTCATCTGATAAAGTCACAAATACATTCTCTATAGTTCGTGAGGTTCTGCTCTGGTTTCCAAGTGTCATCGTATTTGTCATAACCTTTCCACCAAACCAAATACTCTGTTTTCCCTTTTCTGTTTTGTCTTTTGTCAACAATAGCTTCCACCTCAAACTCCTGGGATGCCATGAAGAAACAGACAGAATTGGGCAGTTGCTGTGCCAACATTTTTTCAGTTGGGTCTCTTCATAGCCACATCTTTCTGCCTTCACTGCTTCACCAGGTGCTAGGTATGGATGAGTCTCTTCTGCCTCATGGCCAAAGTTGTGTGAAGAAGCAGTCAGAGAGACTTACTCTCTTACATTTATTCTTTGGTGGGACAGATTCCACTTGGTCTTATGATGCCAAAATAGCTTGCTAGGTAGCTTCAGGTATGATTAGCTAAATCCACAGCTCCTACTCTTACGTAGTGCACTAAGCTGTCTACTTTCCTGTTACTCCCTTTTGTCATTGCCATGACAATTATATTGAACATTCTAAAGTTATAACACTTTTAAAGTTATATTAGCTTACCTGCAACAACATGAAAACACATACTTCTCTATATGTTGGCTCCCATTATTTTACTTATTTAGGTCTGAAAATTATACCTGTAATTATTGTATGTCAAAAATACATGTAAAGTTTCAGTGATAACTTTTTATTAACTATATTAGTGTTTCAAATTATTTGTAGAACAGATTGTGGAGCTACACATCGTTATTTTTTGTTTGTTTGTTTTATAATTGTTTATCTATTTGTCTTTAATTTTTATTTATTTATATTGCTGTTTAGTGTCTGTTCACTTTACCCTAAAGTAACCCCATAAAGCATTTCTTAAAGGATAATCTACTAAAAAAAGGCCCCAGATTTCAATTGGGAACATCATGATTTCTTCCTCACTATTGATGGACAATTTCTTTTAACATAAGTTTTCTGTTTGAAAGTGTTTCTTACATCACTTGAAATGTGGTAGTCTACTGCTTTGTGGTCTCTGAGTTTTCAGATAAAAAAATTATTATGTTTGAGAGTTGTTTTACATAACTGTTCATTTGTTTTGCTGCTTTCAAGAATCTCTTTGTTTTTGTTTTAAATGGCTAAAGTATCAGGTAAGTTTAAGTGTGTTTGAGTTTATCTCACTTGAGGTTTGTTGAGCGTTTGAGTGTTTATTTACTTCCTCAAATTTGTGTCATTTTTGACCACTACTTTTTAAATATACTTCCTGATTTCTCATCTCTTCCTTTGAACCTCCAAAATGTATAACTATGGACACATGATGGTTTCCAAAATGTTTCTAGGCTGTGTTCACATTTCTTTATTGCTTTTTTTTTTTCTTACATAATTTTAATTAATTATTCTTTAGGTTTGCTGATATTTTTTTCTTTCATCTATTCAAGCCTAGTTTTAACATTCTATAGTGAATATTTATTTCAGTTGTTTTACCTTTATCTGTATAATTTTAAGTCATTAAAATAATTTTATACCCTTTATTAATAATTATTTTGTCCATGATTTTTCTGTGCTTCTTTCATTTATTCTATTATCTTCCTATGAACATTAATTTTAAAAATTATTTTTTAGTAAATCTGCCATTTGGGTTGTCTAGGAAAACCTTGTGTTTGATATTATTATTTTTTCTCTTAGAATGAGCTGTAGGTTTTTATTTTTTTTCCTTTTATATTTTGTGATTTTATTAATGGTGAAGAAGTACATTTAAATTTTAAAATGCTGTTATTTTAAAAATCAGATTTTCTTTTTCTTTGTGGTTGAAAAGGGCTTTGTTTATTCATTGTGTAGGCTCTTTCTGTACTGGACATCAGTCCTTTCAAAATTTATTTTTGGGTCTTTTTTGAGCCTGCACAGTTATGGGGTACATGGCATTATCATATAATTTATTTATACTTTCATATATCTGTATTAATTTTGAATTTTTTTTGTCTAACAATATCTAACTTCTTAAGAGAAAAAAAAGAGAAAAAAAGAGAAGAAATGTGTCATGGCTCTTTAAATTATATTCTGAAAGTTGCTTGAACAGGAGAAGGAAAAGTCTACACAGCGTTTGCTAATGAAACAATGACTATTCACATCTGTTGGGACCTCTGTAATTAAGAGCAGCATTCAGTGCACAAATCCTCCTGAGAGTTTTAAGTCGGAGTCCTTTCTGTTTTTCTACCTCTTCCAAGCTGCTTCCAAAGTATCTGCAATTAGCATGCCACAGTGATAGTTAATAACAAATACATAACTACTGTTGATCTGTGCCATAAAATGGAGAAAATTTAATTGTTTACTATGAAACTTCTCTTTTTGAAGCTGTAAACCTTCAGATAACCTCTGGAATTCCAAAATAATTGCATTAGATTAATTTTGCCACTGGATCTATTGTTTATTGAAGAGAGAAACATACAGTACTCTGTAGTCCACTGTCATGCCTTTTCCAGAAACTTGTATTATTTTAATACAAGTTTTGGCCCCTGAGTATTTTCACCTGAAGTAAGTCTAGCATAGAAACTATATAAATGAATCATTCATTTAATAATGCATTTGCACCAGTCTGTTCCTTTTTAAGCAAGAACACATTTAAGGTTATGAGTATAAAATTATTACAAGTATAAAAGTAATTATGCTAATATTTACTTTCTTGTTTTCCATGTTTATTATCTTATTTGATCCTCACTTTCTCTTTTGTTCATAAAAAAAGAATGATGTATGTAACACAACATGGTAGTGGTACCCAAACAGAGATATAGAAATATGCAACAGAACAGATACCTTAGAAAGAATGCCACACAACTAGAACTATCTGATCTTTGACAAACCAGACAAAAACAAGCAATGAGAAAAGGATTCCATATTTAATAAATGATATCTCTGAGAACACATGGACACGGGGAGGGGAGCACTACACACTGGGGTCTGTAGGGGAAAAATTAGGGGAGGAACAGGGGGTGGGGAGCTGGGGAGAGATAGCATGGGGAGAAATGCCTGATATAGGTGAAGGGGAGGAAGGCAGAAAATCACATTGCCAGTCTGCACCTATGCAACAATAGTGCATGTTCTTCACATGTACCCCAAAACCTAAAATGCAATAAAAAAAGGAAAAAAAAAAAGATAAATAAGTAAAGAGTGTCTCAAAAACTGGTTAGCCATATCCAGAAAGCTAAAATAAGATCCCTTCTTTACACAACATACTAAAAATACCTCTAGATAGATTAAAGTTTAAGCATGAAGCCTAAAACCATAAATACCCTAGGGGAAAACCTAGGGAATACCATTCAGTACACAGGCATGGGCAAGGACTTTATGATCAAACACAAAAAGCAATGGCAACAAAAAGCCAAAATAGACAAATAAGATCTAATTAAACTTAAGAACTTCTGCACAGCAAAAGAAAGTATCAATAGAGTGAACTGGTAAACAACAGAATGTGAAAAGAGTTTTGCAATCTACCCATCTGACTTATATCCAGAGTCTATGGAAAACTTAAACAAATTTACAAGAAAAAAACAGCCACATAACAAAAGTGGACAAAGAATATCATCAGATACTTTTCAAAAAAAAGCATGTATGCAGTCAATGAACATGTAAAAAATCGCATCATTACTGATCATTAGAGAAATGCAAATCAAAACCACAGTGAGATACCACCTCACCCCAGTTAGAATGGTGATAATTGGACTTCTGGGAAGATGGCCACCGAAGAACAGCTCAGGACTTCAGCTCCCAGTGAAAGTGCAGAGGGTGAGTGGACGCCACATTTCCAGACGAACTCTTATTGCCCACAGACCAGGAGATACCCAGGCAGAGGGGTCGCCAGCGTCGCAGTCCCAGCCGGTGTGGCTGTTTTGGCCCCTACGGGGCTGATTCCGCCCGAGCGGCTGCTGTGACCACTTCCTGTTGCTGCGGTTTTCCTTACAAAAGCCACTGGTCTGGGAGCCCTCTTAGCTGGCGAGCAGAGCCTTGAGACAGCAGAGTTGCCGATTCATCTGAAATAGCGAGCCAGGCCAGGAGATTCCTAGGCAAAAAATGCGCCAGGAGACGGCGCCGCGGTTCGAGCCAACTCCCTGAGTCGCAGCACGGGAGATCCCGGCGCCTTTTCAACAAGCGACCGGAACGCAGGGTCGTTCAACTTAAAAGAAAAGACTCTGAGTCAGGGAGCCAGGTAATCAGGCTCGGTTGGACTCACCCCTCCACCCACAACAACAACGAAAACAAAAACAGTAATTGGAAACCCTCTGGGTTGAGCCCTTCAAACCAAGCACAGCTGAACCCGGATGGTCCGGCACGGTGGGGCAGGAGCTTCCGCCATTGCTGAGACTCTCCACCACTATGGAGGCAGGCTGCCATTGCCGAGGCAACCTGCCATTGCTGAGGCAACCTGTCACAATAGAGAGAGTCCACCATAACAGAGGCGGAGCCACCATTGCCGAGACAGTTCTAACTATGCCCATATAAAAAGGAATACAGGGAACAGCTCAGGGCAGCTGGGCAGAGCCCACAGCAGCTCAGCAAAGCCCCTGCGAGCAGGCAGTGGCTAGGGGTGCTGCTAGCTGGACGGGTCAGACCTGAAAGAAAAATCAAAAAAGGCAGTAGTGCAACGGAAACTCATAAAGCTCCAACTCCCTGGGACATAAAAAGACAACAGGTGGATAAACCCACAAAAATGGGAAGAAACCAGCACCAAAAGGATGAAAACTCCCAAAACCAGAACACCTCTCCTCCTAAAAGGGATCACAACTCCTCACCAGCAAGGGAACCAGACCGGATGGAGAAGGAGGGTGATGAAATGACAGAATCAGACTTCAGAAGGTGGGTAGTAAGAAACAACAGTGAGCTAAAAGAACACGTTCTAACCGAACGCAAAGAAAATAGGGACCTTGAAAAAAGACTGGACAAACTGCTGACGAGAATGGACAGCATAGAGAGGAATATAAGTGAATTGATGGAGCTGAAAAACGCACCATGAGAACTTCGTGAAGCATGCACAAGCTTCGACAGCCGAATTGACCAAGCCGAAGAAAGGATATCAGAGGTCGAAGATCAACTCAATGAAATAAAAAGAGGAGGCAAGAACAGAGAAAAAAGCGCAAAAAGGAATGAACAAAATCTCCAAGAAATGTGGGACTATGTGAAAAGACCTAATCTATGTCTGATAGGTGTACCTGAATGTGATGAAGAGAATGAATCCAAGCTGGAAAATACTCTTCAGGATATTATCCAGGAAAACTTACCCAACTTAGCAAGGCAGACCAATATTCAAATCCAGGAAATACAGAGAACACCACAAAGATATTCCTCAAGAAGAGCAACCACAAGGCACATAATCGTCAGATTCACCAGGGTTGAAATGAAAGAGAAAATGCTAAGGGCAGCCAGAGAGAAAGGTCGGGTTACCCACAAAGGGAAGCCCATTAGACTCACAGCAGATCTCTCAGCAGAAACCCTACGAGCCAGAAGAGATTGGGGGCCAATATTCAACATCCTTAAAGAAAATAACTTTCAACCCAGATTCTCCTATACAGCCAAGCTAAGCTTCATAAGTGAAGGAAAAATAAAATCCTTTGTGAACAAGCAAGCACTCAGAGATTTCACCACCACCAAACCTGCTCTACAAGAACTCCTGAAAGAGGCTCTACACATATAAAGGAACAACCAGTACCAGCCACTCCAAAAACACACCAAATGGTAAAAGAGCATCAACACAATCAAGAAGCTGCATCAACTAACCAACAAAACAGCCAGGTAGCATCAAAATGACAGTATCAAATTCACACATAACAATACTATCCCTAAATGTCAATGGACTAAATGCCCAATCAAAAGACACAGACTGGCAAATTGGATAAAAAGCCAAAACCCATCAGTGTGCTGTATGCAGGAAACCCATCTTACATGCAAGGATACACAAAGGCTCAAAATAAAGGGATGGAGGAAGATCTACCAAGCTAATGGAGAGCAAAAAAAGGCAGGAGTTGCAATTCTCATCTCTGATAAAATAGACTTTAAAGCAACAAAGATCAAAAGAGACAAAGAAGGACATTACATAATGGTAAAAGGATCACTGCAACAAGAAGAGCTAAATATCCTAAATATATACGCACCCAATACAGGAGCACCAAGATACATAAGGCAAGTTGTTAATGACTTACAAAGAGACTTAGACTCCCACACAATAATAGTGGGAGACTTTAACACCCCATTGTCAATATTAGAGAGATCAACCAGACAGAAAATCAACAAGGATATCCAGGACCTGAATACAGACCTGGAACAAGCAAACCTAACAGACATTTACAGAACTCTCAACCGCAAATCCACAGAATATACATTCTTCTCAGCACCACATCACACCTACTCTAAAATTGACCACATAATTGGCAATAAATCACTCCTCAGTAAATGCAAAAGCACAGAAATCATAACAAACAGTCTCTCAGACCACAGTACAATCGAGTTAGAACTCAGAATGCAGAAAATAACTCAGAACCGCACAGCTTCATGGAAACGGAACAACTTGCTCTTGAATATTGACTGGATAAACAATGAAATGAAGGCAGAAATAAAGATGTTCTTCGAAACTAATGAGAACGAAGACACAACATACCGGAATCTCTGGGACACATTTAAAGCAGTCTCTAGAGGAAAATATATAGCAATGAGTGCCCGCATGAGAAGAAAGGAGAGATCTGAAATTGACACCCTATCATCAAAATTGAAAGAGCTAGAGGAGCAAGATCAAAAAAACTCAAAACCTAGCAGAAGACAGGAAATAACTAATATCAGAGCAGAACTGAAGGAAATAGAGACACAAAAAACTCTTCAAAAAATCAATAAATGCAGGAGCTGGTTTTTTGAAAAGATCAAAAAAATAGACAGACCACTAGCCAGATTAATAAAAAAGAAAAGAGAGAATAACCAAACTGATGCAATAAAAAACGATAAAGGGGATATCACCACAGATTCCACAGAAATCCAAACCATCATCAGAGATTATTACAAACAACTCTATGCACATAAACTAGTAAACCTGGAAGAAATTGATAAATTTCTGGACACCTGCACCCTCCCAAGCCTAAACCTGGAAGAAGCCGAAACCCTGAATAGACCAATAACATGGTCTGAAGTCGAGGCAGCAATAAAGACACTACCACCCAAAAAAAGCCCAGGTCCAGAACGGCACAGCTTCATGGAAACTGAACAACTTGCTCTTGAATGTTGACTGGATAAACAATGAAATGAAGGCAGAAATAAAGATGTTCTTTGAAACCAATGAGAACAAAGACACAACATACCAGAATCTCTGGGACACATTTAAAGCAGTCTCTGGAGGAAAATATATAGCAATGAGTGCCCACATGAGAAGAAAAGAGAGATCTAAAATTGACATCCTATCATCAAAATTGAAAGAGCTAGATTCATCCCGGGGATGCAAGGCTGGTTCAACATATGCAAGTCCATAAACGTAATTCATCACATAAACAGAACCAAAGACAAAAACCACATGATTATCTCAATTGATGCAGAGAAGGCTTTTGACAAAATTCAACAAACTTTTATGCTAAAAACCCTCAATACACTAGGTATTGATGGAACGTATCTCAAAACAATAAAAGCTATTTACGACAAACCAACAGCCAATATCATACTGAATGGGCAAAAATTGGAAGCATTCCCTTTGAAATCTGGCACTAGACAAGGATGCCCTCTCTCACCACTCCTATTCAATATAGTACTGGAAGTTCTAGCCAGAGCAATCAGGCAAGAAAAAGAAATAAAGGGTATCCAAATTGGAAAGGAGGAAATCAAATTGTCTCTATTTGCAGATGACATGATTGTATAACTGGAAGACCCCATCATCTCAGCCCAAAATCTCCTGAAACTGAAAAACAACTTCAGCAAAGTCTCAGGATACAAAATCAACGTGCAAAAATCACAAGCATTCCTATACACCAGTAATAGACTTCAAGAGAGCCAAATCAAGAACGAACTGCCATTCACAATTGCTACAAAGAGAATAAAATACCTAGGAATACAACTAACAAGGAACGTAAAGGACCTCTTCAAGGAGAACAAGAAGCCATTGCTCAACGAAATAAGAGAGGATACAAACAGATGGAGAAACAGTCCATGTTCATGGTTAGGAAGAATCAACATCGTGAAAATGGCCATACTGCCCAAAGTAATTTACAGATTCAACGCTACTCCCATCAAGCGACCAATGACCTTCTTCACAGAACTGGAAAAAAACACCTTAAACTTCATATGGAACCAAAAGAGAGCCCACATATCCAAGTCAATTCTAAGCAAAAATAACAAAGCAGGAGGTATCACACTACGGGACTTCAAACTATACTACAAGGCTACAGTAATCAAAACAGCATGGTACTGGTACCAAAACAGAGATATAGACCAATGGAACAGAACAGAGGCCTCAGAGGGAATACATATACCCACAACCATCGGATCTTCGACAAACCTGACAAAAACAAGCAATGGGGAAAGGATTCCCTGTTTAATAAATGGTGTTGGGAAAACTGGCTAGCCATGAGCAGAAAGCAGAAACAGGACCCCTTCCTGACACCTTACACCAAAATTAACTCCAGATGGATTAAAGACTTAAACATCAGACCTAACACCATAAAAACCTTAGAAGAAAATCTAGGCAAAACCATTCAGGACATAGGTGCAGGCAAGGACTTCATGACCAAAACGCCAAAAGCAATGGCAACAAAAGCCAAAATAGACAAATGGGACCTAATGAAACTCCACAGCTTCTTCACGGCAAAAGAAACAGTCAGTAGAGTGAATCGGCAACCAACAGAATGGGAAAAAATTTTTGCAGACTACCCATCTGACAAGGGGCTGATATCCAGAATTTACAAAGAACTAAAGCAGATCTACAAGAAAAAAAAACAAACAAGCCCATTCAAAAATGGGCGAAGGATATGAACAGATACTTTACAAAAGAAGACATACAGGAGGCCAACACACATATGAAAAAATGCTCATCATCACTGCTTATCAGAGACATGCAAATCAAAACCACATTGAGATACCATCTCACACCAGTTAGAATGGCAATCATTAAAAAATCTGGAAACAACAGATGCTGGAGAGGATGTGGAGAAATAGGAACACTTTACACTGTTATTGGGAATGTAAATTAATTCAACCATTGTGGAATACAGTGTGTCAATTCCTCAAGGACCTAAAAATAGAAATCCCATTTGACCCAGCAATCCCATTACTGGGTATATATCCAAAGGATTATAAATCATTCTACTACAAGGACATGTGCACACGAATGTTCATTGCAGCACTGTTTACAATAGCAAAGACCTGGAACCAACCCAAATGCCCAACGATGATAGACTGCATAGGGAAAATGTAGTACATATACACCATGGAATATTACGCAGCCATCAAAAACGATGAGTTCACGTCCTTTGTAGGGACATGGATGAACCTGGAAACCATCATTCTCAGCAAACTGACACAAGAGCAGAAAATCAAACACCGTATATTCTCACTCATAGGCAGGTGTTGAACAATGAGAACACATGGACACAGGGAGGGGAGCACTACACACTGGGGTCTGTTGAGGGGAAATGGGGGTGGGGCAGGGGAGTGGGAAGGTGGGAAGAGATAGCATGTGGAGAAATGACAGATACAGGTGAGGGGACGGAAGGCAGCAAACCACACTGCCATTTGTGTACCTATGCAACAATCTTGCATGTTCATCACATGTACCCCCAAACCTAAAATGCAAAAAAAAAAAAAAAAAAAAAAAAAAAAAACCTAAAACACAAACATCACTAATAAAACAATTATGACTAAGACAAATAATATATACTGGGCATATATTTCAAGTTAATTGAAATATTATATAAAATTATTAGAGTTACGTTAGTCTTGAACTCTGTTGTCATCTGATTCTTGAGTTAAACTATTAAAATTAATGGATGTCTATATACTTGAGTCACAGATTCATCTTTCAACCCTCAATTTAAGCATAAAATGTAATTTTCTTTTTTATAAATTGCATTTTAGTTTGAGGGTACATGTGAAGGACATGCAAGATTATTGCATATGTACACACATGGCAGTATAATTTTCTGCCTTCCTTCCCATCACCTATATCTGGCATTTCCCCCTATGCTATCTCTCCCCTACTCCCCAACCCCTGCTGTCCCTCCCCTGTTTCCCCCAACCGACCCCAGTGTGTGATGCTCCCCTTCCTGTGTCCGTGTGTTCTCATTGCTCAACACCCACCTATGAGTGAGGACATGCAGTGTTTGATTTTCTGTTCTTGTGTCATTTTCTATGACAGAATTGACCTAAGCTAAAAAAATAAAAAAAATAAAAAATAAATATGTTAAAGTTGTTAAACAACTTTACTTACCTCCCTTCTAGAAAACTCCATTTATTACAGTACAGCTAAAATTAAGAAAAATATCAAGAAAAAAATACTTAAAATAATTCTAACAGATTATTGTAAGAGTAATGTAATAGATACATGAAGCATCTCCAAAATCAGAAGCTTATATTACAGGAAACATTGTTGACTACAAGGGTTAAATATCTAAAAACAACAGCAACTGTAGACAAAATAAACTGGCTTTTCAGGTATATTGACAGTGAACAGGTATGACTGCTCATAATTTTTTAAGGTGCTAAATACTCAACAAGATTTGGCAGGTAAAAAACAAACAGCAGATATTTTTACCTTATTTTTTATCTCATACTGATACTAATTTTATGAGAGACAGTAGTAGAAAATTTCACTGATATGTTCTCCTTCAGAACTTAGAATTTCAAATTACTATCTGACAAAAATAATGAGAGTGAATAAGATTCTAACTCTGTAGACACCCAGCATCTAGGAAACTTATGCTTCAATTTTTTGTATAAATTTAATTTATACACAATTTTGTAATTTTTTGCACTTCAATGAGGTTATTGTATGTGATTTTCAGTTCAAACTATGCTATAGCTCTTGCATGCTATTAGACTTAAGTTTTATAACATACTGTGTATTTTCATTACTTTTTTACAACCTAATAATTATAAGAAATATAAAAATCAACATAAAAACTTTAAAAATTGATTATTATTGTATCTACAAATAGAATATTTCAATTACTATAATAGGGGCCACTAAGATATAGTGGGTTTTATAAAATGACAGAAAAAAATGGCAATTATATGTGTAAATCTTAAATGTACTCTTTTAATCAAATAGTTTAAAAATTAATTAACTTGAAATAATAAAGTATTGTAGGTCCATAATTTTAAAAATTGCATGTAGCACAGAGGCCAAGAGAAAAATAAATGTTATTCTAATATTCTAATATTGCCCAAGGAGAATTGTAGTATCTTTTCAAGGTAGGACATATTAAGTTTGGGGTGTCCACTATAAATCTTTAAGCAAAATCTTAAATAACATTTACGGGTAACAAGCCAACAAATAATATAAAATAAATGTAAAATACTTGATAAATTGAAAATGAGACCTATAAGAACAAATGGAACAAATAAAATTTAAAAATGGGACAAACAGAAAACTACATCAAAGAGTACAACAACTGTAAGTAGCTTACATAACCCAACTAAAAAGTAGACCTTGTAGGTGGAATAAAACAATTAAATCCAGTTATATATTGCCTACTGGAAACATGCATTTGGCATAAAGACACAGATTACTAGGAAAGAGATGAAATAAATATATGCACTACTATTCCTGTCATAAGGAACCTTGAATAGCTGTAGAGAGAGGACAGGCATGGTAATTCATGCCTGTGATTCAAACACTTTGGGAGGCCAAAGCTGGTGGGTCACAAGGTCAGGAGATGGAGTTTGAGACTTCAGTCTCGAATAGATGAGAAAAAATCTCATCTGAATTAATCAATTCAATGTCATAAAAAAGAGATAATTCGTCATATAATGGGTTGTGATACAAAGGACACGTGTGTAAACAGAGAAGAACACAATGAAGTACCTATTTCTACCTATGAGAAACAAGCCTGTAAGAAAATATGGGAAGTAACTACTTATTTAGAGGTGTCATAGAATATAATTTTTTAAATAATATCAACTAGGATTAAAATCTTAAGAAATGAACAATGCCATTTTTAAAGACAATTGTCAAATATCTAGTAAATAGGTGAATTAAATTAAGAAAAGCAGAAATAAAACAAGTAAAATAAGTTATAGCTACCAAATACCCATGAAAAGGGAAAAACAAAGAAAAAAGGAAGGAATGGAAGTAGAGATTACAAATGGCAAGAAAAAGTGGAAAAACTGGAGGAGGGTAGAAAAAGAATTTACAGCAGTAGGTGAGTATAAAGGAAAACATGAGAAAATAACTACAGGAATAAATACGCCCAGTTTCTGGGCTTTGGGATAGAAAAAAAAAAATGCATCCAACATTATAAGAAACAATATGCACTCTCTCCCCATAAATCCATTAATTGAAAATCTTATACACACAGATTTCATCTTTCTCCCTGCCCCACCCACCCCCTTCTCCTTGGGACTCACAGGATGACTCTACAGTTCGTGTTTGGAAAATACTAATAAATATATCTACATTACAAAAAAGCCTCAGCGTTTAGAAGTGTTCCTCCATAGTCTAAAATTCAAGGAGGAAAATGAAAGTAAAGTCTAGGATCAACAAGCAATGGCCTTTAGGCATGTTTAGTGATTAAGCGAATTTATTTTTTGTACTCACATAGAGCGTGCCTCACTGCATCTCAATAATAAAGTGTATGGTAGATTTCTGCCAGTTTCAAATTTCGTTTCAATATGAAGGGCTTTTTTATTCTGATGTTTAAGTACATGCTTACATTTGTATCGTATTAGTAACAATTAGCTACTTTCTTCAAGGGGACACCCCCTCCCCATTTCCCTCCCTCTAGGCCTCCACCTCCTCCCTCTGAATAAGAAGGCAGGGTAAAAAGAAAAAAAAAAAAAAATAAAACACCAAAGCACTGGAATAGGGTTCAAGCAGTTTTCTGAATGCCACTGATCAGACCATAATAAGACTCAAGGCCTGAAAAACTAACTCAGTTTTTGGTTTCCAGCTTCCAAGCTCTCTATAAGACTTGAAAGTGTAGCAAAGAATGTTTTCTCTACTGGTCAGACCTCAGAACTGGCTCACGTCCTCCAGGTTTGCAAATCCAACCTCCACCTTAATGTTGCATCTGCCACCAAGTAATTTGCCTCCTTTGTTCAGCTACTGTAACCCTTCTCCTTCTTACCTTTTCACATGTACTAAATACTAATTATCAAATTAATGAAAGCCAAAGACTGTAAGGTCCACTGTCTGACCAATATGCAATGACAGAGTTTCATCTCTGCGCACCCCCACCCCGCCACCGACCCGCCTTTAGAGATGTAAGACATTAAAAAGGGAAAGGAAGTACTCCTCAGGGAGCTCAGTGAATGAGACTATAGCCCCCCCGCCACCAAACAGCTCCTGGCTAAATAAAAAGCCACTTTCCCAGTTCTGTGTTTGAGAGGTTTGTTTCTTGCAGCTCCTGCTTCATTCCCGCCCCACTGAAATCAGCCATTTCTTTTCTCTTAAACAAACAAACAAAAAATTAAAAAACAAACAAACAAACAAACAAAAAACAATTAACAGACAGAGTTCCTAGTCTGAAGAATGTGGGAAAGACACCTCTGGAGTCAATAGATTTATGTTAAGACTCTCAGCTGAGGCATGCAGAGAGCAAGGAAGGTTAAAGTAGGTTGTTTACTGAAACTAGGGACAAGAAGGCAAAACAACGAGAAAGCTAAACTTTAAAAGAAAGCACAAAAAACAGGAAAGTTGAACATAGGATTTTTTGATATTTTGTTTGAAGATTTCCTACACCAATTCGTGTTTTTATAAATTAGAGAAACTTTAAGAAGCTTCTGAAAAGTTTGGTTGTTCAAGTTGGGATAATTAAAGTGAAGTCGGGTCTGTTAATTTATTATTATAAAAGGTTTATTTTCCCTCTTCTCTTTGACATTAAATTTTTCTGTACAACATTAATATAGCAAATGAAATTCTAGGCAGCCTCTGTGGTTGCATTCAAAAAAAAAAAAAAAGTCTTGGGATTTGGGGAAGAGCTAAACTTGGCTACAGCTGGAAGGCATACATAACACACATGCATACATGTGTATTGGCACATCACATTATGTATACTATACTCTCACTCCATTACGTCTCTCTGATTCTAGCATCTGATTTAATCTCAGAGCAGGTTTTGAGCCAAGACTGAGCACTGTTGCAGTCCAGCCATGTATGTATGTGCATGCTTTTGGCATTTCTGGCAAACCTGTCTCCTGGCACCTCAGCCCACTTCAGACTTTGGTGAGAAACAAACATGGGAGAAGCCAAGAGCGTGCTGAAGTCAGCTCCATACTGGCATACAGGCATCACTTGATGCAAATAACCTGGGTATCCTGAATAATAACAGAAAGCAAACAGGTTCCTGGGCAGACATATGTACATCTTCACTGAAGCCCTATCTTCATCCAGTTATAGCCTGCTATCTGGGGACTAGATTAATGGGCCAGAATAGGAAATGATTGTTCTTTCTTTAGTACCTTCTATAATCACCCTAGAACAAATGAGCATGCATTTTCTTTACTATTAGGCACTTAAGATCTCCAGACCTATCTACACAGGTGTGCATGTCATAGTACCAGGGACTCTTCTCTGCTGAGAACTGAAGAGGTGTTGAAAGTACCAGCTGCAGAGAGAAGCTACCTATTGAAGGCTCTCTTTTCTGTTGAGAACTGGAAAGACAATGAGATGACCAGCTGCAGAGAGAAGCTACCCGCTTGAAGATCTCCTCTGTGATGAAAGCTGAGCCACCAACTATAGAAAGGAGCTACCCACTTCAGGGTCTCTATTCCACTGACAGTTGAACACCTGATAAGTTAACGAGTTGGAAAGATGAGCTACTCACTTCAGGGTCTCCTCTCTGCTGGGAGCTAAACATTCATCAGGACACCAGCCTGTGAAGCAGTACTACTCATTCTAGAATTCTCTCTCTTCTGACAGCTGATTACTCATCAGGACACACTGTCTGTGTATCCTCTTAGTTCTGTCAGCAAGTAAAGCTTCTCTTCCCCTTTATCATTCTTCACTTCCCTATATACCTCATTCTTCCTAAATACAGGACATAAATTTGAGATTCTCTGAATGACGGGGCTGAAAAAACTATAACACAAACAGGCCTGAAACCTGCCTTTTACCCACCACATTGTGGGAAACAGAAAGACAGAAGAGTAACAGGGAGGAGAGCTGTAGTCTTTAAGATTGCATAGACATAGAAAATCCCAAACTCAAGGCTGTGTTATCCACTTTGGAGATTTTTAGTTAAAACATCTTCAGCCTTCTGGTTATCACTTCATTTTCCAGTATCAATTGTGGAAGCTGCTAGCCATACACACTATCAAGCTGCAAGTTCTCAGTCTTCTGGGACACCTGCTGGCACTAAGCTGCCTGTTTTATAGCTGCTATGCCTGGCTGTGTCCAGTGGCCAGAGCCCAAATTCACTCATTTACCTTTTGCCAGTGTTTGCTATACTTACTTTTGCCAGGTGTGGAATCCACACTGCTAAGTGCAAGCTGAGTGCAGCCTACCAGGTAGAGTTGATAGAAAAAGTTTGGCAAGCCCCAGCAAAACTTGGGCAAAGGCACCACTGGCCACAGAAATGTATGTCTGCCCAGGTAATTCCAAGAGTATCTTATGATAAAAGAAGCATAGCTGATGTTGTTTAAATGCTTGACCTCTTTTGAAAGTTGGAATACTGGTAAACAGTTTCTTATATTTTGGTGCATTCCTACTATTTTCTGAAAATTATATTTGAAGATTTTTTTAACAATTAAATTTGAGTGATTGGTTTTTCATTAAACCACCTCATCTCTTACAATAAGTCCTATGTGAATATATTTCTGAAATGTATGGCTTTGGGCTTCAGATTAGCATTACTCTAGTGGAATATGAAGCTTACCTATAGAGCAAGATATCTGAACTCTGACTTTTGACATTTTGTTCTAAGATAATTTATTGTGAGAAGCTTTCTTTTGCACTGTAGGATGTTCAGCAGCATTTCTGGCCTCCCCAGTAGAGTCATAGTGACCTCCTTTCCCCATGATTAAAACAAAATGTGTTTGTATCTTGTGAGATAAAGTAATTTTACATTTACTCTTCTAGAATGTTATAAAGAAGAAATATGAAACCCCTTGGAATTAAAGGTTTGTTGAAATGTTACAGCAGACCTGATTTTCTTCTAACTCTTTGCTGTTCTAGCTTTCTGACCTTTTCTATCTCCAACTTACAAGTTTGCTTTATCTTATGTGATGTCTATTATATGAGTCGACTATATCCTTTGCCCCCCAAAACTTAAATGTTTGCTACCTGTTTTGAAAAGTGTCTGTTCATATTCTTTGCACACTGTGGAATGGATTTACTTGCTTTTTCTTGTATGTCTCTTTCAGTTCTTTATAGATTCGAATATTAGCCTTTTGTCAGATGGGGAGATTGCAAATTTTTTTTTTCCATTCTGTGTATTGCTAGTTCACTCTACTGATTATTTATTTGTCTGTATAGAAGTTCTGTATCATACAGGAATAAGCAAAGACTAGAAGAATTCCCTTTGAAATCTAGCACTAGACAAGAATGCCCTCTCATCACTCCTATTCAATATAGTATTGGAAGTTCTAGCCAGAGCAATCAGGAAAGAAAATGAAATAAGAGGTATTCAATTAGGAAAGGAGGAAGTTAAATTGTCTCTACTAGCAGATGACATGATTGCATATTTAGGAGACCCCACTGTCTCAGCCCAAAACTCCTTATGCTGATAAGTAACCTCAGCAGAGTCTTGGGATACAAAATCAATGTGCAGAAATCACAAGCATTCCCATATGCAAATAACAGACAAACAGAGAGCCAATCAAGAGTGAACTCCCATTCACAATTGCTACAAAGGGAATAAAATACCTAAGAATACAGTTAGCAAACAATGTAAAGAACCTGTTTAAAGAGAACTACAAATCACTGCTCAAGTGAATAAGGGAGAACACAAACAGATGGAGAAACACTCTATGATCATGGTTAGAAAGAATCAAAATTGTGAAACATGTCATACAGCTCAAAGTAATTTATAGGTTCAATGCAATCTCTATTAAGCTACCAAATACCACTCTTTACAGAACCAAGGGAAAAAAAAAATAAACTTCATATGGAACTAAAAGAGATCCAGCATAGCCAAGACAATTCTAAGCAAAGTTGGAGCCATCATGCAACCTAACTTCAAGCTATACTGCAAGACTATCAAAAATAAAACCAGCATGATTTTGGTACCAAAACAGAGATGTAGACCAATGGAACAGATCAGAGGCCTTAGAGGCAATTCCACGCATCTACAATCATCTGATCTTTGACAAAACGGATAAAAACAAGCAACGGGGAAAGAATTTGCTGTTTAATAAATGATGTTGGAAAAACTGGCTAGACGTGCAGAAAGCAGAAACCGGATTCCTTCCTGAAATCTTACACTAAAATTAACTCCAGATAAATTAAATACTTAAGTATAGGACCTAACTCCATAAAAATTTTATAAGAAAATCTAGGCCAAACCTAATTAATCTCCAGATATTTTAATGAATGTCATTCTAACTGACATGAAATGGTATCTCAAAGTGGTTTTGATTTGCATTTCTCTAATGACCAGTGATGATAAGAATATTTTAATGTTTATTAGCCACATAATTAACATAAAAAATTGAAAAATGTCTGTTCATATTCTTTGCCCACTTTTTGATTTTTTTGTTTTGTTTTGTTTTTCTTGTAAATCTGCTTTAGTTCTTTGTAGATTCTGCATATTAACCCTTTGTCAAATAGGTGGGTTGCAAATTTTTTTCCCATTCTGTTGGTATCCAGTTCACTCTAATGATGTTTTGCTTTGTTTTTTTTACGCCTATGACTATGTCCTGAATGGTTTTGCCTAGGTTTCCTTCTAGGGTTTTTATAGTGTTAGGTCTTATGTTTAAATCTTTAATCCATGTGGAGTTAATTTTAGCACAAAGGTTTCATTTCAGTAAGGGGTTCAGTTTGTGCTTTCTGCACATGGCTAGCCAATTTTTTCAAACCATTTTTTGAACAGGGAATCTTTTACCCATTTCCTGTTTTTGTCAGATTTATCAAAGATCAGATGATTGTAGATGTGTGGTATTTCTTCGGAGACTTCTGATTTTTTCCCTTTGGTCTGTATTTCTGCTTTGGTAACAGTACCATGCTGTTTTGATTTTTGTAGTCTTGTAGTATAGTTTGAAGTCTGGTAGTGTGATGCCTCCAGCTTTGTTCCTTTTGCTTAGAATTGTCTTAACTATGCAGGTAGTCCTTTAGTTCCATATAAAGTGTAAATTGTTTTTTTGTTGTCATTGTTGTTTTTCAATTCTCTGAAGACAGTCAATGGTCTTGTGGATAGATTGATGTGGATAGCATTGAATCAGTAAATTACTTTGGGGAGTAAGGACATTTTCACAATATTCTAACTACAAGCATGAAATGTTTTTCCATGTTTTTGTCCTTTCTTATTTCTTTGAGCAGTGGTTTTTAGTTCTCCAGAAGAGGTCTTTTGCTGCCTTTATTAGTTGTATTCCTAGATATTTCATTCTTTTTGTGGCAATTGTGAATGGTAGTTTAATCATAATTTGGCTCTCTGTTAGTCTGCTATTGATGTATAGGGATGCTTGTAATTTCTAAAGCGTTGACATTAACTGTATAATCTATGACTCCCTTTAACAAATTTTGTAAAGTAATTGCTAATCAGAGTTAGGATAAAAGGCTTTAAATAGTAAGTAGTAAATCTCAGTTGTTATTTAATTGAATTTCTTTTTTCTTTTATTTTTCTTCTCTTTTTTTTTTTTTTCTATTTTTTCTTTGATAGATTGTCACAATGTTTTTCAGGTTCAAGTAGAGTGGTGAAATTCTAGTGCTCTCCAACCTTCTGACTTTCAAATTCAGGTGACCTTCTTCTTTATTCTTCTGATTAGGTGAAATTACATGTCTGCACCTCCATATCTGGCTCATTATTTGCATTTTTTTTTTAATTGAGTCTCACTCTTTAGTTCAGGCTAGAGTGCAGTGGCATGATCTCAGCTGACAAGCTGACAGTCATCTCTACCTCCTGGTTTCAAGCATTTCTCCTGCGTCAGCCTCCCAGGTAGCTGTGACTACATGTGTATGTCACCACACCTGACGTGTGTGTGTGTGTGTGTGTGTGTGTGTGTGTGTGTGTGGAGAGAAGAGGTTACACTGAACTGTTCAGTATGGTCTAGATATCCTAATCTTGTAATCTACCCACTTTGTCCTCTAAACTGCAGGAATTACAGGTGTAAGCCACTGCTCTCAGCCAATTATTTGTATTTTTAGTAAACACAGGGTTTCACCATATTTGCCAAGTTAGTATTAAACTTCTGACCTAAGGTGATCCACTCACTTTGGCCTGCTAAAATTTGGAATAACAAGCATGAGCCATGTCACTTGACTGAATTGATAAATAAGAAAAATATTGTGTAAATCTTTATTTTATATCAAATATCTTGACTTTTTTAATGTCTCATAACTCAAAAAATATATAATTTTAATGGATTCTATTTCTAGGTAAAATAAATTTATTTCTGTTTAAATGTAATTAAAAGCCAATTTATTTAAAATGGCATTTTTACATATAAAACTCTCAGCTTCTAAATTTACTTTAAATATCTAATCTAGGAAACTCACAACACATTGATTACACTTTTGATCAGAATTTTCTTTTGTAAGAAAATTCAAACGTCTCAAACTATAATGAAATGTTTAATTTTGTCAGATAAAAGTGTATTTTAAGTTTACTTGAAGACTATTAACATGTCTATTTTCTTTGAATAAGTGTGTTTATCTGACTCACGGTTTCTACTAATATTAAGGGATGACAGTTTTTAGCTTACTAAAATTTAATTATCTTATTTTTCCTGCATTCAAAGTTGACCCGCAATATATGAAAAGTGAAGAACTACCAGCTGAGCAGGCTGTTTGAATCTGTAGTTCTGAAGCTCAGCTGCTACATTCAATCCTGGTTTTGAACTACTTATAGCATTAACTGTTGGCTGTGTAAGGAATCTCAGATAGTTGACTGACTGAAACATACTACATAGACACAGCAATAACTACTGAGTATTAAAATTATAAATCTGTATTTGCTAATTAATAATAGTTTAATTTGAAATTTTATTTTGTCAACAAGTTTAACATCTTGAAAAAGTCAGGTACATAAAATCATTTTAGATAGAGGGCATTAATTAAGAAAATAAAGTTATATCTTTTAAATTTTCCTGTTTGTTGGTTTTACTAACTTTCCATAGTAAGTTTTATTTAATTAAATGTGGAATAAAGCCACAACTTTAGAGTAACATGAAGCCAAATTTAATGATATAAAAATTTTATGTTCAAAATGTATTTATTGAATATATATTTAAACCCCAAACATTGAAGATGTTTGTAATTTTATTTTAATTCTAAGAAGAATATTGTATTGAAGATCAGAATGTAGAAAGATAACACTTGAGCGACATTTTTTAATCTCTCTCTCTTTCTTCCTCTTCCTCTTCCTCCTCCTCCTCCTCCTCCTCCTCCTCCTCCACTGCCACCTCCTCCTCCTCCTCCTCCTCCTCCCTTCTTCTTCTTCCTCTTCCTCTTCCTCTTCCTCCTCCTCCTCTCCTTCTCCTTCTCCTTCTCCTTCTCCTTCTCCTTCTTCTTCTTCTTCTTCTTCTTTTTCTTCTTCTTCTTCTCACTCTGTCACCCAAGCTGGAGTTTACTGGTGTAGTCCAAGCTCATCCAGGTTCAAGTGATTATCTTGCCTCAGTCTCCCTAGTAGTCAGGTTTAAAGGCACCCATCAACAAACTTGGTGAGGTTTGGTATTTTTGGTAGAGACAGAGTTTCATCATGTTGGCCAGTTCATGTTGAATTCATAACCTGAGGTGATGCACCTGCCTCAGTGCCCCAAAGTGCTGGGATTACAGACATTCCACTGCACTTGGGCTTGAGTACATTTTATTAGGTTGGACTCAAATGCTTATTTAAGTTCAACAAAGTGGATAGCTATGTTCAGATCTTTCAAAAAACTGAAACTCGGATGGGATGATGTGGAAGAAAAAATAAGAAATTCGTAACAAAAAATTTTATTTCAAATGAAAACCACTAATTAGAAATAAAATTGGCAATAGAATTCAGTATAAATCTTTAATTAGTAAATGTGAAATTATCTTTGCTCATGCCTTTCTCCATGTGAGGATATTTTTCATCACGTAGTACGAGTTTCTAACTAAACTCACATCTTAGAAAGTTAGATCTGTATTTGTCCTGTATGTTTTATCAAGAGAGAAGAGTATCCTGTGAAAATTTCTTTTGCTAAAGTTAATTTATTTAGCGATTGTATTTTAAATATAAAAGAGAATATGATCTAAAATTATAAACCTTCTACTAATTTTATATTTCTGGTCCAGAGAACAATTCTGCATATGTACTTTTATATACATACAATAAATTTTTACACAAATGAGAATATACAATATACAGTATTGTTAACCTTGATTTGCATTAGTAACCTGTCTGTACATAAAGGTCTGTTTAATATACTTATTTCTGTAATTAAATAATTTGCAGTTCAATGTCATACAATTTGTTTAATCTGCTCCTAAAGTATGGATTAATTCTTAATTTCCATTAAATTTACACAGGTGGAGAAGGATTTATAGTTTTTAAAGTGATTGTAAATACACAATTTTATTGACCTTATTTCACAGTAAAACTGTGAATATAGGTCAAACAGTTATTGTTGTTTACAGTGGAAGGAAATGTATTTCTGTGAAGGCTATTGTTTTATGGGTCAGAACAATGATTAAAACTTAAATGGTCAATTAAAATTAAAAATAATTGCAATGTTTTATTTAAATAAAATTTTGATCACAGTAAATTGAGTACACTTATTTCAAGTAGAATTTTTTTAAAAAAATAAACTTATAATGATTAAATCTGTCTGTTTCACATATGAGAATTTTATATTATACCATCATGTATGACTCTTTCCAAGAAAACTGTTACATGTAAAACGCTGTTAAAATATGGACTTCAGAAGTCTGTAGTTAAGGATCTGTATAATTGCTCATGTTAACATGAAAATTTAAAGTGTTATTTCAAAGTAACTGTTTTAACAAATGAGTTGTTGTTAACATTTATCTGTCAGCTTAATGGAGAGAACAGTGGACAGAATTATTATTTTCATAATACAAATATTATTTCTTCTTTTTATCTCCACTTGTGTAGGTCTTCTTGAGTAAGATGATCTGCTCCCTGTTAGATCTTACCCACCAGAAAAATATGTGAGACTGAAAAATGCTGGTGCTGCTTATCACATGAATTCTGTGATCCAGCAGCCATACATTTTTTTTTTTTCCATCCTAGTCTCATCATAGTGAATACGTCTCATAAGATCTGATGGTTTATTGGAAGGCTCCACTTTGCTTTTTTCTAATTTTCTCTTAATGTCATCATGTAAAAAGTGTCTTTCACCGACTGATACGATTTTGATACATTCTAGCAATGTCAAATTATAAGTCTAATTAAACCTCTTCCTCTTTTGATATGATTTTGATACATTCTAGCTATGCCAAATTATAAGTTTAATTCAACCTCTTCCTCTTCCCAGCCTCAGATATGTCTATATCAGAAGCATTAAACAGACTAATACAACAAATAGCTGAAAAACACACACCCTTGTTCACCACATTGTGTACAACAAGACCAGAAGAGAGAATAGAAAAGATACAGCTTTCCTGAAAGCTCTATCTTTTCCAATCCAGAGCTTTTCACCACTTTTGGGTGTCTGCAGTCTGGAATATTTAACGTTGTTAATTCCTCTGCATTCCCTAGGGCCTGCAGTTGAAGCACCTTTTGGTATGGCTGACGCAGCCACAGTTTCAGAAAGCTGGCACCCTTGTAAGCACCTAAGACTTCTTATTCTGCCACAGCCTGTGTGCCCTGTAATGCTTAGTGGCTGAACACAACAGTCACTCCCACATGTACCTCTTTCTTCTATAACCCTGATTCACCTATAGAAAAATTAGCTCCAGGACCACAGGGAAAGCTAAGCATGTCTGTAAGTCCGAAGGGAGTGAAATAGACCAGAAAGCCTTGTTAAAAGTTGGACAAAAATAGCATTGATTATATAGGTTTATGACTGATGAAGTAAACACCTAAGTATTCTGTAACAGAAGTGATATGGATCACCCATAGCAAGTGCATTATTAAATCATGCCTATATAACAAAGTTTTTAATAAAACCCATGTGTACAAGTTACAGAGAGCTACTGAATCACAGAACATGTAGAGTTTTCTCGAAAATACTGTGCACGTAAAGGCTAAAACCAGTAATTTAAAATCTCAAATATCATGTAAATATTTTATTTTGGCTTCTTTTGAAAAGAGTTTCTATTTAATAATGTGTCCTGAATTTTAACTTCTTAAATAAAACATACTTCAAGTTAACCTAAAAACTGCATGTGATAAACATTTTCACTTAGATATTTCTACCAAAATTATTTTATGACTCATGAATACTGCACAGAAAACTTTATTATCAAGAGAAAATTGTTTCTGTAAGTTATGCCTGAGTAAGAAACAGGCATTTTAAAGTGAAAGAAAAATCAACTGATATCTCAGCATAAATCTTTAGCACGTTTTGCCTTGGGTAATGATACTCAGTGAATTGTTTGTTAGAAGTATTTATCCTGAAAGATAATTTTTTTCATTCAGAATTTTCTGTCTCAACTATTTGTACCTTAATAAAAACAAATGCAGCATCTCATGTTGTCCAGTATGTATATTTGCTAAATGGAAATAGCAGCTGTCTGATACTCTTTAAGACTCTCCATTCTGTGGAAAAAAATGTTTTTTCATTTTTTTTTGTAATTCAAAATGAAAAAAAAAAACACTTTTTCTATTTTATGAACCATAGATTTAAAAAAGTAGAGCTCCAATAATTCTGGTGCTTACCAGTTTATATGTAAATGTGTGTATTTGTACATAAAATAATGACATTTGAGAAAAAAAAAAACTTTTGTAATTGTTGTTTGTTTATTTTTGTAATGGAGATTTTCTCTTTTTGCCCAGGTTAGCATGCAATGGCACAATTTTAACTCACTTAATCTCTGCTTCTCAGGTCAAGTGATTCTCTTGCCTCAGCCTCTTGAGTAGCTGAGATTACAAGTGCCCCAAACAATTCCCAGATAATTTTTAAAATTTTTGGTAGATATGGGGTTTCACTATTTTGGCCAGGCTGGTATAGAACTTCTGACCTCAGGCAATCTAGCTGTCTCAGCCTCCCACAGTGCTGGGAGACATGAGACACCAAGTCAGCTATTTATTTTAAAGTTACAGTGCTTAAAACTGTATTGATAATAAGTAGTCTGAATCTTTTTAGTACTCCACTCAAGCATTAGTTATGGGTTAACTTTTCTTGGGCCATGAAAACAAAGTAGAGCATCTTGTATCTAATGGTGAGCTCTGCTCAGCCTAGTCTGGTGTCATGAGCAGACTGACTGAGAATCAAAACTCATCAATTTTATTTTGCGCATACTTTAACATGGATTTTATTCCTTGTGCTGAGCCCCAGATTTTTCTCAGGACTTCCCACTCTCTCTCATTGCCCTATTTCAACTCTATCTTCATGTTACAGTGCACGAGAGCTTTAAACGTTTCAAGCACAACTGTATTGAATGTTGAAAAATGCCATCATTCTCATCACAACTTCCTGTGTGAATGCTTCAGGCCAAAACACCTGAGAGGCCAGACCTTTGGCACATGGTTCTTGCATCATCATCTTCTGCCTATTGATCAACACTTAATTGGCAGATGCTCCACTTATCATCTTGGAAAAATAATGGTAGAACATCCATTTGGACTCTCCCCAAAGCTTGCATAAGGAGTTTGAAACCAAATGGCATTTTCTTCATCCCAAACCATATCACAGAGGCACAGTCCAATGGATAGTCCATTGACAAATATCATAGGTTTCTGAAACTCAATGAAAGTATTCACAAAGTTTTTTATGGTGTCCACTAATTTACCACTTCATTTGTGTGGTCATGTTTTAAATGCTTCGCAAAGTTTTCAAAATTAAGACCACAGCAAAAGACACTGCCAACCACAATGAGCAGCACAAGCTTACTATCCAGACCACTCTGTATTTCATTCATTACCTGTCTATTCAATGTGTTGTTATTTGTTGATCTTGTTGGTAGCAGGATCTGAGTGAAGCCATCTTTCTTCCTCAACATGGTATCTCTGAATCTGCTGACACTTTCTATTAGCCTCATGCTGAAATACATCCTCCTGTCAAAAGGCTGGTGTTTCCATCATCCAGAGCTGTTCATTTTTTCGCATTTCATGGTTGAAACATGTTTTTATGTTTGTTGTTCCATTGGCTGTTAACCAATCCATGAATGGCACTGCATCCACTGCTCTACTGAGCACTGAGCACAAATAAGTGTCTCCCCATTTACATGCACTGGCAGGATAGAAGTTGTGTGAAAAAAATACCTGCAACATGTGTCTTTGGCTCTCCATTTTTAATACTTAGTGGGACAGTTGAGGCTTCAACCCATGGTGCCTCTATGCAAAACTAAAAGCAACTGAATTCATGGCTTCCATTTTTACATATAGTGAAGAAAATTTTCTAGTGGTCTGATAATATACTTTGTCATTGTAATAATAATAAAATTTAACATTCTAAAGTTATAAAACCTGGATTTATTTACTTACTTTGTTATTATTTTTTTAAATTATACTTTAAGTTCTAGGATACATGAACAGAACATGCAGGTTTGTTACATAGGTATATGTGTGCCATAATGATTTGCTGCATCCATCACCCTTTCATCTACATTAGGTATTTCACCTAATGCTATTTCTGTCCAATACTCACACCCCCACTACGCCTTCCCTAGTCCTTATCCTTTAATAAGACCCAGTGTGTGATATTTTTCTCCCTGAGTCTATGTGTTCTCATTTTTCAAAAAACTCACTTATGAGTGAGATGATGCAGTGTTTGTTTTTTTGTAAAAAAAAAAAGAAAAGAAAAGAAAAGAAAAAAAGATAGATTTAACTTTCTGCTGTTGTGTTTGACTCTCTTTGGCTTTTTATGTTTGTAGATTTTTGGTGTTCTTAAATTCATAGATTTACATACTATATCCAGTTGTGAAAAATTTTATTCATTAATATTATTAGATGTTCTTTCTGTCTTTTGTTTTCCTGAAGATATGAGACACCAATATTGCATATATTTATCAGCTAAAGCTTAGGCTTTTTGAACATCTTTATTCTGTTTTGTTTAATGTTCTCATATAGGATTTTTTTTTTTTTTTGCATTGACTGAATCTCTATCTGCTCAATTTTTTGTTAACCTTCTTTACTGAATATTCTATTTTCAAAATTGCACTTTTTTCTATATTATATTTTCCTTTTATAATTTGTGTCTCTGAAACTCTCATGTTGTTCTTTTATTTTTCTTTTGGACATACTTGCAAATATTTTCTTAAAATCTTTGTCTAAAAAGTGTGGGACATTTTTAGTTTCTGTTTTTACTTCATATTGACTATACTTTTGTTGTTATTGTTGTTTTGTTTTGTAGAAATATTTATTTGGAATGTTATAATATACTAACTGGATGTTAGGCTTTATTTCTTCAAGGTGTGTTCTTGGTTATTGAAGGCTTAGCTTGAATTCTGCCAGTATATTGTCCGGATTAAACATAGAAATGTTCAGTTTTTGAAATAGAATATGTATTAACAGCCTTATTTAACACTTTCTAGGACAAACACAATTAGTATTGTATTAAAAGTCTTTACTCCTTCCAGAATCAGAGGTTAGGGCTTCTCATTGGGAATATTGATTGCTGTTTTGGAAACTTCAGCTGTGCCTGAGAGGTTATATGACACCACAGTCTTTTCTATAATATTTAAATTGCCTTTCTTGATTCAGTGTTTGCATGGTTGTTACAAACAATTTTTTTTTTTTTTTTAGGGACCATGTTGAGACAGTTTTTAGTTGGTAAAACATTTTTTCTGCAGTTTTGCATTTATTAATATATCTGAAGCACTCATTTTTTTAATGTTAGAGTTTATTTATAGTTAAAAGAATACTTAATAGTTTGTAAATATGCTATTTTGATTTCGGAATGTTAGATTTTATATTAGTTCGTATAGCAGACAGTTGTTTGGTATGTTTTTGAATTAGGTTATTAATTGTATACAAAATGCATAAGGCAGATTATTTATCATACTGTGCAGTTTATTTTTTTATATAAAATGGCATAATAAATTACTAACAAGGTTACCTTTAAATAAGTATCTAAAGGAAACACTAAAAGCATAATTATGTAAGTATGAAGCCAAATTAGCAAGTATAAACGTCCCCAGGATATGCCTGCTTAACTTATTAAACTAACAGCAAAGTCACAGTTACTAGAGCAGAGTAAGAAAGAGAAAAATATGGATTATGAGCTTATAAAAGTAACAGTCTGCATAATTGTGTACAGTTTTATATACATCAATAGAATTTATTTTACATTTTACTCGAAGCCTCTCAAGACTGGAATTCGGATTGGAAAAGTTGTAACTGTTTCAGGTGGAGAGAGGCTAGAAAATCTTCCCCAAATACTAAAATCTGCAGTGGAAGTCATCTTTGAGAAACTAACAGTGTTCAATCATCTCTTCAGAAAATTGTGAAGACAAGCATACATATGACTGATATGGTTTGAGTATACATATTAACTCAATGTGTATTTCTTAGAAATCACAGAAACTTCAGAAGTTTTTGAAAAGCTTAGTTTATTCAAGTTTGGATAAGTGTTACTACTATAAAGTCTGTTCAGGTAATCTATGATTAAATAAACCATACAATATTTTTTTCCTCTTTTTCAGTTTTTATGACTTTTTAATATAATAATTGAATAGTAATATAATAAAATACAAACCTAGGAGCCTTTGATTGTAGGGTATTAAATAATTAATCAATGACATTTGTAAAACAGTAATCTTCACAAGAGTTGGAAGGCATGCATAATATAAATACACACTTTTCCACTAGAACACACTATGAATTTACGTTATAAAGTATAACATTTTAATGAAAAATATTAAAATTTGTCATATGACATAAATGTTGAAAATATATTTTAATACTCAAGCCAATGTAAATGAAGTTTTCAAGTAATGTATCTGGAATTAAAGAATTTCAGTTTTCTTAGAAGTTGTTGAATATAATTAATATTGAAGTACCTCCACATTTCAAGAAAAATATTGGATAACAGAATGTTCAGTGGGCATCTTTGATTAGCTATAATGGGCTTTGAAACTCCTGGAAAAAGTATCACAATTGTAAAAATGGAGGTTTTTCTTTTCTTTTTTTTTTTTTTTTTTAAAGTAAGTTGTAAGTTGTGATCCTTAACTAATTATGTTATGCATATTTGTTAACAATTCTTTGTAGGGCTGTATTATGTCTTTGAAACATATTCTAGAATTTTTGCTTGTTTTATCTACTTTATTTTTGAAAGGCTTTTATTTCTGAACAGGTTACAGTAACTGGAAACTGTAAGACTCACTTTAAGAGTTTTAATAAAGTGATTACAAATCAGAGAGGGGATAAAGTGCCATGAAAAATCAATGAGCAGTATTGTTTAGCATATGGAAAACTAAACTATACTACTTACTGATTTTTCATGGCGGTTTGGAATATATATGGACTCTTTGTATATATATGTATAAATATATGGAATACTTAGAATATATATTGAAAACTAAAAAAGAGAGAATAATCAAATAGATGCAATAAAATGATTAACAAAAAAGAAAACAGAATAATCAAATAGATGCAATAAAATGATAAAAAAGAAAAGAGGGAATAATCAAACAGATGCAATAAAAAATGGAAAAAGAAAAGAGAGAATAATCAAATAGATGCAATAAAAAATGATAAAATCCAGATTCAGTAGGAATTTAAACCATCATGAGAGATTATTACAAACAACTCTATGCACATACACTAGTAAACCTAGAAGAAATGGATAAATTCCTGGATACTTGCCTCCTCCCAAGCCTAAACCAGAAAGAAGTCAAAACCCTGAATAGACCAATAACAAGATCTGAAGTTGAGGCAGCAATTAAAAGACTACCACCTAATAAAAGCCCTGGTCCAGATGGGTTCACAGCCAAATTCTACCAGACATAACAAAAGGAGCTGGTACCATTCCTTCTAAAACTATTTTAAATAATCCAAAAAGAGGAAAACCTTCCCAAATTATTTGAGAGTAACATCATCCTGATACCAAAACCCAGCAGAGACTCAGCAAGAAAAGAAAACTTCAGGCCAATATCCATGATGAACAAAGATGCAAAAATCTTCAATAAAATACTGGCAAGCCAATTGCAACAGAACATCAAAAAGCTTATCCACCATGATCAAGTAGGATTCATCCGGGGATGCAAGGCTGGTTGAACACATGCAAGTTTATAAACATAATTCACCACATAAACAGAACCAAAGACAAAAAACACATGATTATCTCAATTGATGCAGAGAAGGCCTTTGACAAAATTCAACAGCCCTTTATGCTAAAAAGCCTCAATAAACTAGGTATTGACAGAAAGTGTCTCAAAATAATAAAAGCTATTTATGGCAAACCAACAGCCAATTTTATGCTGAACATGCAAAAACTGGAACCATTTTCTTTGAAATCTGTCATTAGGCAAGTAGTCTTTCTCTCACCATTCCTACTCAATAGAGTACTGGAAGTTTCACCCAGAGCAATCAGGCAAGGAAAAGAAATAAAGGGTATTCAAATAAGAAAGGAGGAAGTCTGTCTCTATTTGCAGATGACATGATTGTATATCTAGAACACTCCATCGTCTCATGATGGTTTTAATTCCTATGGGATCTGTGGTAATATCCCCTTTATCATTTTTTATTGCATCTATTTGATTATTCTCTCTTTTCTTTTGTATTAATCTGGCTAGTGGTCTGTCTATTTTGTTGATCTTTTTGAAAAAAATAAAAACAGCTCCTAGATTTATTGATTTTTAAAGGCTATTTTGTGTCTCTATCTCCTTCAGTTCTGCTCCGATCTTAGTTATTTATTGCCTTCTGCTAGGTTTTGAGTTTTTTTGAATTTGCTCCTCTAGCTTTTTCAATTTTTATGATAGGGTGTCAGTTTTAGATTTCTCCTTTCTTCTCATGTGGGCATTTATTGCTATATATTTTTCTCTAGAGAAAGCTTTAAATGTGTCTGAGATTCTGGTATGTTGTGTCTTCATTCTCATTGGTTTCAAAGAATATCTTTATTTGTTTATCCAGTCAACATTCAAGAGCCAGTTGTTCAGTTTCCATGAAGCTGTGTAGTTCTGAGTTAGTTTCTGAATTCTGAGTCCTAACTTGATTGCACTGTGGCCTAAGACTGTTTGTTATGATTTCCGTTCTTTTGCATTTGCTGTGGAGTGATTTACTTCCAATTATGTGGCCAATTTTAGCATAGCTGTGATGTGGTGCTGAGAAGAATGTATATTCTGTGGATTTAGGTTGGAGAGTTATGTTAATTTCTATTTTTTGTTTTTATTTTTTTATTTTTTTTATTTTTTTTATTTTTATTTTATTTATTTATTTATTTATTTATTGATCCAAGTCTGAGTTCAAGTCCTGGATATCCTTGTTAATTTTCTTTCTTGTTGATCTGTCTAATATTGACAATGGGGTGTTAAAGTCTTCCACTGTTATTGTGTGGCAGTTTAAGTCTCTTTGAAAGTCACTAAGAACTTATCTTATGTATCTCAGTGCTCCTGTATTGGGTGCATATATATTTAGTATTGTTAGCTCTTTTTGTTGCATTGAACTTTTTACCATTATGTAATATTCGTCTTTTTCTCTTTTGATCTTTTTTGGCTTAAAGTCTATTTTATCACAGATTAGAATTTCAATTCCTGCTTTTTTTCTTTTTTTTTTCCTTCTCCATTTGCTTGGTAAATCTTTCTCCATACCTTTGTTTTGAGCCTTTTTGTATCCTTGAATGTGAGATGGATCCTCTGGATACAGCACATTGATGGGTTTTGTCTTTTTATACAATTTACCAGTCTGTGTCTTTTGATTGGGGCATTTAGCCCATTTACATTTAGGGTTAATATTGTTATGTGTGAATTTGATCCTGTCACTTTGATGCTAACTGGCTCTTTTGTCGATTAGTTGATGCAGTTTCTCCATTGTGTTGATGATCTTTACCATTTCTTATGTTTTTGGAGTGGTGGTACTGGTTGTTCCTTTCTATGTTTAGTGCCTCTTTCAGGAGCTCTTGTAAAGCAGGCCTGGTAGTGATGAAATCTCTGAGTAGTTGCTAGTTCACAAAGGATTTTATTTTTCCTTCCCTTATGAAGCTTAATTTGGCTGGATATGAAATTCTGGGTTGAAAGGTCTTTTCTTTAAGGATATTGAATATTAGCCCCAACTCTCTTTTGGCTTGTAGGGTTTCTGCTGAGAGATCTGCTGTGAGCCTGATGGGTTTCCCTTTGTGGGTAACCTGACCTTTCTTTCTGGCTGCACTTAGTATTTTCTTTTTTGTTTCAACCTTGGTGAATCTGAGGATTAAATGCGTTGGGGTTGCTCCTCCTAAGAAATATTTTTGTTGGGCTTTCTGTTTTCCTGGACTTGAAGATTGGCCAGCCTTGCAAGATTGGGAAAGTTTTCCTGCATAATATCCTGAAGAGTATTTTCCATTTTGGATTCATTCTCTTCATCACATTCAGGTATACCTATCAAATGTAGATTAGGTCTTTTCACATAGTCCTATATTTCTTGGAGACTTTGTTCATTCATTTTTACCCTTTTTTCTCTAATCTTGCCTTCTCATTTTATTTCATTGTGGTGACCTTCAACCTCTGATATCCTTTCTTCTGTTTGGTCAATTCGGCTGTTGAAACTTGTGCAAGCTTTGCAAAGTTCTCATGTTGTGTTTTTCAGCTCCATCAATTCACTTATATTCCTCTCTAAGTTGTCTATTCTCATTAGCGTTTCATCAAATCTTTTTTCAAGGTTCTTTATTTCTTTGCTTGGGGTTATAGCTCACATAATTTTCTTATTACCCACATTCTGAAGCCTGATTCTGTCAATTCATCACACTCATTCTCTATCCAGTTTTGTTCCCTTGCTGGTGAGGAGTTGTGATCCCTTGTAGAACAAGAAGCATTCTTATTTTGAGTGCTTTCATTCTGTTTGTGCTGTTTTTTTTTTTTTTTTTTTTTTTTTTTTTTTCCATCTTTGTGAAGTTATCCACCTGTCATCTTTGAAGTTGTTGATTTTCAGATTGG
Organism: Saimiri boliviensis; assembly: GCF_048565385.1. NCBI lineage: Eukaryota > Metazoa > Chordata > Mammalia > Primates > Cebidae > Saimiri > Saimiri boliviensis. The sequence goes on along the minus strand of NC_133471.1, from coordinate 15,603,724 downwards.
GTCTCTGAGTGGACATCCAGTTTGTTGATAATGAAGTTATTTACTTCTGTTTCTTAGTTTTTCTTCTAACAGTCTGGCCCCTCTACTGTAGGATTGCTGAAGTCTATTCCAGGGCCTGCTTGCCTGGGGATCACCTGCTGTGGCTACAGAACAGTAAAGGTTGCTGCCAGTTTCTTCTTCTGCTATCTTTGTTCCTGAAGGATACCCATCGAATGTCAGTCTGAGCTGTCCTTTATGAGGTGACTCTTTGGATATATGGGAGTCAGGGAGCTGCTTGAGGAGAGAGTCTATCCTTTATAGGAGCTCAAGTGCTGAGCTATGATCTTCGTTGTTCATTTAGAGCAGCTGGGCAGGTATGTTTATGTCTGCTGCAGGAGAACTCATAAACCCCCTTTTTTATACTATTTTATATTATTATATTTTGATATGGAGTCTCACTCTGATTTTCTGGATGGAGTGCAATGGCTTTATCTTGGCTCATTGCAACCTCCTGCCTCCAGTTTTAAGTGATTTTTATTTGTCAGCCTCCTAATTAGCTAGAATTATGGCTGTTGCTACCATGTCTCATTAAGTTTTGTATTTGTAGTAGAGATGGAAATTTACTATAGATAGAGATGTTGAACAAGCTTATTTTAAACTTTTGACCTGGAGTGAAAAACTCTCCTTGAAGAAGATATATCTCAGTCTTACAAACCACTAGGATTACAGGAATGAATCACTGCAACTGGTTCTATTTTCATATTAAAAATAACCATCTTCCAATCATATATATATATATATATATGTATATATATATATATATATATATATATATATATATATGTGTGTGTGTGTGTGTGTGTGTGTTTATATACATATATATATATATATATATCATACATATATCACATATGTATATATGCATAATATCTTTTTTTAAAATTGCATTTTAGGTTTTGGGGTACATGGGAAGAACATGCAAGATTGTTGCATAGGTACACACATGGCAGTGTGGTTTTCTGCTTTCCATCCCCTCGCCTCTATCTGTCCTTTCTTCCCATGCTATCTATTCCCACCTCCCCACACCCCCGTACCTCCCCCATTTCCCGCCAAGGGACCCCAGTGTGTAGAAATATGCAGTGTTTGATTTTCTGCTCTTCTATCAGTATGCTGAGAATGATGGTTTCCAGGTTCATCCATGTCCCTACAAAATACGTGAATTCATCGTTTTTGATGGCTGCATAATATTCCATGGTGTATATGTACCACATTTTCCCTATCCAGTCTATCATCGTTGGGCATTTGGGTTGCTTCCAGGTCTTTGCTATTGTGAACAGTGCTGCAGTGAACATTCCTGTGCACGTGTCCTTATAGTAGAATGATTTCTAATCCTTTGGATATATACCCAGTAATGGGATTGCTGGGTCAAATGGGATTTCTATTTTTAGGTCCTTGAGGAATTGCCACACTGTCTTCCACAATGGTTGAATTAATTTACATTCCCACCAACAGTGTAAAAGTGTTCCTATTTCTCCACATCCTCTCCAGCATCTGTTGTTTCCAGATTTTTAAATGATCGCCATTCTAACTGGTTTGTGATGGTATCTCAATGTGGTTTTGATTTGCATTTCTCTAATGACCAATGATACTGAGCATTTTTTCATGTGTTTGTTGGCCTCCTGTATGTCTTCTTTTGTAAAGTATCTGTTCATATTCTTTGCCCATTTTTGAATGGGCTTGTTCGTTTTTTTCTTGTAGATCTGTTTTAGTTCTTTGTAAGTTCTGGATATCAGCCCCTTGTCAGATGGGTAGACTGCAAAATTTTTTTCCCATTCTGTTGGTTGCCGATTCACTCTACTGACTGTTTCTTTTGCCGTGAAGAAGCTGTGGAGTTTCATTAGGTCCCATTTGTCTATTTTGGCTTTTGTTGCCATTGCTTTTGGCATTTTGGTCATGAAGTCCTTGCCTACGCCTATGTCCTGGGTTATCTTCTAGGGTTTTTATGGTGTTAGGTCTGATGTTTAAGTCTTTAATCCATCTGGAGTTAATTTTGGTGTAAGTTGTCAGGAAGGGGTCCTGTTTCTGCTTCTGCACATGGCTAGCCAGTTTTCCCAACGCCATTTATTAAACAGGGAATCCTTTTTCCATTTCTTGTTTTTGTCAGGTTTGTCGAAGATCAGATGGTTGTGGGTATGTTGTATTTCATCTGAGGCCTTTGTTCTGTTCCATTGGTCTATATCTCTGTTTTGGTACCAGTACCATGCTGTTTTGATTACTGTAGCCTTGTAGTATAGTTTGAAGTCTGGTAGTGTGATGCCTCCTGCTTTGTACTTTCTGCTTCAAATTGACTTGGCTATGCGGGCTCTCTTTTGCTTCCATATGAAGTTTAAAGTGTTGTTTTCCAGTTCTGTGAAGAAGGTCATTGGTAGCTTGATGGGAATAGAGTTGAATTTGTAAATTACTTTGGGTAGTATGGCCATTTTCACGATGTTGATTCTTCCTAACGATGAACATGGAATGTTTCTCCATCTGTTTGTGTCCTCTCTTATTTCGTTGAGCAGTGGCTTGTAGTTCTCCTTGAAGAGGTCCTTTACATTCCTTGTTAGTTGTATTCCCAGGTATTTTATTCTCTTTGCAGCAATTGCAAATGCCAGTTAGTTCTTGATTTGGCTCTCTTTAAGTCTGTTACTGGTGTATAGGAATGCTTGTGATTTTTGCACGTTGATTTTGTATCCTGAGACTTTGCTGAAGTTGTTTATCAGTTTCAGGAGATTTTGGGCTGAGATGATGGGGTCTTCTAGATATACAATCATGTCATCTGCAAATAGAGACAATTTGATTTCCTCCTTTCCAATTTGAATACCCTTTATTTCTTTTTCTTGCCTGCTTGCTCTGGCTAGAACTTCCAGTACTATATTGAATAGGAGTGGTGGTGAGAGAGGGCATCCTTGTCTAGTGCCAGATTTCAAAAGGACTGCTTCCAGTTTTTGCCCATTCTGTATGATATTGGTTGTTGGTTTGTCACAAATAGCTTTTATTGTTTTGAGATATGTTCCGTCAATACCTAGTATATTGGGGGTTTTTAGCATAAAGGGCTGTTGAATTTTGTCAAAGGTCTTCTCTGCATCAATTGAGATAATCATGTTGTTTTTGTCTTTAGTTCTGTTTATGTGGTGAATTACGTTTATAGACTTGCATATGTTGAACTAGCCTTGCATCCCCTGGATGAATCCTACTTGATCATCATGGATGACTTTTTTTGATATGCTGTTGCAATCGATTTGCCAGTATTTTATTGAAGATTTTTGCATCTATGTTTATCATGGATATTGGACTGAAATTTTCTTTTTTTTTTTTGTTGAATCTCTGCTGGGTTTTGGTATCAGGATGATGTTTGTCTCATAAAGTGATTTGGGAAGGATTCCCTCTTTTTGAATTGTCTGGAATAGTTTCAGAAGGAATGGTATCAGCTCCTCTTTGTATGTCTGGTAGAATTCAGCTGTGAACCCATCTGGACCTGGGCTTTTTTTGGGTGGTAGGCTCTTTATTGCGGCCTCAACTTCAGACCTTATTACTGGTCTATTCAGGGTTTCAGCTTCTTCCGGGTTTAGGCTTTGGAGGATGCAGTTGTCCAAGAATGTATCCATTTCTTCCAGGTTTACTAGTTTATGTGCATAGAGTTGTTTGTAATAATCTCTGATGATGGTTTGGATTTCTGTGGAATCTGTGGGGATATCCCCTTTTTCCTTTTTTATTACATCAATTTGGTTATTCTCTCTTTTCTCTTTTATTAATCTGGCTAGTGGCCTGTCTATTTTGTTGATCTTTTTGAAAAACCAGCTCCTGGATTTATTGATTTTTTCAAGAGTTTTTTGTGTCTCTATTTCCTTCAGTTCTGCTCTGATCTTAGTTATTTCCTGTCTTCTGCCAGGTTTTGAGTTTTTTGATCTTGCTCCTCTAGCTCTTTCAATTTTGATGATAGGGTGTCAATTTTACATCTCTCCTTTCTTCTCATGTGGGCACTCATTGCTATATATTTTCCTCTAGAGACTGCTTTAAATCTGTCCCAGAGATTCTGGTATGTTGTGTCTTCGTTCTCGTTGGTGTCGAAGAACATCTTTATTTCTGCCTTCATTTCATTGTTTATCCAGTCAACATTCAAGAGCAAGTTGTTCAGTTTCCATGCAGCTCTGTGGTTCTGAGTTAGTTTCTGCATTCTGAGTTCTAACTCGATTGCACTGTGGTCTGAGAGACTGTTATGATTCCCGTTCTTTTGCATTTGCTGAGGGGTAATTTATTGCCAATTATGTGGTCAATTTTAGAGTAGGTGTGATGTGGTGTTGAGCATAATGTATATTCTGTGGATTTGGGGTGGAGAGTTCTGTAAATGTCTATGAGATTTGCTTGTTTCAGGTGTGAGTTCAGGTCCTGGATGTCCTTGTTGCATTTCTATCTGGTTGATCTGTCTAATATTGACAATGGGGTGTTAAAATCTCCCACTATTATTGTGTGGGAGTCTAAGTCTCTTTGTAAGTCATTAAGAACTTGCCTTATGTATCTGGGTGCTCCTGTATTGGGTGTGTATATATTTAGGATCATTAGCTCTTCTCGTTGCAGTGATCTTTTTACCATTATGTAATGTCCTTCTTTTTGTCTTTTGATCTTTGTTGCTTTAAAGTCTATTTTATTAGAGATGAGAATTGCAACTCCTGCTCTTTTTCACTCTCCATTTGCTTGGTAGATCTTCCTCCATCCCTTTATTTTGAGCCTTTGTGTATCTTTGCATTTAAGATGGGTTTCCTGGATACAGCACACTGATGGGTTTTGGCTTTTTATCCAATTTGCCAGTCTGTGTCTTTGATTGGGGCATTTAGTCCATTTACATTTAGGGATAGTATTGTTATGTGTGAATTTGATACCGTCATTTTAATGCTACCTGGCTGTTTTGTTGGTTAGTTGTTGCAGATTCTTGATTGTGATGATGCTCTTTTACCCTTTGGTGTGTTTTCGGAATGGCTGGTACTGATTGTTCCTTTATACGTGTAGCCTCTTTCAGGAGTTCTTATAGAGCAGGTTTGGTGGTGATGAAATCTCTGAGTATTGGCTTGTTCACACAGGATTTCATTTTTCCTTCACTTATGAAGCTTAGTTTGGCTGGATAGGAGATTCTGGGTTGAAAGTTATTTTCTTTAAGGATGTTGAATATTGGCCCCCAATCTCTTCTGGCTTGTAGGGTTTCTGCTGAGAGATCTGCTGTGAGTCTAATGGGCTTCTTTTTGTGGGTAACCCGACATTTCTCTCTGGCTGCCCTTAGCATTTTCTCTTTCTTTTCAACCCTAGTGAGTCTGACGATGATGTGCCTTGATGTTGCTCTTCTTGAGGAATACCTTTGTGGTTTTCTCTGTATTTCCTGTATTTGAATATTGGCCTGCCTTGCTAGGTTGGGGAAGTTTTCCTGGATAATATCCTGAAGAGTATTTTTCAGGTTGGATTCATTCTCTTCATCACATTCGGGTACACCTATGAAACGTAGATTAGGTCTTTTCACATAGTCCCACATTTCTTGAAGATTTTGTTTATTCCTTTTTGCCCCTTTTTCTCTGTTCTTGCCTTCTGTTTTTATTTCATTGAGTTTATCTTTGACCTCTGATAGCCTTTCTTTTGCTTGTCAGTTCTGCTGTTGAATCTTGTTCATGCTTCATGAAGTTCTCACGTTGTGTTTTTCAGCTTCATCAATTCACTTATATTCCTCTCTATGCTGTCCATTCTCGTTAACATTTCATTCAATCTTTTTTCAAGGTTACTAGTTTCTTCTCATTGGGTTAGAACATGTTCTTTTAGCTCACTGTAGTTTCTTACTACCCACCTTCTGAAGTCTGATTCTGTCATTTCATCACCCTCCTGCTTCTTCTGGTCTGGTTCCCTTGCTGGTGAGGGGTTGTGATCCCTTTTAGGAGGAGGGCTGTTCTGGTTTCGGAAGCTTTCATCCTTTTTGCGCCGGTTTCTTCCCATTTGTGTGGGTTTATCCACCTGTTGTCTTTGTAGTTATTGTCTTTCATATTGGGTCTCTGAGTGAGCTTCTAGTTCGTGGGTGCTGAAGTTACTTCTTTTTTATTTTATTTTATTTTATTTTAAGCTTTCCTTCTCAAAGCTGGACCCTCTGCTATAGGACTGCTGAGGTCCTCTCCAGGCCCTGCTTGCCTGGGTATCACCTGCAGCAGCTGCCATACAGTAAGTGTTGCTACCAGGTTCCTCTTCCTCTATCTTTGTCCCAGAATGATGCTCGCCAACTGTCAGTCTCTTCTCTCCTTTATGAGGTGAGTCTTTGGATCTATGGGGGTCAGGGAGCTACTTGAGGAGACAGTCTATCTTTTATTGGGGCTTAAGTCCTGAGCTGTGAGCTCCGTTGTTAGTTCAGAGCTGCTGGGTAGGTACATTTAGGTCTGCTGCAGCTGAACTCATAAAGCACTTTTTGTTCCCAGGTGCTCTGTCCCAGGGAGTTGGAGCTTTATGAGTTTCTGTTGCATTATTGCCTTTCTTGATTTTTCTTTCAAGTCTGCCCTGCCCCACAAGCAGCACACCTAGCCACTGTCTGCCTGCAGAGGCTTTGCTGAGCTGCTGTGGGCTAAGCCCAGCTGCCCTGAGCTCTTCCCTGCAGTCTTGTTTATATGGGCATGGTTAAAACTGTCTAGGCAACAGTGGCCCCACCTCTGTTATTGTGGACTCTCTCTGTTGTTGCAGGTTGCCTAGGCAATGGTGGGTTGCCTTAGGGACAGCGGCCTGCCTCCATAGTGGTGGAGAGTCTCAGTAATGGCAAACGCCCCTCCCCCACTGAGCTGGACCATCCTGGGTTCAGCTGTCCTTACTTTGAAACACTCAACCCAGAGGGTTTCCAATTACTGTTTTTGTTTTCCTTGTGGTGGGGGTGAGGGGTGGGGCCAACTGGGCCTGATCACCTGGCTCCCTGACTCAGAGTCTTTTCTTTTATTTTTTAAGTTGAATGATGCCGTGTTCCAGTCCGTTGTTGAACAGGCGCCGGGATCTTCCATGCTGCAACTCACTGAGTCAGCTCAAACAGCAGAGCCGGCTCCTGGAGTATATTTTGCCTAGGAATCTCCTGGACTGGCTCGCCATTTCTCTGCCATCTCAGGGCTCCGATCGCCGCAACCGGGTGTGGTCAAAGCAGCCGTGCAGGCCGAATCAGCCCTGCGGGGGCCAAAACAGCCACACCAGCCAGGACTGCGGTACTGGTGACCCCTCTGCATGGGTATCTCCTGGTTTGTGGGCAATAAAAATTCATCTGGAAATGCGGTGTCCACTTACCCTCTGCATTTTCACTGGGAGCTGAAGTCCTGAGCTGTTCTTAGGCAGCCATCTTCCCAGCATTCGATACATAATATCTTAATGACTTTGTGTCTCATAAATCAAAAAAATACTTTAATTCTAATGCAAGTTGTTTTTATTGGAAATGTTTTTTATATCTGATTCAATTTGTGCAAGATTCTGAGCTTTTAAAAATCATTTTAAAATTTATTTTCTGAGAAAGTAGTTACATTTATTAATTGTACTCAGTGTTTTAATGAGGATTGTTTTTGTAAGAAAATCTAAAATTATTTTGACATAATCAGATGTATAATTTAAATTAACTTAGAACTGTTTCCTTTATAAAGACATGTTTTTCAATACTGTATTTTATATTAATATGTTGTATGTTGTTCTAACTTAGTAGGCATAAATTAATGGTTTCACCTTTCCTGTATCTAAAAGTTACAAGCAATGTAAAAGAGAAAACTGCTACCTGAGCAGGCTTTCTAAAGCTGTGGTTCTCTCTTTCTTTTTTTTTTTTTTTTTTTTTTTTTTTTTTTTTTTGAGGTGGAGTTTCACTCTTGTTACCCAGGCTGGAGTGGAATGACGTGATCTAGGCTCACTGCAACCTCCACCTCCTGGGTTCAGGCAATTCTCCTGCCTCTGCCTCCTGAGTAGCTGGGATTACAGACATGCGCCACCATCCCCAGCTATTTTTTTGTATTTTTAGTAGAGACGGGGTTTCATCATGTTGACCAGGGTGGACTCGATCTCTTGACCTCGTGATCCACCCGCCTTGGCCTTCCAAAGTGCTGGGATTACAGGCTTGAGCCACCGCATCCGGCCTCACTAATTATTTCTAATATAGATTTACCCTCTTTTTGAACTAAATGTAAAATTAGCTATTAGGTGTGTAAGAAATTTCAAACAGATAATAGACTGGGATATATTACATAGACACAACAATAAATTGTGGGTATTTAAATGGTAAGCTTTTTGTTCATTAATAATACTTTAATATTTCACTTTGTCATTTACAGAAAAAAGTTTACTTTTTAATTTTTTGTGTAACTAGAATAACATGTTTTAACAGTTATGTATAAAATTAATACCCTTTCAGCTAGAAAACATTAATTCAGAAAAAAGTAGATATATGTTTTAAGTATTCTGCTATAATTGGGTTGGGTAACTTAGCACTGTCAGATTTGTTTAATAATATGTGAAATGAACCTAAAATATTAGAAAAACAATAATCCAAACAAAAATGGTATAGAAAAATTATATTTAAGGGTAGATGCATTGAAATTAAATTTATAACCTGAACATAAAATTATTTACCATTATTTTAGTTGAATATTAAGAAAGGAATTGTTTTAAATATCAGAATCCAAAAAAAAGGACACTTTAGTACATTTTATTAAGTTCTAAATATACTTATATGTGGGAGGGATCATTCCCACAAAGCTATCTTCAGTCCTTATTCAGAACTGAAACACAGAATAGGAGGTAGTCTAAGTAATTTTTTTTTTAAATACAAGTTAGTACATCCTAATAGAAAAACAATGATTAGGAATATAATTAATAACAATATTCAGTATAAAAATTTTAAATACTAAATATGAAATTATCTTGTTTGATGTCTTTCTTTGTTTTAGGATAGTTTGATCACATTTTAAAAGTTTAGCACTAAACTCACTGCTTAAAAGGTAAGATTTTGTCGTGTAGAATCTATTGAGGCAGAAGAGAGATTTTTTTTTCTTTAAAAATTGTTTTTCTTTCTGCTACAGAAAATTTATTAATGTATTGAGGTAATAAATTTAAATTGTAAATATATAATTTTTAAAACAGTTTATTTTTCAGAAAGATATTTGTTGTTAATTTACCTAATGTTTATCCATGTTGAATATATATTTCAAAAAATAAAATATGTATAAAAATTATCTTTCCACCAATTTTATATTCTTAGTCCAGAGATTATCTCTGTGTATGTACATTTATATACATATAGATTTTTGTTTATAATCTTTTACATATACAGGTATGCAAAGTAGAGTATTGTTAACTTAGCTTTGTACTTAGTAACACACTTGTCAATAAATAAAAGTCTGTTCAATTCTTCTTTTTTATCTATGTAACTTGCAGTTCAATATGCTCCAATTTATGTAATCTGCCTCTGAGATGGTATTTGATGTTTAAGTTTTGTTTAATTTTACAGAGAGTGATTTATAATCCTCACAGTGATTTTAAATACATCACCTCATTGATCCCTTTTCACAGTAAAACTGGGAATACAGGCAAAACAATCACCACTAGTTACTAAAGAGAGAAACTGATATTTATACTTATATTGTAGTTTTAAGAGTCAGAACCACGTCTTCAACTGAAGTTGTCATACATACAATTAAAACTGATAAAATACGATGTTTTACATATATACAGTCCTAACATCAGTTAACTGAACACTTAAAGTGCCAAATTTCTCTGACTTAACTTATAATAATTAATGCTGTTGATAGCTATGACATAGAAATTTTACATTATACCACCTTGTATAACTCTAACAAAAGTTTTGCAGAAGAAATGTCATTAAAATATAGTCTTAAGGTATCTGTAGTTAAGAATCTGTATTATTCAGGGTGTTGATGTGAAAAATTAAAGCACTGTTTAAAAGGGTCCGTGGTTTTAAATGAGTTGTTGCTAATATTAATTTGTCAGCTTGATAGAGTAAATTATACACAAATAAGTAAATATCACATTTTAATTAAGTGATAACATGAAATGTGTCCTAAAGTACAAGCAGTATCACACACACACACACACACACACACACTCACACACACATTCTTAAAATACACTGCAAGCTTTCTGTGGAAATTTAATAATTTTTATATATTTATATATAATAAACATAGTCATGTTAATAGTATAGGCATAATTTTCTGCTTATCTCAGCTTGCAAAGAACTTACTTAGTGGGAATATCTGTTCTCTGTTGAATCCAGCTTACCAAAATAATTACTAGAACCAAAAAAATGCCGGTGCTCCTTGACACATAATTTCTGAGATCCAGCAGGTATACCTGATATTTTCATCGGAGACTGTATTCCTGCAATTGAAGACACGGGTAGTGATGTAAATCATGATCGTTCTGAGAGGAGAAACAAATAGATTAGTAAAATATTTCTGTATTATTATTTCTTTGTTTGAAGATCCCAATAGCAGATACTGTTGTTTATTCTGAGATTATTGTAATTTCATAATAATTTGTGACTGCTACACTTTGATGATACTAGAATCACTGAGTATTATTACTGTTATATTTGTAGTGCTGACCATGCAATAACTTAAAAATTCAGTTGATAATTTCTCTGACTTTTTTGTCACGGTTAATATAATTACATTTTTATGACATGGTAAATACAATTTAGTAATTTAAAATAATGAAATTATTTATTTTTAATATATTTTTAATTTTTTCTTAAATTTAGATTTTAATATTTATTCTCATTATTTTGTCTGTTTAATCATTTTACCTTAATTTCTTTCACATTTTATGTTGCCTATCTTTCAAAAGTTGTGCTTACATTCACAATTCTCTCTTTTTGTCTCCAATTAATGTCTTTGTGCTAGGAAACCTACTCGTTTTTCAAGTAAGTCTACATGGATGTTTTATTAATATTAGTGAATAATTACAATTATGCTGCCTATAAAAGTAATCCAGCTAAAAATAAAGCAACAAAAAGGTTAGGTTTTAGTGTCAGATCAAATATTTAGGACATAGGTCTTAAATAAGTTCTTATAAAAATCTTTAAAGTTGCTAGTGCTTATACTCAGTTTTATTATTTTTACTTATTTTTATAGATGTTGAGAGAAACTAAATTTAAAAAAAAATATTTACTGAGTGTTACTAATTGTGATTCAAAAGGTGTAAAAGTGTATACTGATTCTTGGCAATTAAAATTAGTTTTAGGTATATTATAAACAACAATGTGCTTTCTATGAGCAATTAATGTCTCAAATTAAATTGTGAAAAACAAAATTTATTTGAGTTCTTAAACTTGTTACACTTACATTTTAAAACACGGATACTCACTTTTTGCATTCCAGATTCTAGCTGGCTCTCCTCTTTCCAGCAGCTGGTTGTAGGTGGCAATCTTGATTTTCAGGGCCCGTTTGATGTTCATCAACTTCTGGTATTCACACAGCTGCCATGCCATATCCTTCATAGTGTCCTTCAGGAGGCCTCCAACTCAGCTTTATATTGGCATCCTTAATAGTCAGTTCCACACACTGCTAGGTGTCTGTGATGTCAGCCTCCAGGAAAGCCCTCTGGTGTTTGAAGAGTGTCTGTAGCTCCTTATACTGCAATAAAAAATCTGAAGATTTGGAGTGACCAATAGGGCTGGAGGTATATTTTATTAAATACGAAAGCAAACTCAGAGGAATCATTTCCTAATTCTGAACAAAGCACAAAGAAAATGGAATGTCTTTATGCACTTAGTTGGTATCAGATGACTAACCCAGAAGCAGCTTTATAGCTGCCAGAACAAAGAACAGTTAATTAACTGGTGACATGTTTTGTGATGCGCTTTACATTTCAAAAGTAATATTTCGAGAACACATTCTGCTATTAAAACCAGTCTGTTTTCTCACCTTGCAGCTGTTGAATGGAAGAGGCACAGAAACTTTTAGTTACCTGGAAACTTTGCTAACAATAGGGGGATGGTTTGCAGGAAGGCAGTTAATATTTTGCCTTAGACAGAGCTGGGAGGTATATTAAATAGCACACTACACTGGAAAATTTATTTTATAGCAACTACAAACTGTAAGGTGTTGTTTTACTATTATTGCTATTATTTAATTTCTTCTTCAATACATGGTATGGTATTTGATCTCAGCCTCAGACTGGCTGTGATTGGCGATCTCTTATTGTGCCTTTACATCAGTGATAATGGTGTCCATGGACAGCAGCACAGATGTGTTCAAGCACCGGGATTGCAACTCATGTATCTCCTCTGTATACATCTGCCTGAGGAAGTTAATCTTCAGGCAGCTGTATACAGTCAGAACTGATCAGTCAGAACTTCCAGGTGAGACTCCAGCTATACTTTATTCATGTAAGCTTCATCAATATTCTTCTTAATGAGGACAAATTTATTCTCCATCTCTGTATACTTATTGATCTCATTGTCATACTTGTACTTGAATTACTCCACCACTCCTGCATGTTCTCATGCTCCACTTCCAGCTTCATATTCTCCTGGCCCAGAGTCACCAGCTGCAGCCTAAGGTTGTTGATGTAGCTCTCCAACATGTTGTCTGAGTTTCTCTGAGCAATCCTCTGCAGCTGCCAAAGCTCCACTTGGTCTCCTGCATTTTTTCCTGCTGCTCCAGGAACTACTTTGGCTATGAAGGACGTGAAGTTGTTGAGGGTCTTAATCTGCTGTTTTTCCTGGGTGCACATTGCCTGGAAGTTAAGGTCCACCTTCTAATTAAAAGGGCTCAGCAGATTCTTGTAGACCACGACTTTTGGTGATGAGTCATCCTCTGGCCCCACCATAGCCTCCACTCAGCTCACCCTGTAAGCTGCTGCTGCCCACTCAGGAGAAGCCTAAGGAGTTCATAAGAACACCAGACCCACTTGTATAGGAGCAGCTGCTGAAGATTGACCAGCCAGAGGTGAACACAATGTAGGATTTCTGGATCACCCTGATAGACATGATAGAAGCAGGACTGGAGGCAGATGAGTTGAAATAGGAGAAAATTCCAGAAAAAGCAGAGAGGCTGCTTCTTGATCAACATTCTTAAGCTATTTATGAGAAAGTCACAGCGAATATCATACTGTATGAGCAAAAACTGGAAGGATTCTCCTTGAAATCTGGCACAAGACAAGGATGTCCTCTCTCACTATTGCTATTCAATATAGTATTGAAATTTCTATCCAGGGCAATCAGACAAGAGAAATAATTTAAGCATATTTGAATAGGAATAGAGGAAGTAAAATTGTGTCTTTTTGCAGATGACATAATTGTATATTTAGAAGACCCCATTGTCTCAGTCCAAAATCTCCTGAAACTGATAAGCAAATTCAGCAATGTCTTAGGATACAAAATCAATGTGCAGAAATCACAAGCATTTCCATATACCAATAACAGACTAATAGCCAAATCAAAAGTGAAATCCCATTCACAGTTGCTACATGGGGAATAAAATACCCAGGAATACAACTGACAAAGAATGTAGAGAATCTCTTCTAGGAGAACTACAAACCACTGCTCAATGAAATAAGAGAGGACACACACAGATGGGAAAAATCCCTTACTCATGGTTGAGAACAATCAACATTGTGAAAGTGGCCTTATGGCCCAAAGTAATTTATATATTCAATGTTATCCCAATCAAGCTATTAATGACCTTCTTCACAGAATCAGAAAATTTTTAAACTTCATACGGAACCAAGTGGGAGCTGGCATAGCCTAAACAATCCTAAGCAAAATGAACAAATCCAAGGGAATCACAGTGACTGACTTCAAACTGTACTACAAGGCCACAGTAATCAAAACTGCATGGTACTTGTACCAGAACACAGACATAGACCAATGGAACAGAACACAGGCTTTAGAAGCAACAATACATATCTACAATCATTTGATCATTGACAAATCTGAGAAAAACAAGCAATGGAGAAAGGATTCCCTGTTTAATAAATAGTGTTGGGAAAACTGGCTAGCAATGTGTGCAGAAAGCAGAAACTGGACCCCTTTCTGACACCTGACACTAAAATTAACTCCAGATGGATTAAAGATCTAAACATAAGACCTAACACAATAAAAACCCTAGAAGAAAACTTGGCAAAACCATTCAGGACATAGGCATAGGCAAGGACTTCATGACCAAGACACCAAAAACAGGCAATCAAAGCCAAAATAGACAAATGAAATCTAATTAAACTCTGGAGCTTCTGTACAGCAAAGGAAACAGTCATTAGAGTAAACTGGCAATCAATAGAATGGGAAAAACATTTTGCAATCTACTTATCTGGCAGAGGGGTAATATCCAAAATCTACAAAGAACTAAAACAGATTTACAAGAAAAAAAAAAAACAAACGAACCCATTCAAAATTAGGGGAACAATATGAACAGACATTTTAGAAAAGAAGACATACATGAGATCAACAAATGTGAAAAAATGCTCATCATGATCGGTCATCACAAAATGCAAATCAAAGCCACATTGAGATATCATCTCACACCAGTTAGAACGGTGATTATTTAAAAATCTGTAGACAATAGATACTAGAGAAAATGTGGAGAAACAGGAACACTTTTACACTCTTGGTGGGAGTGTAAATTAGTTCAATCATTGTAAAAGACAGTGTGGCAATTCCTCAAGGATCTAGAAATAGAAATACCATTTTACTCAGCAATCTCATAACTGGGTATATATCTAAAGAATTATAAATTGTTCTAATATAAAGATACATGCACATGTGTGTTCATTGTGGCACTGTTTAAAATAACAAAGGCCCAGAACCAACCCAAATGTCCATCATCAATAGACTGCATAAAGAATATGTGGCACATATATACCATGGAATTCTATGCAGTCATAAAAAATAATGAGTATGTGTCCTTTGTAGGGACATGGATATATCTGAAAACCATCATTCTCAGCAAATTGACACAAGAACAGAAAATCTAACACCATATGTTATCACTCATAGGCGGGTGTTGAACAATTTGAAGATGTGGACACAGGGAGGGGAGCATCATACAATGTGATCAGTAAGGTGGGTAGGGGAGGGACAGCAGAGTGGGGAAAGTGGGGAAAAATAATGAGAGGAGGAATACAAGACATAGGTGATGGGTGGATGAAGGCAGCAAACCACCTTGCCATGTATGTAACTATACAACAATCCTGCATGATCTGCACATGTATTCCAGAACATAATTAAAATTTTGACAAAAGAAATTTTCAAATGAAATTTTATATACAAACAAAGCTTCATAAGCAAAGGAGAAATAAAATCCTTTATATAAAAGTAAATGCTAATATATTTTGTTACCCACAGGCCTGATTACAAGAGTTTCTGTAAAAAGACCTGTGAAAAAAACCAAAACAAAGCAAAACAAAACAAACCTGGTACTAGCTACTGCTAAAACTTACGAAGTGGTATACATCATTGCCACTATGAAAAACTATATGAACTAATGGGAAAAATAACCAGCTGGAATAATAACTACAGGATAAATTTATACATAACAATATTAACTATAAATGCAAATGAGCTAAGCACCTCAAGCAAAAGACACAGACTGGCAAATTGGATAAAGAATAAAAACCCATTGCTGAGCTGTATTCAGGAGACACCTCTTACATACAAAGACATAAATAGCTTAAAAGAAATTATGGAAAAATGTTTACAAACAAATAGAAAGTGAAAAAAACAGAAAAAACAAACAAACAAACAAACAAAAAAGAACAGGGGTTGCAATGTCAGTCTCTGATAGACAAACTTTAAACCAACAAATATCAACAAAGACAAAGAAAGGCACTACATAATGATAAAGGAATCAATGCAACAAGAGTTAACTATCCTAAATAGATCTGCAACCAATATGGGAGCACACAGATAAAGCAAGTTATTAGAGGTCTACAAAGACTATGTAGACTTTTACACAATAATAATCTGCTTAGAGTCTTATACAATAATAATGGGATATGAGATACTTTAAAACCCTATTGTCAATATTAGACAGATCAATGAGACAGAAAATTAACAAAGATATTCAGGACTCGAATTCAGGTCTGAACCAAATGGACCTAATAGACAACTACAGAACTCTGAGTTCCAAAATGAACAGAATATACATTCATCTGATGACCACATCACACTTACTCTAAAATTTACCACATAAGTGGAACTAAAACACTCCTCATCAAATGCAAAAAAATGGAAATCATAAAAGTCTCTCAGATTATAATGCAATCAAATTAGAACCCAGGATTAAAAAACTCACTCAAAATCATACTGGTACATTGAAACTGAACAATCTGCTACTGAATGACTAGTAGGTAAATAACAAATTTATGGCAGAAATAAATATTTGAGATTAATACAATAAAGAATTAATAATCTTTGAGATGTTTAATAAATTTGAGATTGTTAAATAATCTTTGAGATTGACGAAAACAAAAAGACAACATGCAGGAGTTTCTAGAGCAAAGCTAGAGCAGTGTTAAGAGGAAAATATATATACCCAAAGGATTATAAATGATTATTTTATAAAAGCACATGCACACATATGTTTATTGCAGCAGTGATCACTTCTTTAGCACAAACATTTAAGCAGCAGAAGAAAGAAAGGAAGGAAGAAAGGAAGGAATGAAGAAAGGAAGGAAGGAAAGAAGGAAGAAATGAAGGAAGGAAGGAAAGAAGGAAAGAAAGAAGGAAAGAAGGAAGGAAGGAAGGACAGAAGGAAGAGAGACAAAGAAAGAAAGAGGTAGAGAGAAAGAAAGAAGAAGACAGAAAGAAAAAGAAATAGAGAAAGAGAAAGAAAGAAGGAAGGAAAAGAAAGAGAAAGGAAGAAAGAAAAAGAAAAAGAAAGAAAGAGAAAAAAATAGAAGTATACTTGTGTGTATGTGCTGGGTATCTGCATAACAGAGACAACATGCATCCACACACTCCCATATATGGAAAGCCACAAGTGGGCAAAAAGCATGGTGCTAAGTCATTGGGAAAACAGATAGAAAGGGAAACTCAAAGCCTAATCACATGACAGTACTCTTACCAATTACTCAGATAGGCAGAACACTTTCTATGACCAGAGCTGCCAATTTAATTTTGATTTTACAAAAAGATGAAGAAAGCCTGTAAATTTTATTCAATTCTGTCAAGGAAATTCTGACAGCTGAAGCAGAATTGAAAACCCTGGGATAAAATGGCCCCATTGTCTCAGGAAGGGAATAGCTGAAATCATTTAGCAAATACACGAAACTATCAAGCAAAGTGAGACACACGCTAGAATTCTGCACTGTCCAGTCTGTGAAAATTTCTGAAAGCATGCAAATATTCTACATCTGTGTTGTCCAATATGAAAGCAAGTGAGCATTAAAAATGTGGGGATGAAGAACGTTTATCTGCCAGGGCACATAGGTTTTAAAGGACTGTGGAGAAGGTGTGTACCAAGGAAATGATGCATGAAGCTGAAGCATCTGGAGCAATATGGAAATAAGAATGTGAGAATGGACAGGGGCTGGATCTTCTCCACTGTGTATCCTCAACCTCTAACATAGAAACTGGTACAAAGAAAGTCCTCAATGCTTGCAGAACAGAACTTGAGGGTGGAGATAGGAGCGTCCGGTTAGATAGTGTTGTCAGAACATCCTGAAATTCAGTAACAGACTTGGTTGGATTTCATTGTTACATAGTAGACTCAACCGTTCTAAGAACCTTCTGAAAGTCACAGTGGCTTCAGAGATTTCAGAGGCTTCACTGTGGCGTCAGAGGTTTCAGAGACTCCACTGATGAGGAGCTTTTTCTCATATGTTTGTTGGTGACATAAATGACTTATTTTGAGAAGTGTCTGTTCATATCCTTTGCCTGCTTTGTGGTGGGGTTGTTCTGGTTTTTTATTTTTTATGTTTTTATAATTTTGTTTAAGTTCTTTCTACATTCTGGATATTAGACCTTTGTCAGAAAGATAGACTGCAGATTTTTTTGACTCATTCTTTAGGTTGCCTATGGCACATATACGTACATCATGCAATACTATGAAGTTATAGAAAAGAATGAGTTTATGTCTTTTGCAGGGATAGTGCTGGAAACTATCATACTCATCCAACTACCACAGGAATTAAAAACCAAACACTGTATGCTCCCCCTTGCAAGTGGACATTAAACAATGAGAACACTTGGACACAGCGAAAGAAATATTACACAGCAGGGAATGTTGGAGGTTAGTTGTCAAGGGTAGGGATTGCATTGAGAAAGATACCTAATGCATGCTTAAGCCCCAGATGGCAGGTTAATAGGTGCAGCTAACTACTGTGGCACATTCAGAGTGACTAAAACACCAACAAAAACAAATATTGCATGCCTCTTTTCAGTCAGATGCCATGCCACTCTTTTATTATACATTAACTCATTTAATGTGAATTCCTAGATATAAAGAGATTATTACCCCTTCACATACTCCTGGTTGTACTGAGAACAATTCATCCCAAATGCATTTTTTAAGGGGGATATGGCACGTAAACCGAAATAATTTTATGAAACACTTTTGGATCTATTTAAGAACAAACTAGAGACCTGAAGCCTGGGTGAAAATATAAAATTTTGCCAGAATGGTGCCCTCCACAAGAGCAGATTCACCATTTATCTCATTTACTGTAATATCTCTAGCACTAGAATGATGCCAGAGACCCCAAAAGCACTCATCATTTGCTGAATGTGGGATGGCTCATAGCTGACTTGAGTGTCACTACTCAGAGTACATTGGGTACATCATGTCAAGGTATGGCACAGGGTTTCTAGAAGGCTTTAACACTGAACTTAACCTAGTCTAGCTCAGAATTTAAATCAGTAACTTCAGTGAAGACAATTTATAACATTCAAAGATGACACCAAGGTCAGCTAAGTTATTAGAAGGCAGAAGTTAGGATTCAAAATTGTCTCCATTGGTCAAAGAGTAAGGTATGATTAACAAGTGAGAAGTTAAGACGATAAGAAAACCCTGTACTTGGGCTAAAAGTCAATGATACAACAACAGGACATGAGAAACCTAGATTAATAACAGGCTGGCATGGTGGGTCATGCCTTTAATCCCACATTTTGGGAGGCCAAGGCAGGTGAATCAGCTGAGGTCAGAAGTTCTGACCAGCCAGGCCAACACGGCAAAGCTCTGTCTCTACTAATAATACAATAATTAGCCAGGCTTGGTGGTATGTGTCTGTGATTGCAAGTACTCAGGAGAACTGAGGCAGGGGAATCACTTGAACCAGGAAGGCAAGAACTACAGTAAGCCAAGATTGCATCACTGTACTCCAGCCCAGGTGACAGAAACTCCATCTCCATCTCCAAAAAAAAAAAAAAAAAAAAAAAAAAAAAAAAAAAAAAAAAAAAAATCAGCATCAACCCAAAAGTGTTAACTTACAGTAAGCTCAGTAAGGAATAAGAGGCAAAAGTCTGATAGGTTTGTCCAAGAAACAGCTAATGCAATTTTAGGGGGTATTAAAAGGAAGATCAGGGAGAATGATGATGTTCTCATTGAGGGACTGACTCAGTACTGGGAGTCATATAATCTTTGGAGAAGGGACTTAGTTCTGTGGATCTATTGGGATAAGATCAATAATTGACCTGTGTATGTTCTATGGGTAGGGGATGCTTTGAAAAGGTGGCAAGAGCAACTGAAAGAACTGATGATGTTTAAATGGGCCCGGGGGACCCTTTTGGATGGAAAGGGGCAGGACAAAGCACAATACTATCTTTAACTACGAAAATCTGTCTAATGAAAAGGAGATTTGACTCAAGATGGCAAATGACAGTCCTCTCATTAGCTAATTCTAAGAAACTGGTAGTGACTGCCAGGAACTGGTGCTAAGAAAGATTCTGAGACTAAGTGTGGTAAACAGGAAGTGTGATAAGTAGGAAAGAATGTTGTGATCAACTATCAGTCTTTTGATTTAGGGAAATGAAGTGCCTATATGAAGGCCAAACATTTGTTGACCCTGGACTAGACAGACTTATTTCAAAATGTTTCATAGGTCACGCCCAGGGCTCCTCATTTTGAATCACTAAAATCTAGAAACTAAGGAGTTGCTGGAACACCACCAGTGCCAGATTGAGAGAATGGTCAATGATCTTGGAATTCCCTGCTCATATTTTAAGAAGTAGGCAAATGCATGGTGAAAGTCATGGAATCCAGTTTCAGAGATCAAAAGAGATCACATTTTGAGGAAGTCTCTTTACAGCATGTATAGAAGAGCTTCCAGAAAAATTACGCAGTTCTTACTGCAGCAGTGGTTTTAGTCATGCCGTATACCTGGAGTCATGAGATTAAACTGGTGTTCCATGGGACATGTCTGTTGCAAATGAGAAGTGGCATTATACATACCACCCATAAGTCTCTAATGTGACATGTTGCTGTTAATATTATAAGCAATTATCTCACCCATAGGAGAAGTTATGGGGGCTTTTGGATAATATTTTATCTAATTATACTCATATAATCAATGGTGGGACCAAAGGTAGGGGTGGAAGTGAGGGGGTCTTAAGACACAGTATTTGTCCTTAATTAATTAATAAGTTAATTAATCAATTTTTTTAAATGTTGACTCACTCTGTCACCCAGGCTATGGTGCAGTGGCTCGATCTCAGTTCATTTCAACCTCTGCCCACCAGGTCCAAGTGATTCTTCTGCCTATGGCTTTCAAGTAGCTGGGATTACAGGTGCCTGACACCACACCCTGAAAGATATTTTTAGTAGAGGCAGGGTTTCACCATCTTTTCCAGGTTGGTATGTAAGTCCTGACCTCATGATTCACCTGCCTTGGCCTCCTGAAGTGCTTGGATTTCAAGTGTGAGCTACCATGCCTGGCCCCATATTTATTATTTTATAAACAGTCGACTGGTGATTCTACCTAACAGCACTTACAAACTGTCAGCCTATTTATAGAACACTGTTTTCATTATTCCGCTCAAAAGCCTTGATGTGTCTCAGCTACAGGATCATGTACTGGTATTCAAAACGGAATCCCATATTGTTCCATGTTTTTTTTTTTTTTTTTTTTTTTTTTTTTGTTTTTTTGTTTTTTTTGTTTTTTGTTTTTTTTTTTTTAACGGAATCCCATATTGTTCCACGTGTTTTTTTTTTTTGTTTTGTTTTTTGTTTGTTTGTTTGTTTGTTTTTTCTCAGACCTATTATTCCAATTCTGCTAGAGGTGAGTTGTTTATTTAGTTTTTCCCCAAGTTGACATTGACTGTATTCATTTGAGAACTGCTATTATTTCTCTTGTCATGACTGGTATGTTCTTCCTGATTCTGCTGGCACCACCATCTATCCTTTAAAATCCAAGTAAGTCTCTGCTCCTTTTTGATTATTTCCAACAAATTTTACAGGTTCTCCACTTCCTTTGAAGTCCTGTCACTGTTACTGCCTCTTAAAGACTTTGAATTTTTCACAGTCAGAAATCAAAAGTCATCGTACTTTTCTTCTAGGCTCTGAACAAAGCTGACATTGGTCCAATTTTGTCCTCACAGAACTTAGATACTTAATCAGGCTTATTTTACAGCACACAACTTTGGAGTCCGTAGATTCGTCATTGCCCCTAAAATTGTGCTGGATTTTGTTTGTTCTTTTGTATTTCTTTGCTTGTTTCCCCCTTGCTGTGATGCTCTCCTTTTTGCCCAGCACCCAAATACTACTACGCATCAAAGCCCTAATGGAGTCACACTTCTTCCAAGAGATGACCTGAATCACTTTCATCTGCAACCACTTTCCCTTTAATTTTTACTCAGTTTATAGTGCTATCTTAGTTCTTGCTCAATTCTCTGGCTGTAACATTTTGATTATTTCTTCTGAGAAGTTGGTTCCTTTTCTTTCTAATTACACTTAAGCCTTGTGAGGAAAGGCTCACCTTTCCTCAAAACAAACAATGGTGGGTATCGAAATGTGTTTAACTCTGCGGATCTCAATGCAGAATCAACCTGATTTTGAGATGACATAAGACAATATTTGCAGACCTTTTCGGTTATCACCCTTGGGGAAGAAGGTGTTAATAAAATGGAGACAAAAAAAAAATAAAGCTAAATCTACAATACACAGGACAGCCTCCGCAATCAAATAATCTTCCATCTCCAAAAGGCAACAGTGGTGTCATTGGGAAATCATGGGTCTGCTGACTGAATCAGTGACCCACCAAAGCAAAGCCCCCTGAGAGGGCAAACACATGCAAGTAGAAGCGTTCCCTTCATGGATGAGCCAGCCAGGGATGAGCCAGCCAGGGTATTACAGGTCTGGCCCCTGTTACCCCAGGGATTGGTGGAAATATGGCATCAACCACAGCCTCAGGGCCTGTGAAGTTCCCCAGAGACTCAAAACTCCAGCTTTCAACAGGCTTTGTCCCCTGCCTGCAATGAGAGGCCTACAACAGAAGCATAATGGCAGTCCCCTCCGAGAATATCCGCACTGGTAACGTCAGCAGGGTCAGGGATGCCCAAACAAGTCTTGTGATAGGCTACAGATGTGCTCTAGCAAGATGTGGGTGGAGCTTTTGGCCAGGGCTGGGGAACTGACCATGTCTCTTCACACCCACAGTCTGCAGGTGGCAGGTTTTTGGGAGTTTCAGGATGGGATGTGAGGGTTTCAAACTTAAGGTCTTGCCTCACCACCTTCTGTCCCTCATCTCTGGGTCCCTGCCCTCCAGCTGCCGGCACCTCAGAACCACGAGGAGAGGAGGCTGACGTGACTGGCAGAAAAGCTAACTGAGAGTGCAAGGCAGGCAGCGTTCAGCACACTTGTTCCTCCCCCAGGACAGAGACAGTGCTCTGAGGGCACAGATTGCCCCTTGTCTTGGCCTGACAGCCCAGGCGGTCGCTTAACTCATGCCACAGTGGGGAGAACAAGGTGGATGGGGAGGAAGGTGATGCCTGATGATGGCTCAGGTAGAAACACGTGTTCCTCCTTGGGGAAAGAAGGAAATGTTTTATGTTCCTTAAATCCCCTTTTCCCCTATGCCTCTTAGGGCTTGCCTGGACCACTGGCCTCCAGGCAAGTCCTAAAACGTCATTCACTTTCTGTCTGCCAATCCCAGGTAACATGTAACCATTTTTCCTCTAGTCCAACATATTCCCTATCTGACATGTTGAATCATGATGGGCTTCGTGAAAATCTGTCACAGACATTGCATGATCAGGGTATATTGGGCACAGTCAAGGCGTGTGAGTTAAACATAGCTCTGTCATAAGTTTTACAAGGGTAGCTTGTAACAGATATTTCACATTTTAATTCATCCAAAGTTTGGATTATAATGATTGTATGATACACAGACTGTGTTGGCAAATTACATTTTTTACATTTCTGAATAACTATGTCCTGAAATATTACAGTCTAATTGAAAACGCTTGACAAAATGCTGAGTTTGGGTCGACCTGAAGCGGCATGTTCAAATACTTGAACTCACAATAAAATAAGAGAAAGAAGCTTTTATATAATAAACACGTTTTAGTAAGGTTAGGCTTCTTTTATAAATCTGGCTTGCAGGTTCCTATACTAATAAATGGCTTCTAATACATTGGATGTGGGACATTGACACCACCTTGAAAATACTAACATGCTGTTTAATAATAATGTGGGAATGAAAAATTTAGTCTTTACATTATACTGAAATGTTTGAATATATAATTAGGGCAGCAAATATCTATTAGTATACTTTGCAATTGGATTAACAGCCAGGACTATGATTAACTCAAAATGTTTTTTATTGCAATATGCATTCAGAAAGCATATTTCACATTTAAGATATGTAGATATATCATGTGTATATATTACTTTATTAATTTAACTTATAAGGGGGACGATTAATCCATTTTCTTAGAAGTTTCTTTTTCTTTATATACTTATTTTGAGTGGCAACAAGCTTATCTTTCTATATTTTTGTAATATAAATGGTAGTCATTTATAGTTGAATATTTTGATTGCATTATTCTACAATCTACAGAGTTGTGACAAATTGGAAGAAATTTTTCTTATACTTCATATCCCAATTGCAAGCTGCTGAATTGGGCTTCTAGAGAAGTGAAGAGTGTACAAGAGAGCCTTCCTAATGACCAGTTTCACTTGGAAACTGGGGAAAGAAAGCTTTTTTTTCTAGAACTCACTGGGCTGCTTGTTTCATGGGGTCCAATGTGTGCAGGGGAAGGCACCTAACTTCTGGCCATGAAACTAGAACCGTTTGGGGATTGAACAACAACAACAACAAAAGGTTTCTAATGAATGTAACATATACGTCTACATTTCTACTGAGACAATCCTGCTCAGATTCCTTTCTCTCACCTCCTGTCCCTTCTTCTCCCCTCCTGTCTCCATAGTTCTCCCTTCCCCTCCTCTCCCTTTTTTCTTTATATTCCTTTCCTTTACTCCCTCCCTCCCTCACTTTCTCACTCCCTCCTCCCCTCCTTTCTTGCTTCCTTCCTTCTTTCTTTCCCTCCTTCCTTCCTTTCCTCCCTCTTTTCTTTTTTTTCTCCTACCTTCTTACCTTCCTTTCTCCCTTCTCTCCCTCCCTCCATTCTTTCCTTCCTTCTTTCTTTTTTTGTTTCTCCCTTTCTCTCTCTCTCTCTCTTTCTTTCTTTCTTTCTTTCTCTAGACACAAGTTTGAAAGCAACTAATTGATGAGTTGATGCAACAGATAGCAAATCGAGAACTGCAATTTCAGACCATTTCGGTGGAAGGAGCTCCCTCTTACTAGTCACCTCTAACTCTTTGCTTACGGGTCACTTACAAAGATGTTGCTATGAATATTCATGTTGTGTTTTCTTTCCAGAATGTGGCCTAGCAAAATGAAAAAATAAAGTTTTTCTTTTCTGTTTTTAAATTTTTTGATTAACAGTTTCTTCATTTGCTGATTGTAAAATGCTGCATTATAGCAAAGTGTATCATGACTAGGTCCATTTTACATTCTTCTTTTAATTCACATTTTACCTGCGTATTGACACTTATGTTATATGACAAGAGAATATTAAATTTGAAATCCATCTATTGGTATCTCACTTAGTCTTTTGTAAAATCATGATATGAAATCTCTATTTCAGAGCTAAAATTGATGTATCTATCTTCCATGTTGCCTGATAAGACTCTGCCAATCTGCTGAATATATGCGGTCAGCTTGGCACTGTGACAGGCACACTGGAGATATTTCATTAGTTACAGATTAGGAGTAAGACTCTGGAGACGTGAATCAAGCAACTTTTAAGTAACAATGCAGAACAGTAAACTTAGATTTCTAAAATTAGCTCTTTTTTTCTTCCCTAATGACTTCAGATGTTTTTCTTCTTTGTAATAATTATGTGAGAAAAATATAATTTAAAAAAAATCTATAATGATCTCAAATATTAAATAGGCCTTACTTTTACATTTTAGTACATTTCTAACTTTTTAACTATATTTCTTCACTGTTACTGTTGAACATGAGTACTGCATTATTATTTTAAAAGCAAATGTAGCAATCTTTATCTGTGGATATGTGTGTGTGTGTGTGTGTGTGTGTGTGTGTGTGTGTTTAGTAGACATTATTTTTTTAAGGAAAATTTTGGGTTTACAGCAAAGTAGAGCGGGAATTACAGAAAATTCCTATATATCTGCTATTTCTACACAGGCACAGCCTCCCCCACTATCAACGTCTTGAACCAAGGTGGTATTTTTGGCACAATCGATAATCCTACCCAGAAAAGTCATTATCACCATTAGCCTATAGTTTAGGTTACCTTTCACTCTTGGTGTTTTTCATATGTTTATAGTTATCCCAAAGTTTCACATTTCAATGTGTGTTTTTTTGTTTGTTTGTTTGTTTTTTCTTAGTTTGTTTTCATTTTTTTTGTTTGTTAGTTTTTGAGATGGAATTTCACTCTTGTTTCCGAGGCTGGAGTGCAATGTTTCAATCTCAGCTCACTGTAACTTCCATCTCACAGCTTCAAGATATTCTCCTACTGCAGCCTGTCAAGGAGTTGGGATTAGAGGCATGCACCAGCTAATTTTGCATAATAGAGATGGAGTTTCTTTATGTTGGTCAGGCTGGTCTCCAATTTCAGACCTCAGTTGATCCACCCACCTTGACCTCCTAAAGTGCTGGGATTACAGGTGTGAGCCACTGTGTCTGATCATGTTTCAAAGTTTTAAGGATGTAAGAAGCTTAGTACTATATTGTTTTCTTTTTCTTTTTTAAAATTTATTTATTTTACCTTAGGTGCATATGATATCTGGCATTTCTCCCCATGTTATCCCTCCCCACTCTCCCCTCCCTCCCCACTCCTCATCATCTCTCCTTTATACTCCCAAGTGTCCCCGTGTATGATGCTCCTCTCCCTGAGTCCATGTGTTCTCATAGTTCAACCCCCACCTATGAGTGAGAACATATGTTGCTTGGCTTCCTGTTCTTGAGTCAGTTTGCTGAGAATGATGGTTTCCAGATTCTTCCAAGCCCCTACTAAGGAAATGAACTCATGTTTTTTTTTTTTTTTTTTGACTGCACAGTATTCCATGGTGTATATGTACCACATTTTCTTTGTCCAGTCTATCATAGATAGGCATTTGGGTTGGTTCCAGGTCTTTGCTATTGTACAGTACTGCAGTGAACATACACGTACATGTGTCTTTATAGTAGAACAATTTATAGTTCTTTGGGTATATACCCAATAGTGGGATTGCTGGATCAAATGGAATTTCTATTTCTAGATCTTTGAGAAATTTCCACAATTTCTTCCACAATGGTTGAACTAACATACGCTCCTACCAAATGTATAAGAGTGTCCCTTTTTCTCCACATCCTCTGTAGCATCTGTTGTCTCCTGATTTTTTAATGATTGCCATTCTATCTGGTGTGAGATGATATCTCAGTGTGGGTTTGATTTGCATTTCTCTAATGACTAGTGATGATGAGCATTTTTTCGTATGTTTATTGGCTGGCATCATATGTGTCCTCTTTTGAAAAGTGTCTGTTCATAGCCTTCACCCACTTTTGAATGGGGTTGTTTGCTTTTTTTCCTGTATATCTGTTTTACTTCTTTCCAGATTCTGGATATTAGCCCTTTGTCAGATGGATAGTTTGCAAAAATTTTTTTTCCAATTTTTTGGTTGCCAATTCACTCTAATGATGGTTTCTCTTGCTGTACAGAAGTTCTGGAGTTTAATTAGATCCCATTTGTCTATCCTGAGTTTTATTGTCATTGCTGTTGGTGTTTTAGTCATGAAGTCCTTTCCTATGCCTACGTCCTGGATGGTTTTGCCTACATTTCCTTCTAGTGTTTTTATGGTGTTAAATATTTAATCCATGTGAAGTTAATTTTTGTGTAAGGGGACAGGTAGGGGTCCAGTTTCTGCTTTCTGCACACCACTTATTAAACAGGGAGTCCTTTCTTTATTGCTTCTTTTTGCTGGGTTTGTCAAAGATCAGATGGTTGTGGATGTGCAATGTTTCTTCTCAGATCTCTGTTCTGTTCCATTGGTCTGTGTCTCTGTATTGGTATAAGTACCATGCTGTTTTGATTACTGTAGCTTTGTAGTATAGTTTGAAGTCCTGTTGTGTGGTGCCTCTGTCTTTGTTCCTTTTGCTTAGGATTGTCTTGGCTATGCGGGGTCTCTTGTAATTCCATATGAAGTTTAAAGTTATTTTCCAGTTCTGTGAAGAAGGTCTTTGGTAGCTTGATGGGGATAGCATTAAATATACAGATTAGTTTGGGTGGTATGGTCATTTTCACAATATTGAATCTTCCTAATTATGAGCACAGAATGTTTATTCACCTGTTTGTACTCTCTCATTTTGTTGATCAGTGGTTTGTAGCTTCCCTTAAAGAGGTCCTTTGCATCCTTCGTTAGTTGTATTTTTAGGTATTTTATTATCTTTGTAGCAATTGTGAATGGGTGTTAGCTCTTGATTTGGCTCTTTGTCTGTTATTGGTTTATAGAAATGCTTGTGAGATTTGAACATTGATTTTATATCGTGAGACTTCACTGAAGTTGCTTATCAGTTTGAGAAGATTTTGGGCTGAGATGATGGGGTCTGCTAGATATACAATCATGTCATCTGCAAATACAGAAAGTTTGACTTTCTCCTTTTCTAATCAAATACGCTTTATTTTTATTTTTTTCTTGCCTGATTGCTCTGACTAGAACTTTCAATACTATGTTGAATAAAAGTGGTGAGAGAGGGCATCCTTGCATTGTGCCTGATTTCAAAGGGAATTCTTTCAGCTTTTGTCCGTTCAGTCTGATATTGGTTGTACGTTTGTCATATATTGCTTTTATCATATTATGATACATTCCATCAATATCTAGTTTATTGAGAGTTTTTAGCATGAAGGACTGTTGAATTTTATCAAATGCCTTCACTACATCTATTGAGATAATTATGTGTTTTTGTCTTTGGTTCCATTTATGTGATGGATTACATTTATTGATTTTCATATGTTGAAACAGCCTTGTATCCCCAGGATGAAGTCTACTTGTTCATGATCGATAAGCTCCTGATGTGCTGTTGCAATCTGTTTGCCAGTATTTTATTGAAGATTTTTGTATTGATGTTAATCATGGATATTGGCCTGAAGCTTTATTTTTGAGTTGAGTCTCTGCCTGGTTTTGGTATCAGATGATGTTACAATCATTACAGCAAACAAACAAACAAAAAACAGCAACAATAGCAACAAAAACACTGCTATCAGCCAAGCACAAAAACATGTATTTCTATAGGACTCACTTAGCTTTGTCATGGCAATATGAGTGAAGTAGAACATGCTTTTTTCTGTGTGCACTTCCAAATGTTCCCTATTTCTAAATATACCAGTGGTTAGTTTAGGGACCCAAAGTACTCCAATATGACCTCATCTTAACTAAGCAGAACTATAATGACCCTCTTTCTAAATGAGTCTATACATACATTCTGAGGTACTACGACTTAGGACTTGAACAAAATAATTTTGAAGAGGACACATTTCAATCCATAACTGGTGTTTTTTGAAGAAAAAAAAAAACATATTTTCAAAGAAAGAGTTACACTGGAGTAAGACCTCATTTCAAGTTGTAAATTTCCACTTTACATTATGGTGGGGCAGTCTCACCTTCTGTTCACTGAAGCATTTTCCACCCAGAAAAAGGACACTCTCAGCTCTGGCAGAACTGTGTCCTGTTGATGACATAGAGGAGTGCTCACAGCTGTGGCTGAACACTCCACAAACCTGAAGAAACTTAATTTTAAACCCAGTTTATGTATCTCAGTCTTCCATCACAAATACACTGCATGTGTTTCAAGAATATTGTATCAGTGAACTGGCTGCTTTTGTGTTTTTCATTTCTAAGAAAGATTATGCCTAAATTATGTTACATATAACATTAATAACACTTCATAAAATAAGGCAATATTTTGGAATAAAGTACTTCTTTATGATGCTTATGATTTGCACATAAAGGCTTGTTTTTGCATATCATTTTTAATATGTGATTATAAAAATTATTTTTTTTTGGGAAATTGGCCTATTGAAGTAACTCCCTTAGGATGCACAGCTTACTTTTCAAACTAGTCTCTCCCCATCAGAACTATTTCTGGCAAATGCCTTGACAACAGGGTTTTAATAGCCAGGTGGGTATGTATTTAGGAACACAACTCATGGTAGTTATTTTTAGATGATCATGAAAATAATTATATTTCTTTATTTTTCCTCTTTTGATGTTCATAGTCAATTTTATTAGGGAACAGTAAAGAGAGTAAGGAATCAGCCTACTTAAGGAAACACTACTTCATAATTTAATGTAAAATGTTTTCATCTACTTTACAAGTAAGTGTCAGTACTATTAATGGAGAGCATAACCCACCAGGTATGGTTTCTTCTATTTTCAAATAGTCAAGAAGAATAAGTGCCACTTGCTTTTTTTTTATTTGGCATTTTGGTCTTTTTTTCTTCTTCTTCTTTTCTTCTCTCTCTCTCTCTCTTTGCCTCTCTCTCTCTCTGTCTCTCTCTCTCTCTCTCTCTCTCTCTCTCTCTCTCTCTCTCTCTCTCTCTCTCTGTCTCTCTCTCTCTCTGATCTCACCCTTCCTTTTAACAGAGTTGCATTTTGTCCCGCAGGCTGAAGTACAATGGCATGAACTCAGCTCACTGCAACTTTTGCCTCTTGGGTTCTTTTGCCTCTTGGGTTCAGATGACTCTGCTGCTCTAGCCTCCTGAGCAACTGGTATCACAGGCACCCACAATCATCCCTGATTATTTTTTGTATTTTTAGCAGAGACCAGTTTCATCATGTTGGCCAGGTTTGTCTCAAATTTCTGACCTCTGATAATACACCTGTATCATCCTCTCAAAGCTTTGAAATTACAGGTGTGAGTCACCAAAACTGGCCCAGATAGATTGATCTTACTATAACAATCCAAAAATAAATGTCATAGTTCAGATTTCATAGATATATTTAAAATTAAAATATTCTGTATTTGGAAATAAAATGTGATAGCATATACATTCATATTAATTTACTTATACATTTAGAGATTTTTCAAGGAGGTATAAGCAGTATACACAGAAGTACTCAGGAAGTCAAAAACACACATGTGCAGTGCTAAGTGTCAAATGCCTGCTTCTTGCAGTGGCTAGGAATAGGGGTCCTGCTACACAGTGAGAATCTGGATCTGTGTTTGTAAAATAAGAAGCTGTGAGCCATTGCAAACCCAGTGACATGTGCT
Organism: Saimiri boliviensis; assembly: GCF_048565385.1. NCBI lineage: Eukaryota > Metazoa > Chordata > Mammalia > Primates > Cebidae > Saimiri > Saimiri boliviensis. The sequence goes on along the minus strand of NC_133471.1, from coordinate 15,573,004 downwards.
GGTTATGCCACTTTATATTCTTATATTTTCTTTCTTCAGATTGTAAACTGTTGATGCCCATACTTGTAAAAAGTTGTAAGGCATTATTTAGGATAGTAGTTAAGGCAAAGCTTGGATTACATTAACATTTCCACCTAGTCTTCTAGATGCTTGAAAGGTCTCTGTTTAAGGCAATGGAGAAATACAGCAGATCATGAATACAGACTCAATGACAACACAGGTACCTCAGTTATTGCAGTGACTTTATTTGCATTATACATTTAAATTGTAATAGTTGATTTGTAAGTGGAGCAAAGGTGGAAGTCACATATTTTTATGAAATGTTTAGAATGTGCCTGGGCGTGGTGACTCATGCCTATAACCCTAGCACTTTGTAAGATCAAGATGGTATGCCAGAGGGGGCTGGAAATGACTCTTTTGTTTTTATGGTAAGACCTTACTGTAAAATAGTTAACATTCATTGAAAAGCAGGTAATACAACATGCTGATGGTGAGCACCTAAACAATTTTTTTTTTTTCCATTCTGAGTTACATTTGAGAAGTAATTCTAAGTTTTGTCTTGTTTTCTTGTGGAGACGTGCTATCATAATTTTTACCAATTTATTTGATTGCTTAAATAGTTTTGTTCAAGGTTGGTTGTGGTAGTTAGTATCTATTTTAAAGTGATTCCTAGCACAACTGTTTTTGTCTTATTTTCTCCCTTGGTAGTGCACAAACTAAGATGATGTCCTAACCTATTATTTATAATCCAGATGGCTGTGATGAAAGCCAGCCATAGCTCTTGGGTGAGTGACAGCAAGAAGACATGCCGCAGCTGTAGCACAGTGGTACCCGTACCCTGAAAATAGCCTTTTCTCCAGTCTGATGCAGATGAGGTGGGAACTAGTAACACACTTCCTGTGTGTATATTACTAAAGTTAACTGCCAAATTTTATGTGTGTCTAAGTCTTTGAAGAAGTTGAAAGGGAAGTGTAGCATTCAGTGAGACTTCCAAGGTGGGCTGCAGAAGAGGTGAGCTTCACTGCATTTCAAGTCTGAACACGTGGAGAAGGGCACTGGAGCACATGGGTAGAACGGCTTTAGTCTTTACTAAGGCATGCGTATCTTTTCTCCAAGTTCAGTAGCTATCTTTTTTTCTAAACAATGAACTCTATCTGTGGAAAAACATTCTATTCATGGCTTCAACCTAGCTGGATGTATGGCAGACCATATGGAGAAAACCCTGTATGATAGAGGCCCACCCTTCCATCATATCATGGTACATAATCTATAATTCTTCTTCCCAGAAAGGTTCTGGAGCTGTTTCTCACTGTTTCCACTGCCACACTCACCACTTTCTCTAAAAGATGATGTAGATTAAATGCACACATGAAGTTTTATTTTTTTCTATAGCCAGAACTTCCTAGAATATTTTCCTTGCAAGGACATAGATACTCTCAATCTCTGCTCTGCTCAGGTAATACCCATGTTCTTTAACTTTTTAGTATTTCAACACTTTCTGTTTGTCAGTCCAGAGTCCCTGAATCAACTTAATATTCACACACCATCTTTCACTGGGTACCAACCAGATGCATTTTTCTACTTTATGACTCTACAAAACATAAACATTTTGAGAGAATGTACATGATGGTGTCATAATATAAAAGGAAAAAACTATGTTTGTACAGAAATGTAAAAAGGTTTTCTCCTGAGGCAAGAAAGAGTATAAATGTTTGGAATTCAACTAACAATTTTTCCCCATGGATGAAAAGTAACAAAAATATTTAGTCCAATAATGGAATTGTCATTTTATATCCTCCACACAGCTAATTGTAATTGTTACATCAGTTGCATATTTGTCTCTTCTCCGAGTTTAGTAGTAGTCTTTTCTCTAAAAACTGACCTCTCTCTATGAAAAGATATTTCATTCATGGCTTCAACCTAGCTGGATATATGACAGACCATATGGAGCAACTCCTGTGTTACTGGAGCCCATGCTTCCCTCAGACTATGAAGCATAATGTGTGATCCTTCTGTTCAGAAAGGCTCTGCTGCTGCTTTTCACTGCTCCCACAGTCATGCTCATTAACTGCTTTGTTCTGCAAACATCTTCTATTGTATTTTCCATAAAGTGTTTCCATACGGCAAAATCGACCCTTATGTTAGAATGTTACTTACTATAAAAGCTTGCTTACTGTAATACTTTCACATTGGTTCCCATTGGATTGCGGCAGGAAAATAAATCTAATTTTTTAAAAACCTCCTTTGTATATGATAGTCACCTCCCAACCCAGCCTGTCTTTTGATATTCTGATCACTCTGCAATCTCATCCACACTAAGTCTAGGCTTTGGTTAGCCTCTGGAGAATCAGATGGTCACCAACTGCACAGCATATGAACTTTATCCCCCCCAAAACACCATTTGCTTTAACAAGTCAAATAATTGCAGCAAGTCTTTTTGGAACAACAACAACAACAACAACAACAAAAATCCTTGAGGTCAAATCACTAAGCAATGTTCAGTGATAGAGAAGAAATTAAGTAAATACATGGCTGAATAAAAAGATGTCTTTATTTACCTTCTGACAAAGTACAGTCCTTCTTAGTATTTTCTCTGATAAGATTCCCTTGTGTCTTGTGTTAAAAAGCAATGGTGTTACTTCAACTAGAAAAGTTTTTCCAAAGGTGAAGAAAGTAGCACAAAGTCCTCTAGTGTAATCGTAATGTTTTATTCTCCACACAGCACATTATAATTGTTACATCAGATATCACATGCACACTTGTCCTTTACCAAGTTCAGTAGTAAGCATTTTTCTTAAAACTGAACAGTATCTATGGATAGGCTTTCAATTTACAGACAGCTAAAATCTAGCTGTATGTGTGACAAACTGTCTGAAGTAGTTTGTACCACTGGGGGCCTGCCATTCTCCTGGGGCTGTGGAACATGATTATGGGGGTTGAAGTGCATTAATGACATGCAAATTATGAGTAATTGCCAATGAGAATAATTCTAATGATATGTAGAATAAAAATAGAAACTATTAAATTATTTTGAAGAGAATTAAAAAGTAAATAAGAACGCATTGCAAATACCTCATACTTGAATAATCTAACATTATTGCATTTGAAAATTATTTTCTTAATCCAAGAATGAAAGAATAAAATGCTAATTGCTTAACAATATGCATATAAAATGTAGCTGTTGGCCAGTTAGGGTGGCTCATGCATGTAATCCCAGGACCTTGGGAGGCCAAGGTGGGCTGGTCACAAGATCAGGAGTTCGAGACACTTTCTCCAGGTTTGCACAAGGAGAGAGAAGCAAAAAGCCCACCTAGGAAAAAATTTTTACTATTTTGCCTGCTTATCAGTCTTCTGAGTTTTGTTTCCCTACCTCAAGTCTAAGCCAATCTTTTAAAGATTAAACAAATAAATTTTTCCAGGTTGGATGAAGATTATAAAAGAGATAGAAGCGCTTTTAAACCATGAAAGTAGGAAAAACACCACAGAAAGCAGTTCCAAATAGGGTGGTTAAGACGTATTGCCTGTTGATAATGATGTTTCCCCTTTTTCTTGCCTTCTCTATTTTCTCTTATCCTGTGTAGCCTACTATATAAGACATATTGCTCATCTCCAAATTTTTTCTCTCTTTTTTGCTTGCAGAGCTGCCTGTTTTGCTGCAGTTATGGTTTGGCTTTGAAACAGAATAACATTTCTTCACGAGAGGTCAAATATCTGAGTTAAATCTTGGAAAATGTATATACCTATCAGGATTGTCAAATTAATTGTCATGAGTCTTTCTTTGTCTGCCTAAGGTCCTGCAGTAATAAGGGAACTTGAAAAAAAAAAAAAAAAAAAAAAAAAAAAGAGAACACTCAGATGGTCTCCCTGAAACTTCCTTTACTAATTTTTGAAAATTATTTTCTTGGAGACTGTCTGACATGATTGCTGAATGGACTGGATTACTTTGCAATACTTGAAAAGGGCTAAAAATAAGGCCATGCCCTTGTACAAAGTAAAGTAAGAAATGTTTTTCTATATGTTTCAGGGTCCATGAAGTCCATGTGCTTTAAAAAAAAAAAAACACACTTATATGAATACAGTGGCTTGCGCCTGTAATCCCAGCTCTGAGAGGATGAGACAGGCCTATCACAAGGTCAGGAACCCAGGACAGGACAAAACTCCCCAACATGGTGAAATCCCCTCTCTACTAAATCAAAATTTGCCAGATATATGGGAGCATGCCTGTGATTCCAGCTACTTAGGAAGCGGAGACAGGAGAATCTGTTGCACTCGGTAGGCAGACATTGCAGTGAGCCAAGATTAAACCACTGCACTCTACCATGGGTGACAGAGTGAGACTTCCTCAAAAAAAAAAAAAAAAAAAAAAAAAAAAAAAAAAAAGAAAAGAAAAGAAAAGAAAAAAGAAAAAGAAACTCTCCAGCAGTGTGCATATTAAAAACTATTAAAAACACTCTGTTACCCATCGGAAAGAGAAGCAAGAATAAAAGGATTCTTATGGTCTTCCTCCTTCCAGTATGTGAGCCAGAATGGAGATAAATATATTAGGAGGAGTTCCGTAACTAGTTTATTTGCTATGAAATCCAAGCACCCATTTAAATGTGCCAACTATGACTGCAGTAATGAACCTCTAAGCCATGACATCAAAGACACTAAACTTTTGGGCATTAGTTATGCTTTTAATTCTTCTTCATTAAGAATTAAGCAGAGTTAAGTTTTGTGTTGAGTAGAAACTATATAATTGGGCAAAGCACCTTTAAGGGAGAATTTATGCTAGTTGAGACTTTATATCATGCTATTATGGCAGTGCTAAAGCATTTGCCCATAGAGAAATTGTTCCCATTAACTTCTGGGCTTAAAATTACCTTAACTAATTAAATACTCTCAATACAATATATAATAGTTTTTTTTTTAAAGGAACATGAAAACTGAATGGCTGTTTTTCTTTCAGTGGGACAATATTGAGACTAAATTTTGGCTACAGAATACATCTTTCTCCTACTTGTTAGAGACAGAAACTTTCCATCTCAGAGGAGGACTAGAGCTTACTTTCTAACATTTTAAAATGAAGCTATGGTGTTGCTCTGAGAAAAGAGAAACAATGTGTGTCCAATAGAAGATTTCCATTTCTAGTAGGTGGTGACGTTGGCTTAGGAATGCTATGTACTCATCAGAAAAGTAGTAGCAAGTAACCATACCACAAGGGAAAAGGGAAATACTTTGTTTCTATACTAAAAATGCCTGCACGTTTCTCACAGAGAAGGAGTAAGAGGCTATGGATAAGGAATAGTTTTACAAGAGAATAGTTAAGGATTCTCTGCAAACACCCGGAATGGGCTATTGGAAAATAAATTTTACTCCAGAGACTTTTAAATTATTCCTGGATGCCTCCCAGTCCAAAGTTAAATACTCCTGATTAAGGAGGCATTCTCCATGTTCACCCCAACACACCCCAAATCAATATCTTTAGTACAGAAGTCAATGTTAAACATATGCACTAGACTAATGGATGAACATTAATTTATTTTATTTGTATTAATGTAGAGGGTAAGTATGCTGTGGAATGATAGAACAAGTTTCAAGTCTGTCCCCATATTCAGCACTTTGACAAACGCCATACCCTGAATTTTTAGCCTATACACCAAAATGATGTGCTCTGGTGAGTGGAGGAACACAAGGTCTCTTGTCTCATTCCAACTGGATAAAGTGACACAGACACATGTGAAGTGGTTCTAAAAAGTAGAAAGTTTAATAGGCAAGAAAGAAAAGAGAAGAAAGAAGAAGTACTGTTTTCTGTAGAATGATGGTGTAAAGGGATTCTATGCTTGGGAAGGCAATTCTTCACATTTTTTTTTTTTTCCTTAGAACCCAAGTTAGGCACAGTAACTCATGTGTGTTATCCTGGCATATTGGGAGGCCCAGGCAGGAGGATTGCTTGAGGCCATGAGTTTGGGACAAGTCTGGCAACCATAGGAAATCCCAGTCTCTAAAACAATAAAATAAAATAAAATAAAAATTCAAATATTCTTCAAGAACAATAGAAGAAACCCGAAGTGATGTGAAAATCAGCCAGTTACATGAGAAGCCTGGAGCAATTGGTGACAAATTTACTAGGCATGCAGGCTCTTGAAAAAACTGGCCCTTCCACCCTTGAGTTTTAATATGCAGATGCAGATTCCCATACGTTCTGCACACATGGGAATATGTGGGCGAAGCCATGTTTCCAGGCACATGTGGGGACAAGGTCAAAAAGAAGAGGGTAGAAATTGCCATGTTTGGTTAGATTCAGTTTCTAATGGCTGGCATTTACATCTGAAAGTTTGTGTCTTGTGCTCTAAAAGCCTGGGTTTTTCTGCTAGGCAAGAAATGATACTGGGGCTACTTTAAAAGAGACGAAAATCTTTCAAAAATGCCATTTTTCTCTCAATCTACTGATAATATTTTTTCAATACTTCTTACAACAGTTATATCTCCATATTATTGAAGTGCATTATTTGTTTTATTTTTGTACCACATGTAAATTTTTAATTTTTATGTTGTTAGCTTGATCAATATTTATACTTATTTCTTCCACATTACGTAGAATGCTTGAGAAGGTCATTCTTTACATTTTCTTTTAGAACCCAAGTCTAGGCACAGTAGCTCATGTGTGTCATCCTGGCATATCGAAAGGCCCAGGCAGGAGGATTGCTTGAGGCCATGGGTTTGATACCAGCCTGGCAACCATAGGAAATCCCTGTCTCTAAAAAAAAAAAAAAAATTCAAATCTGCTTCAAGTGCTGGTTGGTGATGTGGTTTTTCATTCCCAAGTACTTGGGATACTGAAATAAGAGAATTGTTTGAGCCAGGAGTTTAAGGCTGAAGAAAGCCATAACTACACCACTGCACTTCAGCCTTTTCTGTCTCCAAGAAAAAAACAGAAAAGAAAAGAAAAGAAAAAAAAAAAAAAAAAAAGAATAACTATTGCATAAAATGATTATGTGATACTATCCAAGATTGTGTAACCAGTGAGCAGTGGCTGAAAGCTCTAAAACAGAACTGTTTTCATTGTTTTTTTTTAGCTTTTTGATGAATTTTCAAAAATGAATTTGAAGAAAATCATCAAGCTGTAGAGAGTTGTAACATGAAAACTCAGACAGCTTTGATATTTATCAAATAATCTCTAAGAACTAATAGTCTTCTTTCATAATTTCAGTTCTGCTGTTTTCATTTTGAATGAAGGTAGTTACCTGATTTACCATATGGTGTGGTGGCTCCATGAATTATAAAAATGCAACCTGCCAACAGCAAGGGATTTTACTTCTTCTGGAATGATCTTCTGGTGGGGGGCAGTAGTGCTCTTGAATGTCATTTCCTCACCTCTTGAATGCCAGCACTACATTTACCAAAGCATGCAGGAATTCAAAGGCTCATATTTTTTCTTTTTGTGTGTGTGTGTGTGTGTGTTTTACCTCTGCTAACTGAGAGATTCTTTCTCATGTATTGTCTTAAATTTACATCCACCAAGTTAAAATATAATAGACTATTTGCTTTGCAAAGACCTAGAGAAGTCATTGGCCAATCTCTTTAATCTATACTTGAGAACATTGAGAACCTCAGAGAAAGATACATTTGGAAACATTCTGCATCAGAACTGATAGCTTAGCCAATATTCTCTTACCTATTATCAGGAGATTTTTATAGTATACAGCTGTTCTCCAATACCATACTGTCCTTCAGTTTTGTGTTGAGTAGATATGCAAAACTGCTGTTTAAAATGATGTGCTAAATGAATTTTTCATCATTTCCTACTCTTTAATAGTAACAGTAACTTGTAAAGGTATGTTTGTAATTTACAAAACGCATCATGTGACTATGTCTTTAAATAAAAGTAGATTTAATTCCATTAGAAATGTATTACTTGTTATTTATCAAGTGGTGCTATCAAATATGTGGGCCACACACATAACTTCAAGTTTTCTAGTAGCCATATTGAAACAGTAAAAAGAAATAGGTAAATTTTTCTTTAATAATACAATTAACTCAAGACATTCAAGTTATAACTTCAACATGTATTGAATATAAAAATACCGATGAGATATTTTACATTTATATTTTTGCACTAAGCCTTTGAAATTTCATGTGCTTTTTACATTTAAAGCACATCGTAGTTCAGACTGGTCACTTTACAAGTGTCAGTGACCCCACATGGCTGGAGAGTCTTGTGTTTAACAGCATTTGGAAAATACAGAAAAGTAGATGAGAAAATATGTGTAAAGTCAAGCATAGCACAGAATAACAATTTTGATGTTATTATCTACTTCTGTCAGTCTTTTTCCCACATGCATACTTTTTTGGTGGTTGTTATACATGGTCAATATTGCAGTCTGCATTCATACTTACATTCTGCTGTGTGGTCGATTTTGATCCATCGTTGGTTTTACAGCCATTGGACTAATGAAAGTGTCAGTAGGCCTCATGTTATTTTTGTTTATGCTATTATGTAGTCACTTATTAAGTTACATTTTCATTTACTTTTTACTTATAAAGTGGAAGTGTTGAACTACATGACATTTGATTCTTTAAAATCTATTGTTTTGGATCTGAAGTGAGTTTTAAACAAAATACAATAAGGAGCTTTCTGCCTTAGCATTTAGACAGACTGTAGTAGGAAGATATCCAAATATATTCTGACTTAAACTGTATCCTTGGATTTCTTTTTCTCGAACGTTATAATAAACAGCTTCAACCAACCATATAGAAAAGTTGAAAGAATTTTGCAGTGAACACCTTGCAGACCTACCACCTATACACCACTGCTGCATTTGTATTACAATTGCTTCCTTTTTATCTGTCCATTCATTTGTTCATTCATCTTGATTGTGTATGTGTTTGCATGTGTATGTGTGTGTGTTTCTACCTAAATAAATTGTGAACACCTATGATTTCTCCTAAGTATAATCTTTACTTTTGAACCAGAGGCTTGGCCTCGTACACACCTGGCCATGCTTCTGTATCCTAATTTGACATGTGATATTTTAATAGGGGAGAAGCTTCAGCTTATTGATGATCAGTTTGAAGACACTTATCCTCAGCATATCAAGGATGAGATGTATTTAAACACAGAATTAATGTTGAGCCTAGCTGTGAAAAGAGAATTTGTTATTGTTCATATAGTACACTATTTGAAATTTTTATTTTTGTGATCAATTTTAAGATGCTGAGATAGCAAAAATTAAAATGAAAGCAAAAAGCAAGAATAAACCAGCTGCATTCTAAAACAATTTTGAGATATCTTGTCATGTAAAATCTACAGACTTTATTCAAGAAAAGAGCCAACTTGAGAGAATTAATAAGCACCATGAGGTGCTATACACCTATTTTACTGGTGGCTATGTCCTGCAGTTATTAGTATATTGGCTCAAGATCCAGAAATGAAGTGGTATAATGAATAAAACAAGGCTGTAAAGTAGCAATAGGAATCAGGATCAACAGATCAAATGAAAAGAATGGACCTTGAAAAGGATACACAGATTTGCTTTCTCTTAGATCAATGGAAAGGCAGGAATTGCAGAGCTAAATGATACATTGAAGCTATGAGAAACAAACCCTAAATAAACTTCATCTTCTCAGTTAAGAGGGTTAGATGATGCATTTTAGGAGCAACTTGGAGGTGTAGAGTAGCTCATGTGAGTAAGGTAAGAATAACTCATAAAGGTAGACAGAAGTGATAACCTATATTGAGAGTTCATCTGTGGATGGGGGAGCCTGGAATTGAGATACCAAACCATATACTTGTAAATGAGTTTTCTGTTCCAGCTCTGGGGAGAAACTGTAAGCGCCTCTCCCTCTGATAATTTCTGTGAGAGTGGAAAGACGGAGATATTTAAACTGTGGAGTTCTGCAGAGCCTAATTAATTTGAATTTATGAAGGCAGCCTGTTTAATTGAAAATTCTGGGTCTTTCTTGGGTTGTGAAGGGAAGCAGAGGAGAAGGAAGGGGGCCACAAAACTAGGGGAAAGTGAGGGTTGTGTGGCAGCCTCAGTGGTGAAGGACTAGATCTGCAGAACCTGACAGAAGAATAAGAATTGCCCAAAAGCCCCGAATTGCAGGATGGGGGTTCAGGTGGAAACTGGAAACCAAAGGCATTGTGCTGCCATTGGATGATGCCATGGAAATGAGAAAGGATCAAGATTCCTTAGGTAAAAGAGTACCTAAGGTCAGAAAGGTCATCCTTGTGGCCATTTCACCTGGGGAATGGTAAAGTAATTGGACAAGAGTCAATGAGAATGAGGAGTGGCAGAGAATTTATGTCAGCAAGTGGGATTGGATCTATTTCTTTAGAAAATTATATTCTTATTCCATAGTGTGTCTTAGACATGAATGGATTCACAGCAGTATTTTTTAACACACATCCAGAACTGCTGCTACCAGACGTCCAAAGTAGAAAGGATTCCCCCATAGTGTCCACTCTTCCTTGGGTATTCTCAATAAGACTTAATTGTTTAATGATAAGGGCAACCCCATCTACAATTTTGTGTAGAATTTCTTGGAATTGGGCTTACATCAGTTCTAAAATTGAATGTTGGAAACACAGATCTTTGAGATGATTGGATTGTTTTTAGACTAATACCTTCATCTTCAAGATAGATGATTGACTAGATTTCTGTTTGACTGCAAGTATATGAAGGCCTTGAAAAAGATTGCCATTCTCATATAAAACACAATGCTTATATTTCATCACCTGGAATGGCAATCCCTCTCTCTCCCTGATAAAACCATACTGTCTTTCAAGATCCACCTTAGATGTCACCCCTGATATGTCTTCCCTGACTCCTGCTGAGTGACTCATTTAGACTTCATTTCTGCATGAAATTTTTATTTACTTCACTTATGAAATTATAGTATTTTATTGGGATTGTTTCTCCCTGACTACATTTTGAGGTCTTTAAAGATGAAGACTGCATCTGTCTACCTTTTTATATCCAGTTCTCAGTATGCTGCTTGGAATATGACAGCACATTTAGTAAATTCTTGCTCTGTGGAAGACAAATGGAAGGATGGCCCATTTATTTAAAAGCTCATATGAGCTTGCTAACTCTGAGTCAAAATGACCCACAAACTAAAACATTAAGACAGCACTGTTACTAAAAATAGTGGAGATTTTTATTCATTTGAAGGTTTAATGCTCAATGCACATTTTCTTTAATTATTATTCCTGAAGAAGTTACCAAATTTTATGTAAGGGGGCAAGGCCTCTCTGGTCATGCCTCTAGTTCTAGCACTTTGAGAGGCCAAGGTAGGCATGTCATTGAAACCCAGATGTTCAAGACCAGTCTAGGCAGAATGACAAAAGTTGATGTCTAGAAGTAATACAAAAAATTAGCTGAAGTTGGTGGTGTGTGCCTGTAGTTTCAGATACTTGGAGGCTGAGTTAAGTATTAAGATTCTTTGAGCCAAGAAGGCAGAGGATGCAGTGAGCCAAGATTACTCCAGTGCACTGCAACCAGGGCAACAGAGCATAGCAATGTCTAATTATTTTTATTATTATTTAGAAAAGCGACTGAGTGATGTTAAACACTGGGTATCATAAATGACATAAGGGATTTTAGGAATGCATGGAAGTTCAGTTTAATAATAATTGGGGTGTCAATATTTATGCAGTAGAATATTTAGTTGAATAAGTTTGAAACCTTGCTTTTTAACAAGGCTGAAAAGATTCCAAATCAAGGCTGAATTTTTTTCTTTCTTTGTTTCTTTTTTTTTCAGATGAAGTTTCACTTTGTCACTCAGGCTGGAGTGCAGTGGCAAGATCGCAGCTCATTACAACCTCCATCTCTCACGTTCAAATGATTATCCTGCCTCAGCCTCCTGAGGTTACAGATGCTTTCCAGGATGACCGGCTAAAGTTATTTTATTTTTTTTAAATTAATTAATTTTTTTTTTAGTGATGTAGTTTCACCATGTTGGACAGTCTAGTCTCGGACCCCTGATTTCAGGTGATCTGCCTCCCTTGGCCTCTAAAATTCCTGGAATTACAGGTGTGAGCCACTGTATCTGCCTAATTTAAAATATCTTGAATGTGTGTAGTTATCCTCAACGTCTGTACTTTGTTTTTTTAGAATTGAGAAATAATTATATTTATTTACTTCAGTTTTGGTTTCATTAGGTTGAGAAATTACTAAATATATGTCTAAATATTATAATATTTATTGTCAAGTACAGTTCTTGTTTACAAAGGTGATATCACATAGCTTTAAAAATACAAGTTAAGAGGAAAAAACACCAGGTTTTGCTTTTGAAATATTAGATGTTAGAATGAAAAGCATAATAAAATACTATCATCAAATTACAGTAAGAGCAGACAAAATATCTGGGGAGGCAATTAATACATGAACAGATCACAGGTTATGTAATTAACTTCATTCCTTCAGGTCTGATAGTATTGCCTGTCTATGCATAGTAACTGAATTCCAGACATTTTGACCTGCGGCTTTCACCAGCTCTGTGCTCAAAAAAGGAGATATGGTGGTCTGGCTTCACTTGCACTGGCTGATAATATTTCTCATGTGTTATTCACTTTTTCTAAGTACTGAGAAATGTTTTATCTTTCATCTCTTACCTGGAATTGACAGCAAGCTCACCTGTCTACAGTTTGTGTAATAAGCCCTCTTTTTATTTAGAATGTGCTGTTAATTAACACACACAGAAACTCCCGGAATCTTCATTTATTACTTTGTCTCCATCTTCTTTAATGATATTTTTTCACTTGTATAAGTTTGCTTTGTTTGATTTTAAGTGTCTGCCTACCTCCTTTTCTTTGTAGTAAAAATAAAAATGTCAACTGATCGAGAGAGGAAAAAAATACATGTTTGTGCAGAGAGTTCAAAACTTCTCCACTTCCTTTTTTTTTTTTTTTTTACTGTGGTTTCTCTCTCTCTCAGCATATAACCTAAATAAATGTCATTTTCACCTCTCCATGGCTTTCCAATTTACTAGTGGAGGGAGATAAAACCTACAGCCTTTGACTTCTTAGACTGCTCAGTAGTTTGTAGCACTTATCACGGCTGGGTATCAGCGCCTATGAACCCACCTCTGTGGCTTGGGAATGGTGTTATGGTTGATCTGATGTTTCACTATGCAGAACATTTTATTCTTAATTATTTGGAAGTCCAGATTGATCACTTATCTATTTTCCCTCTCTTTTGGTACTTTTTAAAGAATCCATAGTTTTTGTTTGTTTGTTTTTTGCTTGTTGTTTGTTGGTGTTTTAAGGGTTTCTTGTTTGCTGTTTTTTGTTTGCTTGTTTTAAGACACATGGCCTTGCTACATTGTCGAGTCTGATCTCAAACTCATGAGCTCAAGTGATTCTATTAATTCAGCTTTCTGAAAAGCTGGGATTCTTGGTGTGGGCAGCCACACTTGGCAACAACTGATAGATTATTAAATGGCAAAACAAATACTCTCTTTTAAATATTTATATGTTAATTATTTAAATTCCATAGTTAGAAACAGCAGTATAAACAATCAAGTACATAAATATGCTTTTGTTACCTTATAACTAGTATAGTCTTTCTTTTATCCCAGAATAGATTTTGGCCACTTACCACCCGAAACCATTGTTTTAAGTATTAATTATCTTCTATGGGAAACCACTTTCCTTTTGAGTCTCTCCCACTTCCCTCAATGTCAAAGCACAACTCTCTGATTCTTGTAGTTTCAATGCACTGTAACTACATCAGTTCATAAACTATATTAAGGAATTCTGGATCTTTCTTTCTGCTTCCCAGTAGTATAATAGTCATGTAGCAGTTTTGGTCTGTTGAGTTAAAAACATGTGATTCTTTTTCTAAAATTATTACCTCAGGTATTGTAGTTTATTTACCATTATATCTAATTTCAGAACCCAGGAACTCCAGGAAGAAAGACAAAGAGGCATGAATAAGGCACTTAGAAAACAGGAGTAGAATATAAAGTGTCTTGAGGGCACCTATGACTGAAAGCCTAAAAATAAACCTGTAAAGTAGTTGTGTGGCAATTTTGAAGAAGTAACATGTATCTAAATTATGTTGGTAGAAACATAACAACTGAGACAGCAGTTTATTATTAATGTCCTATGCAACCTTTAGTGTCCATTGTGCAGACCCAGCTGCCTGAAAGGTGAATAATGTTCTCAGACACTGATATTCCGTGAAAGCATGGACTAGGGGGCCAGGGAACTGATCAAAAGATTTGTAGCAGCCATCCTGACCAACTGGCCCTGACAGCATTTCTTCAGCACCCATTACATAACAAAACTTTGGGTCAGCACCACTAGAGATAAATTAACCTTGTCACCCCACCACAGAGAGAGCCATTCCTCCTGCGAATGATTAAAGTTTAGTTTTAGGACCATATAGGTAAACAAGTTATTTAGATAAACTCTCCTCTGTTCTCTTGTCATTTATTTTTCTACTATTAACTAGGGTAAAAAGTATTAGGCTGCCTTAAGTGAAACATTCTACTGACATAATACCAACCCCCCAGCCTTCCAAAAAGTCCATGACTATTTCCTATTATTTTACAACTTGTTTCACGGTCCTGATTGAACTCTTACATCTTCCCTGTTTTTGTTTTCTGCACCAGGCTCTGTTTTCTAAAGGGTGCATATGTGGGCAGCAAGAAATCAGTCTGGCAAGTTGGTAATTGTTCTTAATCCAACTTTGCAACCTAGAATTAGTAAATAACATAAGACAATCATGAGTATAATAGCAACATTCTTTTCCAGTCACGAAATGTTCTGGTACCATAGTCCAATGAGTGCCATTGCTAAGAAACCTCACTGGGAGTATGTTAATTCCTTTTAGCCAAGCAATAACGTTGTTAGAAGCTGGCGAGGGGATTTTTGTCTGTGTAACAGGGAAGAAGAAAAAGGCAGATTTAGAAAATAGGCTCAATAGAGAGTGGCAGATACAGGTAGCAGGCAAATGAGAGAGTGAAAAGGAAACAAATTATCTGGAGTGAGTGGTAGCTGAGTCATCTGAGGAAACCACATTGTCCAGGGATGTGGGGCCTATAGGCTCAGTTTCTTCATCTTTGGTACCAGCTTAGGTCCTAGACACTCCATGGTATTGTTTGATGCATTGTGCTGGAATCCAAAGAGGACGTGAGGGGGTGTGAAGTAAAGCATATCCTCTTCCCCATCTTAGCAATTTCTTTGGACCACACCATGAATTACTGTTTGTATTTTTAAAATTAAGAGTAAATCAGTCTGTGCTGCTAGTATTGCAGGGTCCTTACTCATACTTGCCCTCTTTTGTTTTTTAACCACGTTTTTAAGAGTGAAGTGGACATTTTTTTATTATGGTTTGTATTTGACGTTTATATGGAATACCTGTGGAATATCAGGTGTTCCACATGTGACAAAAATTGCAGAAATTGTGAGCTCACATAAGCTGGACCATTGTCAGTTTTAATTTTTGTGGGTCACCTCATAAATGCAAAAGTTAAAAGAAGATGTTCAATGATATATCTGGTATAATCTTCAGAAAGGGGAAGTGTACTAATTAGATTGAGTGTTGGTTTTAACAGATACATCTACATATCTTAGTTTTCCTAATTCAGTAATGAGTGTAACATCTGTTTTTCATAACTGATTATTTTCTAGAATTCTAGGTTTAATACCTGTTGAAGGAGGGGATGTGCCTGAGAGCTGGCAATGTGGGCATTTCAGGATAATTTGTTTAGCTAGTTTCAGGGTAAGTGAAATTGTTTAGATAAGTGTCTCCAATTTTGACTGAAAAATGGATGTGACTGGGCGACTTGGTCAAGCAAAGATGTCATAACTTGTAGGTTCTCTGGTTCATTTTCATAAGCCAATGGGCCAGGCAGTGAGCTGTGGGCTTGAATATGTGTGTTCAGTATAGGAGGAGTGCAGTGACCCAGCAATCACTGTAGTTGAAGAAAAAGTGCACACAGTGTGGGCTCCAGGGAAGACTTTAGGAGGGCTGCATTGCAGTTCCAGAGTAAAAAGAGGAGTAAGCAGAGTCACTAACAATCTTAATGAGCTGAGTGGAAACAGTACCAGGACGACTGTTGGAACACCAATCTCAGATCTTTGAGTGCTAGTCAATCCAAGTCAAATGAGAAAATTATGTGGTTTCCACCAAACAGCTGCTATTCCATATTTACCGGAAATGTGAGGAAACACTGTTAAAGCATTAGGTATGGAGGAGTGAACTATTTCGGTAGGTAAGATCACAGAAGAATGAGATAAGAACTGCAGAAGTTTATCAGCATGAAGAACATTGTCTATGTGGCCTGTGTAATCAGAGAGAGCTATTTACAAATTTAAAGCGAGGGGAATTACTGCTTTGAATTTCTTTTTACTCAAAGAAATTCTTCAGAGTCAAAACTCAGCAACTGATTGCATTGTGTGTGGTCCATACACATGACCTTATTAAGGAGCTGGATGTAAGGAGATAGTGTTTTTGTGTCAGTATGTGAGACAAATATGCATTCTAGAAAGCATAGTCTTGGAGTCATGTGTCCTCTTAATCCTGTAACATTCCCCTGTAAGGGAATGTTTGGTGGGAAAAATAAAATAACTGAATTGAGGATCCTGGACCAATGTGATCTAGTTGCCTTTTAGAGATAGCTTCTTCTATTTTTATGATTTATCTCTTGGCTGCAAAGATTAAGTACCCGAGGCCCTTTCAGAGGGGAACCAGGTTTAGCAGCTTATAAGTGGAAAAGGGCAAACTAGGGCAGACACAATTAATATTGCTTAGTAATTTCTGGTAATTATTTAAGTTATGTAAGTTGCTAGTATTTAATTTAACATTTTGAGATCTTCCTGACTGATGGCTTAGTATGCATCAAATATAATTCCAAGGGGAGGACATCTATACTCTTTCTGGTGCAATGAGTAAATCTTTTAGCTGTGTATTATTTACTAAAGAAGTATATAAATTTAAAAGCTTTGTCTCTATTGAGACTGCTAGTAAAATATCACCCACGAAAAGAATAAACTTGAAATAGGGAAACTATTTTGTACTGGGGAGCAAAGCTTGATTTACATGATACTGAAACACTGTAGTACTGTTTGGTATTTCTTGATGTGGCACTTTTCAATGAAATTGACAAGGTGGTTTTTCATTATTGACAGCTGTTTTTGTAAACACAAATATTTATCTCTCTTGTTTTTCTAGGGAATTGTATGAAAACAGTCTTTAAAGTCAAGAAAAATTATAAGCCAATTTTGAGAAATTACCACAGAGAAAGGGAGCCACTATTGAAGACTATTTCCATAGGCTGCAAATTAGCATCAGTAGCAAGTAAGTAATACAAAAGCTTCCACTTACCAGACATTTTGGGAATGACAAACATGGTGGAGTCTCAAGGACTATTAGATTGTTTTATATGTATGTTTTTTAATTGCTCCTTAAACAGTCTATGGGCTCTCTGAAACTGCTCTCTGTTCATGAGATGCTGTTTTACTTAGAGAGAACTATGTCAGGCCCAGGGTTGTAATAACAATAGTGGCTATTATCAGAAAGGTTTTTTTTTTTTTTTTTTTTTTTCAAATTCTAAAATTCAACTTAAATCTTAGCAGAGAACTATAATTTGAGACATCACTTGTATAAAAGAAACATACAAAACTTTGTCATGTACCATCTGCAAACTAGAGAGCAGCAGCACTGGTCCCTGAGAACTAGCCAAGTTTCACTCAAGTAGGTACTGCCTTTTGTCTATGTCATTGTTTGTTTGTGCCACTCCCTTCTCCCACCACTGCAAGGCTGCCTCCAGCTTGGGTGGTTTCTATCAGCCCAGGGCACCTTGAGCTTCTCTGCCACCAAGCCATTTCTTTCACCCACTGCCTACTTGACTATGCCTCGAATGCCTTTTTCTTATCTTTTTATGAGGTTTAAAAGAAATGAGCTAATGCACTCGATTTCCCTGCTGATCTTGCCATCCCAGGAAACATAAAATCTGTCCTTCTAATTCTGCTTGCTTAAGGAAAGTTCCCATAGCTGTAGCATAATTTTTGTCTTTTGTCTTTTTTTGTTTGTTTGTTTCTTAATTATTAGAGGAGGCAGCTAAGGCAAGACCTCTGTTTTCTCGTTGTTATTTCAGGCCTATGGGAGTGGCTAAGGGTTCAGGATGATAAAGTAGGTGACAGTTCTTCCTCCTCTCTATTTTTAGGCTCTTCTCTGTATAATGCGACAAAAGCCACCCTTACTAAAGCCCATAGTGTTAAAGATAACACTGGGGCCAATCGCTTTTGTACATGACATTGTTTAAGATTTCTCTCTACGTGTTTTCAAAGGTCTGCCTCTAACATGCTTTCTTTTTGAAAACCATGGATTATAGATTACAGCTGTTTGCATTTCGCCCCTTAATTGAGCTGGTAAAGCTGAGGCTCCACTAGTTTTAAGCAGCTGTTTCAACAGTTTAATGTAGTTTCTGTTGAGTGGACAACAAGCATATGTGTTGGACTTTATCTAAATAACTTGTTTACTCATGTGGTACTAAAAGTAACCTTTGAACATTTGCAGGTAGGATGAATCTCTTGGGGAGAGACCTGATGTTGTCCTGCAATGGAACCTTAGCCTGAGAAATCCCCAATAAACTTGGAAATCCCAGGCAGGCACCAAATACTTACTGATTACTCACTGACTGTGTAGTTTCTTTGTACTTTTGTTTCTGGGCTTCTGTGCAATATTTTGTACCATTCATCATGTGGAGGTCAACACCTGTCAGTGTTTCTCTCACAGACACCAGCTACACCATAAATGAATAACATACTCAGACACCAATATTCAGTGAAACAGCAGACTAGGGGACCAGGACACTGACTTAAAGAGTTGTACCAGCCACCCTGACCAGCTGGCCTTTCTGGCATTTCTTCAGCACACATTAAATAAAAAAGTCTTTGAGTAAACACCATTAGAGGGTTACTAACCTGGTCATCATCCCCCCAGGAGAGCAATCCTACCTGAAAATGTTGAAATGTTAGTTGTAGGGAAACATTATTAAACAAGTTATTTAGATAAACTTCTCTACATTTCCTTGTCATTAGCTTTTCTGTTATCAGTTCAAGGTATAGAAGATTAGTCTGTCTTCAGTCAAATCTTTTACTGAGGCTATGCAACTCCCCGCCGACTACTGACCTTCCAAGAATATTTGTGACTATTTCCTATAATTTTACAGTATCTGTTACCACCCTGACTGAACTCCCACAAATGCTAAGGGACTTTAAAGTTCACACAATGTTGTTTTCAGTGTTCTGAGATAAGGTACTTCACTGATACAAATTTTTCAGAAAAATAATGGAGAAACACATATTTATTTAGTCATTCTGATTCTCAGGTGTCAACTTGAACTAAAGGATGACTGTAACATTAGAACTTATCGACTGATTGAAGATGAAAGAAAAAATAAAACTCATGTTTCGGTGGGGAAAAGAAGCTGTATTGTCCAGTTTTACTATATTATTCTACTATATTATTAGCTTCCCAAGTTGAGTCTGTTCCATATTCTGCAAAATACAGCTTACATTTTATTGCTCCTACAAAATTATACATGTTTTAGTTATAAATTTTTTTTTAAAAAGGTTGTCTTCACTGACTTATGAGAAACTCTTATGTTTAATATTTTGTATATTCAGTTATCAATATTTTATTCTACTATATTTGAATATATTTTAATAAATCTTTAATTCTCAATAATTTGTCAGTATGTTATTGCCCTTTGGTACATATTACCTGTAACCATGAGATTCCCTATTTTTTACTTACAGAAAATTTTAACTTCTCTGTACCCTGTGACCTAGCCTCTGATTTCTTTTGCTTCTAATATATTTTTATTCTTTACAACATGTTTATGTGACATATAACCTCCCGAACTCTTGCATACATTGGCCTGAGACTATGAAGGCAATTACTAAGAAATTGCCTGTAATGGGAAGTGAAGTTTTGGCAGAAATTTTATATCAATTCTTGGGAGTAAACCAGGGCTGGTTACTTGAAGTTGAGCAGACACCAAATGGGAACCTTCCCCTTTTACTACTATCTTGTAGAGACTAATACTTCTTTATGGATTAATAACTTCTTGTATGTAAAAATTATGTTTTGATGACATATCTATATAGATTCATAGTAGGTGAAGTGAAAATGACAAAATATTAAATACAACATGATTATAACTTTGTTACACTATAGTAACAGATAGTTATTCTTCAAGAAAGTGAATACCTATGGAAAGTAAGGCCCCATGCTCTTGGCAAATGGTGTAACTCTGATTAGCATGTATAGCAGGTAAAATTTTAATGCGTACATGAGAATTACAGATTCACATCGCCTGTTGAACAGCAAACTTTATTTCTTACTGGCCTGCAAATATTTTGACCCCTCCGTGTGCTATTTTGGATTAAACAATAACGGTTATTAGGTCTGAAATACTGGCCATAAACATTAACTTTATTTGTGTTCACTAGGAAAGCATTATTTTGTTTTTAACTGGGTTTTTTCTTTCAGAAAAAACTGTTCATTTGCAGGTGTAATACATAGTTATTAATTCCATAAAGGAGGAACTCACTCTCTAAATTGCATAAAAGAACTTGAGGTAATTGTTAAGGTTATTGTTTTTTGAAATAGATTTTAAGAAATATATCCAATTTTAGTCTTAGGTAATTTATCCCAAGTCATCCTCTTTTATGTTTTGGTTGCCACTTACGGGTGACAGCTGCTGATGATAGTTCAGTAGATTTTAATTTCAATCAGTGTCACATAGAAAAGTGTAAACAGTTCTTTGGGTCCTGAAGTCCTGCTTGAATCCTCTCTGTGTGTCTAATTGCTTGTGTGTTTTGGGGCAGGCTGAAGTTAATGAATTGTAATCTGTAGAATTTTTTTAATATTACATGGTTGTGGAGGGAATTAGAGCACAAGTTAATAAGCTGCAATCTCTAGAAGGGAAGTCCTGTAATATGCAATCTCGTATTACAGGACTGTGGAGAAAATTCAGTGAACAAACTTACATGTAGTAGGTGACACTTACTGGCAGATGGCCAGTACTATTGGTTTCTACATTGCATGGCATTTGGCCAATACTATGAGTTTCTACATCAGCCTATTCACTCCTTCCATCATCAGCAGGTGAAAATTCCTGTTATTACCTTGTTATCTTACAGATTAAAATAAAATTAGGTGGATTTTTTACATGCCATTGCCTCTTTACTTTTCTCTTTATTTCTGTGCTTGCTGTCAAAAGGTGGAATATTAGGTACTTACAATGTTATTTTGCATATAAAATTTATTTTTTAACTTTGTCTTATGTCAGAACTTCATTGTCATTCATACTCAAATTGTCATTCATACTCAAATATAGTATACTAAAAAGATGGAAGCACTTCACAACATGTTCAGATTTTTTTTAAGACAGTATTTTATTCTGTCACCCAGACTTGAGTGCACTGGCATGATCTCAGCTGACTGAAACCTCCACCTCCTGGGTTCAAAGGATTCTCATGTCTCAGTTTCTTGAGTAGGTGGGATTGCAGCAGAATGTCACCATGCACAGAAATTCTTATATATATATATATATATGTATAACAAAACATACACACACATACACACAGACGTATGTGTAATTGTTGTTGGGTTTTTCCTTGCATATAGACAATGGGGTGATAATCTTAGAAGAACCTGCTTCACAGGATATGGTCTATAAAACTATCTCTGTCTCCATTCTAGGGCAGATGATATATTTTACTGGTGTAGTTAGTATCTTATTGCAGAGATTCAGACATATGTTAATAATGTTAAGTAAATTGTTTCACTATGCTTAAAGAAAGAAGGCTGCCAGCTTTTTCTTTTGCCACACTGTAAAGTCATTATCCAAGTATAATTTTTTCTTGTTTAATTTCAGGTTGTTAGAGTCTGTCAAAGTCCAGTCTTTGGCAATAACAAAACCATACGCTGAATGAGAAGGTTAAAAGATAAGTGCTTATTCACTAGTAAAAGAAGATAAATTGGAGCTTCTTGCACAAAATTACTTACTTAAAGAACAATTGGAAGACAGTAGAAATGTATACTTCCATCTCCTAAACCATGTCATTTTTCCTGATATTAATGTTTTAGTAATTCCTATCAGGTCAGTGTTATAAAACTATACTTTGTACTTGCAATCGGAGGGTTAAATTGAGAAGATTTATAAATTAAGATTCCTGGATTGAATTCTGCAAACCTGCCTCGTGGTGGTAATAAGTCATCCCTTGCAGTCTGCCTGCTGATTGGGTTTGGCCAGTAATTACACCAGCCTTCACGTACAGTGGCCCAAGACTGGCTGCTGCACCTCACAGACAAGTGAAGTTATAGTGCCTGTGATGATATCTTCCCAGTACTCTGCACCTCCTCTCTTTCTCCTGTGCTAAGAATTTCTCCCTTAGGGAGAAATTCCTAACTGATCCATCAGCCCCAAGGAGTGAGTGCCAATAGAGTGATCCTCTTCCTATCCCAGCGAACCCCACCATTCTTTGCAGTTATGCTTAATGTGACCCTTTATTAAATGGGTCTCAGATGATCTTGACTGTGGGAGCTCCCTGATATCTGCCTGTATTCCAACTGCTGCTGACAGATGCACAAATTATATTAGGTCTTGAGGTTGTCATCAACAAATAGATGGAGAGCTCCTTCTGTGCCTGGTAGAGGAGAAAACAGTTTTCTGGGTTAATCTGAAGATTTAAAAGAGTTACTTGGAGTATGTCTCCAAGAGTAATAGAGTTTGCATTAACATGCACTAAATTCTTTTGTTCTAAAATTTGAGAGTCAGGATTGCTCTGAGGTCATTTAATAGAATTAATACCATATGTATCATGTTAGTACAAAGGGAAGAACAGTTTAAAAACTATTTGCCTGTATGTGTTAAATACAATTAAAAACAACAAACAAAACTAAGATGATAATGAATATAATTTATTTTACCTTTTTAGGCCTAGCTCAGCCAGCTCCTGAAGATACTGTCTTTCCAAAAGAACTGCAGAAAGCCAAAAATCCTATATTAGCTGAGCATGAGGAGTTTGAAATTCACAGCCAAACTCTGCCAAAATAAATGCCAGATGAAGTGAGTACTGATCTTTGCCAATTTCAGTGTAATTTGTATGCTTTGTTGATATGCATACTTGGCCCAAGTTACAGCAGTGTAAATCAGATTTCTTTTAACATCAAACATTACTCCTCCAAATATCTGAAAGGCAAGATATACTGAGTAAATTCTCCAGTGATAATATGACCCATGCTCCTAATAGTAATAAAATAGAGAGGAAAGCAAGTTATCATTTTTTTTTTACACTTTATTCTTACTATTCTAGAGGTTTTTAGGTAGAGCATTGTGCATGGCTGAAGGCACAGATACTAGATTGTAAAGCTTCCGGAAAAGAAATAGCTATTTAGCTTGCCAATTTAAAATTGCAACTGAAGCAAACTCAGACAAGCAAGAGACATTTTTAACCCATAAATATTACTGTGTGTGTAAAGCTTCTGATGCTTGTGAAAATGGAGTGATCATAATTTATTGAATATTCAGTAATTATTGTGTTATAGGAAAAACCACAGAAATACCATGCACATAATTAGCAAAAGTGACTTTCTTCATAGTTGTACCTGGCTTAGGAGAGCCTCATGTCCCAAATGGGAAAGGTGTGGTGATGGCATAGAACTCCCACGTTTATCTTTGGATTTCCTTTCTTATTTGTTATCCCAATGTTAACAACAATTTAGTAGTTGTATGGATTTCTTGATAGACAGGTGTATACACACACGGAAGAAGTAGGGTGTTTTAACTGTAATAACACTGTCTTTAGAATCATAGAACTGTTTTTCTTTTAGAACCAAGTTTTGACATTATTTGTTAGATCTTGTTACTTGCGTATTACTTTAATTTCATTGCAACTCAGTTTCTGTGTTTGTAACAGGGATATTAATACCTATGAAACCATGATGAATTAGATGAAATGTGATGACTTGTAGTCCAGCATGGGGCCATATTAAAAAAGCACTGTAGAAATGGTTGTGGGGATGATTTTATTATTGTGTCTTTAGTATAGCTGCATCTCTGTCCCTTCCTATTTCATAGGAAGGATATTGAAACCTATATGCCTTTATTTTTTAATTTTACTTGTTTTTGAGTGCAAAGAAAGTGTGCATGTGTTACCAGTTTCACTGTTCTTTTTTTTCTTTCATATTTTTTCTGAGCCTTCCTTGTTTTCATTTGCA
Source organism: Saimiri boliviensis (assembly GCF_048565385.1). Classification (NCBI taxonomy): domain Eukaryota; kingdom Metazoa; phylum Chordata; class Mammalia; order Primates; family Cebidae; genus Saimiri; species Saimiri boliviensis. The sequence goes on along the minus strand of NC_133471.1, from coordinate 15,548,777 downwards.
AGAATTGTGAAAGAAATTTTCACTTATGCCACCATTGCAGGGCACCCTGTTGTCACTTACTAATCCACTGATAGAATGATTGATAAGCCACTGCTTTGGATTGCTGTAAACTTTATTCCCTCATACTGTGGAGCAGAAAAAACCTAATTGTGGAAGCAAGTTGAAAAGCCAGAGAAGAAAATGAATATACTTAAGAATATTATTTTTTATTTATTTATTTTTATTTTTTAAAGAAGTGAGTACTACTGAAAAACTTGCACACTAAACATTTTATGGAGCTCTGATAGTAATAACCACTAACAGTTATTGAGAGCTTACTGTTTCAGCTACAGCTTCATATGTGTTTTGACACATGGTACAATTACAGAATACATTATATACAATTTTCAAATACACAAAGCTCTGAGAGCACAAATTTATCAATCACTTACTTGGTGGCAAAGCCTAACCAGACTTGAACTCAGGTCATTTGAAAAATTGACCTGAGCTGATGTAAACACATTTATGATCTTTCTTTATTCTAGCATGAATATTAATATAGTTGACTGCAAAATAATTAATGCATTTCACTACAGGAGGGTGTTTAGAACTATCACAAAATCTACAGAATGTGGCCTGAGTTTCAGACCAGAACATGAAGAGCACACACTTACAACAACATGGTGGTAAGGAAGATCTCACTGCTCCCATTTTATACATGGGAGACTAAAGCTTACTGAGACTGGCTTAGACAGTTAGCAGATGGAGTACTCTGATCACTTAACACACCTACTAAGTCTTCCTTGAATTACTGTAACATATGAATGTTAACATGACTCCTGGTTAATTTACATCTAAAGCAAGATAGGCAAATTAATACCTCACTTCATTGAGATCACCTATTTGTCTGTTAGCTAATACCCAGGACTTCAATTTTCAAAAAGTTAATTCAGTAGCATACAGACTTTGCTTGAAGAACTGAGATTATATTAGTGCATTTTTAAAAACAATAATGAGAGACAAAGTAGTGAGAGACATATCTGCTCACAGTGAAAATCCATTAGAAAAATACATGAAAATCATCCAGTGGAAGCAAAAGCAGTTCAGAGATAATGCCCCAATGCCCATGGACAGAGAAATCTGTGGGTTTGGGACACTCTGGAATTCTGTGGCTTCTTATATCTTACTGAAATGAAAATCTTTATTCTCCACTGAAGACAGAAAAGTGAAAAGCATAAACAGTTTAATATTTCAGATGGAACCTTGAGTATTTTAAATATATTACTTTTTTTTGACAAAAAAAAAAAAAAAAAAAAAAACCTTCTTCCTTAAGGTAAAAGATTTAAGATGTGATTTGTCAAAGCTTGCAAAGGTTGGGATGGCTCATTGTTTAAGGAACAAGAAAAAAAATTATAATATAATAATTACATTAGTACCGATATTAATTTTTTTGTATAAGTCTGAAGGTTTATAGCGTTAAATGCATACCCTGTAGTTTACTTTTATGTGCTTGGTAAATTTCATGTCTTAAGTCTTTGTTTTTCTAGAATTTTAAATCACCTGTATGTTTCAAAAGTGGTTTTCAGAGAAAAGCATTTCATAAAATTAGTGCACACCTCATATCAAAATTCTTCCCTCTGCCAGAGTATTCAAAGTTCAGGATCAACGGTCCAAGAAGGCTCTCTAGTAGATATGCTTCAATCTGGTGACAAAGCCAAAAGGTACCTGTTTTCCTCACATACTGTGTTTCATACATGATCTGTTAATTGCTAATTTTGTCACTCAAGAGAAACAATTAAAAATTTTAGGTTACCTGTAAAAAGTTATTGATTAAGTCAGAATTACTGGCTTATGAAAACAATAGATTGAGTTATTTCATTTGTGAAACTTATCCTAGTATAACTTATAAGCTAAGGCAGAAACTCCCCAGGGAAGAAATTGAGAACACTATAAAGATATCAAATAAACTTGACACAAATTTTTTAATATTTACATTTAATTCTTTATCTTTCTCTTAATAATGCAAGAGACTTTTCCCTTGAAGAACCAGATGACTCTTCATAACCGTGTTTGCTGCCTGGCTTCTAACTCATATATGAGGAGGAATTAGCTGACATTTACTCCTTTGTAAATGTTTCTCTGTCATCAGAAGAAACTCTCAATAAAAATCTCTGAGTACTTCACTGTTATTTTTGGCCATTATTTTATTTGATACTATAGTAAATGAATCAAAAATAATCTATGCAAGTGAAACCCTTGCCCAATCATACAATTTCTCATTGATTTCACTAAAAGTAGTTGGGTTTTGTTTAATCTCCTTATTTTTTCTTTAAAAATTTAAATGAGTATAACCCATCTAATTGGTAAACTCCAGGCCTACATTTTGGAATATAAAGCTGTGTTTTTCTTCTCTCCAGAGTTGGGCTATCATCTGAAAAACAAGAGGTAATTTTTTCAGTACATTTTAGTTTTCTCCCTGAACATAAAAGCACATATTTTTCTAGGTATTGAAAATATTATGATATTGCCTCTAGTCTTTACATTTGATGTTTGTGGTTTGAATGTGTTTGTCCTTCCAGAATTCATATGTTGGAATTTAAGTCCAGCATTGTAATAGAATTAAAAAGTGGGGAATGTTGGAGGTGATTAAGAGTAGGATTAACAATCTTATAAAAAGGCTCAACAAAACTAACTAGGCTCTTTTTTTTTTCTTCCATCATTTGAGGACACTGTATTGGTCTTCTCTGGAGCACACAGCAACATGTGCCATCTTGAAAGCAGAAATTGGGCCTTCATCAGACAGTGAACTTGTCAGTGCCTTGATTTTTGACTTTCTAGACTCTAAAACTGTAAGAAATATGGTTGTGGCTTTTATAAGGTACCCAGTCTAAGGTATTTTGTTATAGAAGCAGAAACATACTGAAATCGCATCTTTGTTGTGTATTCTTTGGTCCTTATACTTAATGAATGAACTTCAAATATTTCATTGTTTTTTAAATACAGGTTTCCTCATCTATAATTGACTTTATTTTTATCTCTTAAAAATCAAGTTTTACAAGGCAGTATTTGGAAAACACTCCACTGTGGGTTTTTAAAACTTTTTTTTCATAAGATTATTTGACTCTGTGGTGTAAAAACCAAAAAGGATCTAGTCAAGTGAATTCCTTATTCAGTCATAAAATTTCTTATACATTACACTAACATTAGTTTTATTGTTGTCATTGTATGTTTTTTTTAGGTAGATGGCTCTAAATTTTGTGGCAGAAACACTGTGATAATTAAGAGGCTGCTTGTGATCTTATCTATTCACTATTTACAGTTGCCTCTGTTGACTCAAGTGACTTATATAATTAGACCACAGGCCACTCAAACAAAAGGTACAAAGAAGTGGACAAATAGTACTGTAATTGAGATGCTGACTGTTATCTTGCCATGAATGAATGAAGGATGGTGATCCAGAGTCTGCACTTCCTTTAGAAATGGTCATGTGTCAATATTGGCAAAGGCTAGGCCTCACAGAGAAAGGTCAGGTGCATGGAATCCAAATGCAGAATTATGTTGACAGATAAGGAGTTTGAACAAATTATAAAATAAAATCCTAACATATTTACCTCTGAGACTCTAGAGGTAACTGTTTTAACTACTTTTTATTTTTAATTCCTGAGTACATGTTTCAGTGGACTTTGTATCTTTGGTTTGCAAAATTATCAAGTACATGCGGGCCCATATTGTGTTTACCTTGCCTAAGTTTAAACCTTGTTAATCTCATAGGTAGATGGCTTTTATTTGTTGCAACCCCAATCAGAAAATAATTCTTACTTTATACGGAGAACTACAGAAGTGCTGGTGGCCCTTTAATGTTCAATACACCTCAGTGGATTATAAGGTTTTCTGAAATTGCTGAAGATATTTTTTAACAGAAATATAGCAATTAGCACTCATAAATTTTATTTTCATACCAATGTGACTTCTTGATTATGCACATCATTCAAAATGACACCACACCGAGGACAAAGTAAGATAAGAATTATGTGTGGTAAAAAGGGAAGTGAATAAAGCTAAAATTTTATTTTATTACCTTAGTACATCTACATTTATTTTCACATAAAATCACCATGTACAAGTTTTGACTATTATCTACATATGTTTGTTGTAACCCTTAAATAGAACTACAGGAAGACTTTGGGACCTATTCAAAATATTGATTCACTGTTAAAGTTAAAAAAAAATTATACATAGCAAAATTTAATGCCCTTTACATAAAAAAAAATGTTAGACTACTTATACAAAACTTTCAGAAATTTCTGGTAATAGCTATAGGAATTAGAAACATAAAATTAGGCTTCACACACTTTCTCTATTAGAACATTGGACTCTGATGACACCACCACTGCTGGAAAGAATAGTTGATCTGTCATACAACAGGAAAACAATCCACTAAACTGTTTTGGAACAGACATTCTATACTTCTCTGTTTAAATAAAATATTAAATAAGCATTATTAGAGGTGAATTAAAAAATCAATTGATATGTTATACTTGATTTTCAAATTTAATAGCACCCTGATAAAGGCATAATGTATTTCTTTTATTTGAATACCTTTCTACACATATATGTTACAAAATCCAGGGAACAGCTAAGTCACCAGTGAACTCTTAACATGAATATACGTATTAACCCTATGTAGTAAGCAGCTCACTTGAAAAGCACTGAGGCATCCAATAGTTATATAGATTATTTCATACAGAACAAGACAGAGTTTACCATTACTAATACCAAATACTTACAGTCACTTAATGTCTGCCACACAACAATATAGTAGGAGGATTTCTTTTGAAAATGACTTAAACGTGAAAGATTTTCTTACAGAAAAATCAAACTTTATTATGTCAAGAAGCTAAGATTTAGAGGCAAACAAATTAAATACCTTCCCTAATTGAAATTACTAATGTCTTCCTGGGAGGAGTGGAAGCTTTATATCTAAGTCCTTGACAGGTTGCTCCCATTGTTCAGAGATGCTTTGCCCAGCAAAAACATCTAGTGAGACAGTGTGCCCACAGCTGCTGAGTTGTGTTGGGCCTCGAATCAGTTTGAACTTATTGATACCACCTTTTAAGTTATCTGTTATTGTCTTACATTGTTGCTTGCATTTTTCCTAAAATTTTCTTTTGTCTAATAAAATATCAGTGGTCGATCTTTTTCTGATAAATATTTTTTAATTTTCTCTAAACTTTATTTTTAATATTTCAGTGTGTGTATTGCCACATAAAAGCAAATTGTTCTCAATATAATAATAGAATATTTTTATTTTAAGACATGATTTTAAACATTTTATAATAAATATGGTTACTCTTTTCTACATAATATCTGATTAGACAGTTTTTTATTAACCTTAGATTTTCCTTGTCTCTCTGCCTTTGCCTCCTCTCTTTCTGCCTTTGTTTTTCTCTCCCTCTCTCCACATGCCACCTGTTTTTCTAACTGTATTGATTTAGTTTTCTTACTTCCATTTATTTCTCTTCCTGCTTTTGAAATTAACCACCATATTTAACACTTTCTGTTCTTAATTGGAAGCACCCAGTTGAATTTTATCTACAAAAGCAGAACTTATTTCTACATCACCTCCAAAAAAAAAAAAAATTAAAAAAGAAGAAACAAGTTTTCATGGGTTTTATCCGTGGTATTTAACATTTGCTTAAGTATTGTGAATTGAAAAATATATTTTTATTAAATAAGTTATGTGGAATAATAAAATGTGTATATATTTTTTAAATATTTTTCCTCTTGTCTTTTCTGTGCATTTTTGTCTTCTGGCATTTCTTGTAAACATTTGTGAAATCTTCCTACTCTGTGCTCAACTTTCATTAACTTCCCTTTCGTGTACAGTCACAATCACAAGATACAATATATAATTCCCAGCTACATTTTCACTTTAAATAAACAACAAAGAACATTGTAGTAAAATTCACAATATTCAAGTTATTTAGTAATATTCTCAATATTGAATGGGACAGACTAAAAATAAATGATTTGTTTTTGTGAACAAATCATCAAATTCTAAATTGTAATGTGATATTTCATTTCTGTGTTTTCTCATTGAACCTACTTTCAGGTATAATTAGGACCTCACATATTTTGGCTATGTTTGTGCTGAATCTGCTTTATAAGAAACAAGCAAGCGAAAAAAATTTTTTTCGTTTATTATATAATTAATATTTTTAATGTTGTATGATTGTCTATTTAAAAATGTATTACTCTCCTCCTACCCACATGTTTCTGTTGTTAGATTTTATTTCTTCATCTCAGGGAGCACCTAAATCTACTTATTATTAAGACACTTTGGATTCAATATTTTATCCATGAGTGTGATCCTTAAGTGTGTCTTTTTTTTGTTTTTGTCTTATCTCTTAAGGAATAAATCATTTATGAATGAATTAGCACAGTTGTCTCTGATGTGGTACAGCAATCCTAATTTTTAAATGACAAGTTATTCTGAAGAGGGCAGTTTTATGTTAATCTTTTCTGGTTTTCAATAACTTAATTGTTGAATCTAGTATTTTATATCAGTTTCTGCTTTTGAAGTAGTTATATTTTGTAGGTAATATGAAGTGTCTGACCTGAGTCTTGAATATTATACAGGATAGAAGTTGATATCTGAATCTTTCCTCCCTCAGTTTAAATTAAAACCACATTCTGTGTCAGATCATAGTCTCTGTGTGAAATGATTTTCTGTATTGACTCAAATATTACAGCTAAATGTCTAAACAGTCCTTTCTTTAACCAATGATTTAGGCAGGGAGCCCAGCCACATTGGACACAGAAACAGCCTCTTTCCAGAGAATGTATTCAGCTTTACTACTCAATTGACTATTCCAATGACCTACCAAGTTTAATATTAAATTAATTTTTGGGGAGTCCAAAACAAAATTTTTCTTTCCTTGATAGCTCAATTTTAAAAAATGTGTTTATTTAACTTTGGCGCCTACTATATCTGGCATTTCTACCCATGTTATGCCTCCTCATCCTCCCCTCCCTATGCTCCCCATCGCTGCCTCTCTGCTGCCGACCCCCAGCTGCCCCCAGTGGGTGATGCTCTTCTCCCTGGGTCCAAGTGTTCTCATTGTTCAACAACAACCTATGAGTAAAAATGTGTGCTGTTTGGCTTTCTGTTCTTTTGTCAGTTTGCTGTGAATGATGATTTCCATTTTCATCCAAGTCCGTACAAAGGACACAAACTCATTGTTATGGCTGCAGAGTATTCAAAGGTGTATATGTACCACATTATCTTTGTCCACTCTATTATTGATGGGTATTTGGGTTTGTTCCACATCTTTGCTATTGTACACAGGGGTGCAATGAACATGCATGTCCATTTGTTTTTATACTAGAATGATTTATAGTTCTTTGTTTATATGCCCAGTAATGAAACTGTTGGGTCAAATGGAATTTCTATTTCTAGATCTTTGATGAATCACCACACTCTCTTCCACATTGGTTACACTAATTTACAATCCCACTCACTGTGTAAGAGTGTTCTTATTTCTCCACATCCTCTAGAGAATTGTCTCCAGATTTTTTAATGATCACCATTCTAACTGACTTGAAATGATATCTCAATGTGGTTTTGATTTGCATTTCTCTAATGACCACTGATGATGAGCAATTTTATTTATGTTTGTTGGCCTCATATATGTGTCTTTTGAAAAGTGTCTGTTCATATCCTTCAACCACTTTTGAATGGGGTTACTTTTTTTTTTGTATATCTATTTTTCGTTTTGTATTTTTTTTTTTTTTAATTCTGGTTGTTAGGCCTTTGTCAGATGAGTAGATTGCAATTTTTTTTTCACTCTGTTGGCTGCCGATTGGCTCTAATGATGGTTTCTTTTGCTATACAGAAGCTCTGGAGTTTAATTAGATTCCATTTGTCTATCCTGGCTTTCACTGCCATTGCTTTTGGTGATTTAATCATGAAGTCCTTGCCTTTGCCTATGTCCTAGATGGTTTTGCCTATGTTTCCTTCTAGTGTTTTTATGATATTAGGTTTTATGTTTAAATCTTTAATCTATCTGGAGTTAATTTCAGTTTAAGGTGTCAGGTAGGGATCCAGTTTCTGCTTTCTGCACACTACTAGCCAGTTTTTTCAATGGAATTTATTAAACATGGAGTTCTTTCCCCATTGCTTGTTTTTGCTGGGTTTGTCAATGGTCAGATGGTTTTAGATGTGTGGTGACTCTTCTGGGGCCTGTGCTCTGTTCCATTGGTCTATGTCTTTGTTTTGGTACCAGTACCATGCTGTTTTGATTACTGTAGCTTTGTAGCATAGTTTGTAGTCTGGCAGTGTGATGCCTCTGGCTTTGTTCCTTTTGCTTAGGATTGTCTTGGCTATGCGGGCTCTCTTGTCATTCACTATCAAGTTTAAAGTTTTTTTTTTTCCAATTTTGTGAAGAAGGTCATTCGTGGCTTGATGGGTATGGCATTGCATCTATAGATTACTCTGGGCATTATGGCCATCTTCACTATATTAATTCTTTCTATCCATGAGCATGGAATGTTTTTTCATCTGTGTGTGTTCTCTCTTACTTTACTGAGTGGCAGTTTGTAGTTCTCCTTGAAGAGGTCCTTGACATCCATTGTTAGTTTTATTCCAAGGTGTTTTATTCTCTTTTTGGCAATTGTCAGCAGTCATTTGCTCTTAATTTGTCTCTCTGTTGGCCTGTTATTTATGTACAGGAATGCTTGTGATTTCTGCTCATTGATTTTTGTATTGTGAGACTTTGCTGAAGTTGCTTATCAGTTTGAGAACATTTTGGGCTGAGATGATGGGATATTCTATATAGACAATCATGTAATCTGCAAGTAGAGACAGTCTGACTTCCTCTTCTCCTGATTGAATACCCTTTATTTCTTTATCTTGCCTGATTGCTCTGGCTAGAACTTCCAATACTGTATTGAATAGGAGTGGTGAGAGAGGACATCCTTGTCTAGCACCTGATTTCAAAGGGAATCCTTCCAGCTTTTGTCCAATCAGTATGATATTGGCTGTAGGTTTGTCATATATAGCTTTTATCATTTCATGATACGTTCTATCAGTGCTTAGTTTATTGAAAATTTTATGCATGAAGGGCTGTTAAATTTTGCTGAAGGCCCCCTCTGCATATGGAGATAGTCATGTGGTTTTTGTGTTTGGTTCCATCTGTGTGATGGATTGCATTTACGAATATGTGCATGTTGAACCAGCCTTTATCCTGAGGATGAAGCCTACTTCGTCGTGATTGATAAGCTTTTTGATGTGCTGTTGCAATCTGCTTGCCAGTATTTTATTGAAGATTTTTGCATAGATGTTCATCATGAATATTGGCATGAAGTTTTCTTTTTTAGTTAAATCTCTGCCTGGTTTGGGTATTAGGATGATGTTGGTCTCATGAGTCAGGGGAAATTCCTTTCTTTTGTATTATTTGATGCAGTTTCAGAAGGAATGGAACCAGCTCCTCTTTGTACGTCTGATAGAATTTGGCTGTGAACACATCTGGACCTGGACATTTTTTGTTTTCTAGGCTATTGATTGCTGCCTCTACTTCAGCCGTTGTTACTGGTCTATTCAGGGTTTCAACTTTCTCCTGGTTTAGTGTTGGTAGAGTACAACTGTTTAGGAATTTATTCAATTTTACTTGGTTTACTGGTATGTGCATAGAGCTGTTTGTAGTAATCTCTGATGGTAGTTTGTATTTCTGTGGAATCAGTGGTAATATCCCCTTTATTGTTTCTTATTGCCTCTATTTGATTCTTCTCCCCTTTCTTTTTTATTTATCTGGCTAGTGGTCTGTCTATTTTGTTGATCTTTTCAAAAAATCAGTTCCTGGATTTATTGATTTTTTTGAAGGGTTTTTTGTCTCTATGTCCTTCAGTTTGGCTTTGATCTTAGTTATCTCTTGTCTTCTGCTAGCTTATGAGTGTTCTTCATCTTCTTCCTCTAGCTCTTTTAATTTTAATGATAGGGTGTCAATTTTAGGTCTTTTCTTTTTTCTCATGTGGGCATTTATTTCTATAAATTTTCCTCTGGACACTGCTTTAAAGGTGTCTCAGAGATTGTGGTAAGTTGTGTCTTCATTATCATTGGTTGCAAAGAATATCTTTTTCTCTGTCTTCATTTCATTGTTTATCCAGTCAATGTTCAGAATCAAGTTGTTCAGTTTCCAAGTGGTTGTGTGGGCTTGAGTGAGTTTCTTAACACTGAGATCTAGTCTTATTGCACTGTGATCTGTTCTTTAGCATTTGCTGAGGAGTGATTTGCTTCCAATGATGTGGTCAATTTTAGAGTAAGTGCAATGTGGTGCTAAGAAAAATATATAATCTGTGGATCTGGGGTGGAGTGTTCTGTATATATCTATTAGATCCGCTTGGTCCAGTTCTGCATTAAAGTCTTGGATATCCTTGATAATTTTCCGTATTCTTGATCTGTCTAATATTGAAAGTAGAGTGTGAAGTCTCCTGCTATTATTGTGTGAGAGTCTAAATCTCATTTTAGTTCATTAAGAACTCGATGTATGTATCTGGATGCTTCTGTGTTGGGTGCATATATATTTAGGATAGTTCGGTCTTTTTGTTAGATTGATCCTTTTACCATTATGTAATGTCCTTCTTTGTCTATTTTGATATTTGTTGGTTTGAAGTCCATTTTGTCAGAGACTAGGATTGAAACCCCTGCTTTTATTTTGTTCTCCATTTGTTTGGTAAATCTTCCATCACTTTACTTTGAGACTATGTGTGTCTTTGTATGTGAGATGAATTTCCTGAATATGGCATACTGATGGGTTTTGACTTTTTATCCATTTTGCCAGTGTGTGTCTTTTGATTGTGGTTTCTAGGCTGTTTACATTACAATGTTATTATGGTTATATGTGAATTTAATCCTGCCATTTGGTTACTGGCTGGTTTTCCTTCCTATTACTTGACTCATTTTCTTTATTGCATTTTTGGTCTTTGCCCACTGGTTTGCTTTTTCGGAGTGGTACTTGTTCCTTTCCATGCTTCGTGTTTCTTTCAGGAGCTTTTGTAGGGCAGGTCTGGTGGTGACAAAATCTCTCAGTAGTTGCCTGTTCATAAAGGATTTTATTTCTCCTTCACTTACGAAGCTTGCTTTAGCTGGATATGATATTCTGGGTTGAAAGTTCTTGTCTTTAAGGATGTTGAATATTGGCCCCCACTCTCTTCCAGCTGCCAAGGTTTTTGCCAAGAGATCTTCTGTGAGTCTGATTAGCTTCCCTTTGTGGGTGACCTGAGCTTTCTCTGGCTGCCCTTAGCATTTTTTCTTCATTTCAACCCTGGTTAATCTGATGATTTTGTCCCATGGGGTTATTCTTCTTGAGGAATATTTTTGAGGTGTTGTCTGTATTTCTTGAATTTGAAAATTGAACTGCCTTGCTAGACTTAGAAAGTTCTCCTGGAGGATATTCTGGAGTGTATTTTCCAGCTTGGATTTATTCTCCCCATCATATTCAGGTACACTGATCAAGAGTAGGTAAGGTTTTTTCACATAATCCCATATTTGTTGGAGGGCTTCGCTTATATTTTTTTCACTCTTTTTTCTTTTGTCTTGCTTTCTCTTTATATTTCATTGAATTAATCTTCAATCTCTCATATCTTTTTGCTACTTGATCATTTCAGCTATTAAAACTTGTGTTTGCTTCACATGGTTCTCTTGCTGTGTTTTTCAACTCCATCAAGTAGTTTATGTTTTTCTTTAAACTGATTATTCTAGTTAGCATTCCGTCTAATCTTTTTTCACGGTTTTTGGTTTATTTGCATTGAGTTAGAATGTGTTCCTATAGCTCAGAATCTTGTTATTATTCACCTTCTTAAGCCTGTATCTGTCAATTTGTCACTCTCCTTCTCAGTCATGATGTGAACCTGTGTTGTCGAGGAGTTGTAATCCCTTGAAGGAGAAGAGGTGTTTCTGGTCTTTGATGGTTTCATCTTTTTTGTGCTGATTTTTTAACCTTATCTTTGAGGATTTACCTGGCTGTGTTGTCAAGGAGCTGCTTGATGAGGTCGCCTGTCTGCCTGTGAAGACAATACTGGGTTTCTAGGGACTCCTTCAGGTTATAGGAAAGCTTCCTGCATCATTTTTGTTTATACTGGGAGATTAAGCCCACCTCTTCTGCTGATCTGTAGGCTCTGCTGAGTTGTCAAGAACACTGTTCCATTCTCAAGTAGGCTTCTTGTGTGTGTGTGTTTGTTTGTTTGTTTTTGTTGTTGTTGTTAAAAAATATTGCCCAACCCCACCCTTCTAATGTTGGATTATGCCCTTCTTCCACTAGGCTGGGTCATTCAGGGTTCAGCTCAGACTGTGGGAGTGGCTGTGTTACGCACAAGAGTCAGAGCTTTAGCCCTCTGAGCTTTGTGGGGAAGGGGACCTACTCAGCAGCACCCTGCCATCTCCCACTTTCAGCTTCCTCTTTCTCCAGTCATGGCGTAGGGACCCACCCAGCTGCTCTCACTTACAGCTTCCTCTATCTCTGGTCAGGGGTAGGGGTCAATAGCTCAGTCCTCAGGTTCTCCCCTCCACCCTTTGGGCTTATGCATCTGTTCAGGTCTGTGTGCCAATCCAGAACATCATCCTGGATTAGTATTCAGAATCTCCACACTTGTAATTCCCAGTGCTTGACTGGAAAAGATCCCCTGTGCTGTGTATTGCTGAGGCTTTTGTGGGAAGAGCTGTATCTGGAGCAGAGTGCCACACGGGGAGCCTCTGACTCACCAGTCAGATGCACTTTCTGGGTAAAGCAGCACCCCTCCCCTCCTCTGTGCTGAGTGGGTTTTTCTCACTGTTGTACCAGACCCATTGAAATGTACCTGGTAACTTGGTTGGAATTAGGAGATCTCTGGATTTCTGTATCTCTCTCACTGGGTGTTGTGTGCTGGAGCTGCATATATTCAGCCATCTTGGATGCCATAGCTCAATTTTTTAAAGTAGAATTTTTGTCTTGCACTTGTAATCTCTGGCTTTCATAAGGGTCAATTTTGCAAATGTTTGCTTTTCTCTAGAAAACTAGAAATAAGTGCTATAGTTCTATTAAACTATTCATTACTTAACAAATAAAACCAATGAGAAAGGCACGATTACCATATCCCTTCTGCGTTTGAATAAGTGATATTTGTGTTTATATTTTTTGGAAGCATTGCCACCTTCTTTCCCCCAAGTGTGTGGCAAGTATTTTATATTTTCTTCATTCATTTGTATCATGCATATTCTATAAATCATTGTCTAATTCACATAAACTGTAAAGACATCTTTAAGATTATTTAAATTTAGTGAAGGCTTTATTCTATAAAATTAGGTAAATTTCATCTTCTTTCTCTCTAATTATATCTTCTCAGGTATTGCTTTGTGAAATTTGTTTTGCGTGACACTTTAGAAACATTCTTCAAACTTTCCTTTTCTAGACATTCTAGTTGCAATTCAACACCCCAATCTTTTATCTTAACATCTAAAACACCACAGATATAACAACAAGAAACAAAGACTGACTTTCAAAGATAGAAAGAGGAAGAGAGTTTGTCTAGGGAGTATAAGATTTGAAGAGTGATAATATGGTAGGTTTATTGAGTTTTCTTATTGCCTTTCATGTATGCCAGGTGATGGACTGTAGAAGCTTCAATGCAGAGTCTCCAAGAGACACAGACAAAAAATGTTTTACTGAAGTTTTGTTCTCTCCCAGGAGAGGGTAAGCTAATCACACACAACCACATATAACTCTTCTAGAGAGAATAACCAAGCTACTCTGGAAAAACATCACAAAAATATCTCCTACTGCAGATTCTGTGGAAACATGTGCAGGACAATCTTCTCTCAGTCCAGTGATGCTGTGATTTTTCATGAAGACAGAGTAGGCAGCTAATTTTCTATCACTTACCCAGAGGAAAACAGAGCACCACATTCTAATATGCTTACAATGTCCACTCAGTTCAGTAGCAAGCTGAGCATCCAGGTCCACACAACAACAATAGTTTTTAAACAGCCAGAGCTAAGTAGGATGGATTGCACTGTGCTTTTGGCCTGCCCTCCCTACTGCCTGGCCCTATCCTCTCAGGAGGCTTCAGTGGGGACTTAAGCATCTACCACCATGCAACCTCTTATGCACTGAATAATTGAAGTCAATCTAAACTAGTTAACACTCTGCTATTTCCTCACTTTACAGGTCAGCAGGACCAAAAATTAGCAACTGTACAATCTACACCTGCTTCAAAAAACAAGAAATGTTTTAACATACATTAAAACAAAGAATAGAGGTATGGGGTCTTGGTGCTGAAACCTATAAAACACTGGTGAAAGAAATCAAAGTAGAAATAAGTGGAAATGCACTGTGTTCATGGATGGGAAGTCTCAATATATTGTGTTAATTTTTCCCCAGCTTGATCTATATATTTGACGCAATTTATCTCAAAATCTCAGCAAGAATTTTTGCAGATAAAACAAACTTACTTTCTAGGATAGCTCAGAAAATTTTCAAGAAGTTTATAGTATGAGGAATCCATTAACAATATTTCAGAGAGTTATTACACAGCCAAAATAATCAAGACAATTTGGTAGTGACATAGCAGTTGATTCATAAAAATAAAAAAAATAAAATAAAAAATAAAAGTAGCAGAAGAGAAAGCCCTGGTATAGAGCAACACTGGTATGGGTATGACCAAGTGAAAGGGCACAAAGCTGGCAAATACAAATCAGTGGAGGAACAATAGTCTTTCAACAGATGGTGGTAGAGCAAGTGGAAATCAGTAGCTTACCAGAAAAAAATAGAAGCCTTAACATAAATCTTACCCACAGAAATTAACTAAAAATGACTCATAAACTTGAATTTAATCTAAAATTATGACACTTTCTGTAAAACTTTTTCAGAAGAAAAATATGAATCGTAAAGAAATGTTAAGCCTTTTAGGTGTAGCAAAGACTTACGGTGTGTAATATCAAAAGTATATGCCATAAAAGAAAACCTGATAAACTTTGTAAAATCAAAGTTAAAAAGTTCTTCACTGTGAAATACTAATGCAGAGACTGAAAAGTAATTCTGTTGTGGAAAGTAGTACCCTTCCTGATAACAGCTGGAGACAATGGGAAGACCACCTGCAGAGAGAGAGCATTACCTTTTCTGCTGAGAGAAGCAGCTGTAACAGAGAGCTTCAGAGACTTGCAGAGATATTCAAATTATTTTGCTTACACGAGAGAAGCCACCTTCTCCAGGTCTGCCTCTCTGCTAAGAGCTGAACATTCCATGGGAGAAAGTGCCAGTAGAGAGAAGCTACCCCCTCCTCTGAGCTCTTTTAACACTAAATAGAACTCTTTTTTTTTTTTTTTCTTTTATTCTTCACTTGCGTGTGTGCCTCATTTTTCTTGCATGCAGGACAAGAAATAAGGCAAAGGTGCCATGAGCACAGAGTTTTTTAGTCAAAAAAAAAAAAAAAAAATGACTCTGCAGTTATCTTGTAATAATAGCACTGACATTTCTGTGTTGATATTTATTAAGTTGTTTCTTTGAAGAGGCAAGACTTTCTTTTTCTTGAGAAGATAAGAGATTTTTATTTTAAAGTTCAATATTCAGGGCACTGTTAGGAGACTCTGGATCTTATTATAACATTTTATTTTGCCATTATAGCTATATTTTTCTGATGACACCCTGACAGATGAAAGGGTGTGCTTTTAAAATACCAGCATAATTCCAAGTTTGCTTCTTTACTTTCTTTGACACCAAGGGCAGGGCTCCTCATTATTGATAAATAAATATGCAGATTCAATCTTCACCCTATGCCTGCTTACACCTCCCTGGCTGGGAGGGGAAGATTATTTTACCACATCGCAGGGTTAAAAACACTAGCTCTATACATTACCTTCTCTGATTCCATTTCAGAACTGGCTCAAGGTGCTTGCTACATTGCTTTCTGGTGCAATCAATGTTCTCACTTGCACTTTTTGTCTTGGCTAGGTTTCTGTCTTCCTTTGTTCTGTGTTGTATTGTTTGGCTAATTTAGAATGGCTATGAAATAAAATAGTATTGTCTTAATGTACTTTTCCTATTCCTGTGGCAATTAAAGTTGGGTTTTTTGGGATAATTATTGTCTATGACTCTACATTTTGGGATACCATCTCCTTCAAGATCAAGTCTGTAAAATCAACAGACAAAGAGTATCCAGGAAACTCAAACGTCTTATCACTTGCGAGGTCTTAAGTTTCTCTCCAGTTTATCCCCTTTCAGAGACTTATGTCTGCTGCATGTATAATATGCAGGGGTATTAATTGTATTTATGGGAGAGGGTAAAGTACGTCTGCTCCATTTACTTTATCATGTAAATGATGACTCAAGATGCAGAACATCCATGTTATTTCTTTTGATCAGTAAATTTGAAGTCATTTTTGCTGCTGAAAGAGTTTAAGCTAGCTAGTTTAACATAAATTGAGACTGTTTAGGAAGTTATAGCATCAGACAGATATTGTAATTATGCTGACTATTTCATGTTTTGCATTTGCTTTACTTCGTTTTCCTTCATCACCTGTCTCTCCTCCTCCCCATGCTTATTTTGTTGTTGCTGTTTTTGTTGTTGTTGTTGTTATTTGTTTGACACTTACCTTAATCTGGCCTTAACCTTACGGTATTGTAGTTCACATTTTAACCTGTCTGATTATCCTTCATTACTTTATCCTACCTTTTCTTAAATGTCATTTTCTTTTTTTCTTGTTGTCTCATTGTTCACCCAAGTTAATCTTTTCATGTTTTATTTTATGCATCATCCTTTTGTTGTTGTTGATTCTTTTGTGGTATAGTCTTAGCCTGCTCCCCAGCCAAAAGTGTGGTGACAATATCTTGGCTTACTGCTACCTCTGCCTCCAAGATTCAAGCAATTCTCCTGCCTAAGCCTCCTAACCAGCTTGGATTACGTGGGCCCACCTCCATGGTTGGCTGATTATTGAAGTTTTTAGAAGGATGGGGTTTTATATCTATTTAAAAAATGAAACTGGGATGGTCTCAAACTCTTGACCTCATGTGATCCACCAGCCCCAGGCTTCCAAAGTGCTGGAATTAAAGGTGTGAGGCAGGTCTGGCTAAATTTCTTTAACATTATACATGTTCAGTGTTTAACCATGCCTATCAGACCACGCTCTGAAAATACAGTTTGAGAAGTAAAATGTGGTATCTATCTTAACAGCATGTCTACATAGGTGAAAGAGACATTTTGTTGTGTCAAGTCATTCCAGAATAAGAAATCAGGATTTCCCATATAGATCATTGATTCCACTTGAAAATAAATGCATATGGTAGAATGAGAGCAGTATGTCTCTAGTCTGAGGAATCTGACTGTCAAAATCCATATCCCATTTCAACGCCAGCTATCCCAGAAAATGAAATGATGAGTCTTGTCAAGCCTTTGCTTGTGAAACCAGCAGTTGCATAATATATTAAATTCACCATTAATGCTACTTCTGAAAAGTTGTGCAGCAAGTATCCCCGATGTAATTCATTTCAGCCCAAGGGTTGGAAATCTCTGCTGGAAAAATATGAGAGTGCTAATTGTACAGCTAGTTGATTCAGGCACGGACCTGCTGGTCAAAGCAGAAAGTAAAAAACAAATTTTAGAATGAGCAGGAGAAAATTATAACAAAACCAAAAAGAAGTATGACAGTTGAAGTGATAACCACTGACACTAGTTTCAGTAAGACAAAATTATTGCATCTCTTGTTAACACCACTGTTATCTTTACTTTAAGGAGAAGCTGTGGTGAAGAACAATGAGTAAAAAGTAATACTACAACATTATGTTTGCTTTAGAAAATTAAAATAAATTTATTTTAAGTCCACAGTGTATGTGTTTGTGTGTGTGTATATACGTGTGTGTATACATATATATAATATATGTATGTGTATATATATATATATATATATATATATATATATATATATATATATATATAATTTACCTACATCAGGTGCCTAGAATGTCAGGGTGACAGAGCCACCCATTCAACTGAAAAGGAGGGGACTGAAAAAGATAGCCAGGCAATTCTGATGGGTAGGTCCCATCTCCACAAAGACAAGCAATCTGAAATGCTCTGAATTGAGAGTTTTGCAACAAGCATAACTGGAACCCATATAGTTAAGCTCTGTGGGGCAAAAGGGGTTTGCCATTATAGAAGGAGTCCACCTCTACCAAGGCAATCAGCCATTACTGAGGCAGTGTGCCGTTACTGAGGCAGACTCCCATTAACATGGCAGTTCTAACTGTACTTATGCAAACAAAACCACAAGGAAGTTTACACAGCAGCTAGGCAGAGTCCATGGCAGCTCAGCAATGCCTCTGTTGGAAGACTGTAACTAGACCACCTCCTTGCTGGACATGGCAACTCTGAAAATAGACACTAGCACATCAGGAACTTATAAATAAAGCCCTTCTTTCCAGAACAGAGCACATCAGAGCTCCTGGCAGAGAACTTGAGCTTCTATAAGGAACAGATTGTCTCCTCAAGTGTTACCCTGACCCTCATATATCCAAAGAGACACCTCATAAAAAAGAGCTCTGGCTGTCATTTGGCAGAAGAAACCAGCAGCCACCCTCACTGTTCTGCATCACCTGCAGGTGATCTCCAGGCAAGAAGAGTCTGGAGTGGACCTCCAGCACTCCTGAAGCAGAGAAGCCAGACTTTCAGAAGGAAAACTAAGAAAACAAAACAAAACAAAACAAAACAAAAAAACAAAAAACAAAAAACAACAACAACAACAAAAAAAAACACTGGAAGAAATAGATAACATCAACAAAAAGGATGTATACTCAGAGACCACATTTGAAAGTCAACAGTTGCAAAACTACAGGTCGATAAATTCATGAAGATGGAAAGAAGCTAGTGCAGAAAGGATAAAAACATCAAAAAACCAGAACACCTCTCCTCCTCCAAGGGATTACAACTCCTCACCAGCAAGAGAACAAAGCTGGATGGAGAATGAGCATGAGAAATTGACAGAAACAGGCCTCAGAAAGTGGGTAATAATAAAATTCTCTGAGCGAAAAAAACATGTTCTAACCCAATGCAAAGAAACTAACTTTGAGAAAAGACTAGATGAAATGCTAATGAGAATAAACAGCTTAGAGAAGCATATAAATGACCTGATGGAGCTGAAAAAAACAGCACCAGAACTTTGTAAAGCCTACGCAAGTTTCAATACCTGAATAGACCAAACAGAAAAAAGGATATTAGAAATTGAAGATCAACAAAATGAAATAAAACAAGAAGGCAATATTAGAGGAAAAAAGAGTGAAAATAAATGAACAAAGCCTCCAATAAATATGGGATAATGTGAAAAGACCTAATCTATGTTTGAAAGTTGTATCGAAATGTGATGGGGAGAATAAATCCAAGCTGAAAAACACTCTTCATGGTACTATCTGGGAGAACTTCCCCAACCTAGCAATGCAGGTCAACATTCAAGTCCAGAAAATGCAGAAAGCACAAGAAAACATTTCTTAAGAAGAGCAACACCAAGGCACATAATCATCCAATTCACCAGGGTTAAACATGCTAAAGGCAGCCTAAGAAAAAGGTTGGGTTACCCACAAGGGGAAGCCCATCAGACCCAAAGAGGTCTCTTAGCAGAAACCCTACAAGACAGAAGAGAGTTGGAGACAATATTCAATGTCCTTAAAAAATATAAAAAATAAATAAAATAAAATAAAATAAAATAAAATAAAATAAAATAATAAAATAAAAATATAAAAAATTAAAAAAAGACTTTCGAGCTGGAAAGGGGCCAATATTCAATGTCCTTAAGGAAAAAAATAAAAAATAATAATAAAAATATTTTAACCTAGAATTTTATATAAAGTCAAACTAAGCTTCATACATGATAGAGAAATAAAATCCTTCTGAAAACAAACAATGCCAAAAGATTTCATCACTACCAGTCCGGTCTTATGAAAGCTCCTGGTAGAAGCACTAAACCTGAAAAGGAACAACCAGTACAAGCCACTACGAAAATACACCAACTGGTAAAGGCCATCAGCATAATGAAAAACTATGTCAACTCACGGGCAAAGCAACCAGATAGCATCAAAATGGCAGAATCAAATTCACGCATAACAATATGAACCTTAAATGTAAAGCAGTTAAATGCCCCAATCAAGACACAGACTAGCAACGTGGATAAAATGTCAAAATCCATTCGTGTTCTGTATTTAGAAAACCCATCTCATGTGCAGGAACTCACATAGGATCAAAATAAAGAGATGGAGGAAGATATATCAGCAAATAGAGAGCAAATAAAAACAGTAATTACAATATTAACTTCTAATAAAATGGTCCTTAAACCAATAAATTTCAAAAGAGACATAGAAGGGCATTACCTTATGGTAAAAGGATCAATGCAATGAAAAAGCTATCCATTCTAAATACATACACAACCAAGACAGAGTACCCCCAGAAACACAAGGCAAGTTCTTAACTCAACCATCTTATCACTTGCTAAGTCTTAAGTTTTCTCTCCAGTTTATCCCCTTTCAGAGACTTATGTTTGCTGCATGTATAACATGCAGGAATATTTTTTTTTTATTTTTTAAATTTTATTTATTTATTTATTTATTTAGAGGGAGTTTCGTTCTTGTTACCCAGGCTGGAGTGCAATGGCGCGATCTCGGCTCACCGCAACCTCTGCCTCCTGGGTTCAGGCAATTCTCCTGCCTCAGCCTCCTGAGTAGCTGGGATTACAGGCATGTGTCACCATGCCCAGCTATTTTTTTTTTTTTTTTTTTGTATTTTTGGTAGAGACGGGGTTTCACCATGTTGACAAGGATGGTCTCGATCTGTTGATCTCGTGATCCACCGGCCTCAGCCTCCCAAAGTGCTGGGATTATAGATGTGAGCCACTGTGCCCGGCAACATACAGGAATATTAATTGTATTTATGGGAGAGGGTAAATTACATCCACTTCATCTACTTTATTAGGTAAATGATGATGCAAGATGCAGAACATCCTTGTTCCTTTTGGGCAGCAAACTTGAAGTCATTTTTGCTGTTGAAAGAGTTTAAGCTAGTTTAAAATAAATAGACACATTTAGGAAGATATAGCATTGGAGAGATATTCTAATCATGCCAACAATTTAATGTTTTGGATTTGCCTTACTTCTTTTTTCTTCATCACCTGTCTCTCCTCCTCCTCGTGCTCATTTTGTTGTTGCTGTTTTTCTTGATGTTGTTGTTGTTGTTTGTTTGACACTTGCCTTATTCTGGCCTTAACCTTATGATATTGTAGTTCACATTTTAATCTGTCTGATTATCCTTCATTACTTTATCCTAACTTTACTTTCATTCTTTTTTTTTTTTTTCATTTTTTATTTTTTTATTTTTTATTTTTTATTGCATTTTAGGTTTTGGGGTACATGTGAAGAATATGCGATTGTTGCATAGGTACACACATGGCAGTGTCCTTTGCTGCCTTCCGTCCCCTTGCCTGTATATGTCATTTATCCCCATGCCATCTCTTCCCACCTCCCCACCACAATCCATCCCCCATTTCCCCCCAACGGACCCCAGTGTGTAGTGCTCCCCTCCCTGTGTCCATGTGTTCTCATTGATCAACACCTGCCTATGAGTGAGAATATGTGGTGTTTGATTTTCTGCTCTTGTGTCAGTTTGCTGAGAATGATGGTTTCCAGGTTCATCCATGTACCTACAAAGGACGTGAACTCATCGTTTTTGATGGCTGCGTAATATTCCATGCTGTATATGTAGCACATTTTCCCTATCCAGTCTATCATCGTTGGGCATTTGGGTTGGTTCCAGGTCTTTGCTCTTGTGAACAGTGCTGCAATGAACATTCTTGTGCATGTGTCCTTATAATAGAATGATTTATAATCCTTTGGATATATACCCAGTAATGGGATTGCTGGGTCAAATGGGATTTCTGTTTTTAGGTCCTTGAGGAATTGCCACACTGTCTTCCACAATGGTTGAATTAATTTACATTCCCACCAACAGTGTAAAAGTGTTCCTATTTCTCCACATCCTCTCCAGCATCTGTTGTTTCCAGATTTTTAAATGATCGCCATTCTAACTGGTGAGAGATGGTATCTCAATGAAATTTTGATTTGCATTTCTCTAATGACCAATGATGATGAGCATTTTTTCATGTGTTTGTTGGCTTCCTGTATGTCTTCTTTTGTAAAGTATCTGTTCATATCCTTCATCCATTTTTGAATGGGCTTGTTTGTTATTTTCTTGTAGGTCTGTTTTAGTTCTTAGGATATCAGCCCCTTGTCATATGGGTAGACTGCAAAATTTTTTTCCCATTCTGTTGGTTGCCAATTCACTCTACTGACTGTTTCTTTTGCCATGCAGAAGCTGTGGAGTTTGATTAGGTCCCATTTGTCTATTTTGGTTTTTGTTGCCATTGCTTTTGGCGTTTTGGTCATGAAGTCCTTGCCTACGCCTATGTCCTGAATGGTATTGCCTAGATTTTCTTCTAGGATTTTTATGGTGTTAGGTCTGATGTTTAAGTCTTTAATGCATCTGGAGTTAATTTTGGTGTAAGGTGTCAGGAAGGGGTCCTGTTTCTGCTTTCTGCTCATGGCTAGCCAGTTTTCCCAACACCATTTACTAAACAGGGAATTCTTTTTCCATTTCTTGTTTTTGTCAGGTTTGTCGAAGATCAGATGGTTGTGGGTATGTTGTATTTCCTCTGAGGCCTATGTTCTATTCCATTGGTCTATATCTCTGTTTTGGTACCAGTACCATGCTGTTTTGATTACTGTAACCTTGTAGTATAGTTTGAAGTCCGGTAATGTGATGACTCCTGCTTTGTTCTTTCTGCTTTGAATTGACTTGGCTATGCAGACTCTCTTTTGGTTCCATATGAAGTTTAAGGTGTTTTTTTTTTTTTTTTTTTTTCCTAGTTCTGTGAAGACCGTCATTGGTAGCTTGATGGGAATAGCGTTAAATCTGTAAATTACTTTGGGCAGTATGGCCATTTTCACAATGTTGATTCTTCCTAACCATGAACATAAAACATTTCTCGATTTGATTGTGTCCTCTCTTATTTTCTTGAGCAGTGACTTGTAGATCTCTAAGAGGTCCTTCACGTTCCTTGTTAATTGTAGTCCTAGGTATTTTATTCTCTTTGTAGCAATCGTGAATGGCAGTTCGTTCTTGATTTGGCTCTCTTTAAGTCTGTTACTGGTGTATAGGAATGCTTTGATTTTTTCACATTGATTTTGTATCCTGAGACTTTGCTGAAGTTGTTTATCAGTTTCAGAAGATTTTGGGCTGAAATGATGGGGTCTTCTAGATATACTATCATGCCATCTGCAAATAGAGACAATTTGATTTCCTCTTTTCCAATTTGAATACTCTTTATTTCTTTTTCTTGCCTGATTGTTCTGGCTAGAACTTCCAGTATTATATTGAATAGGAGTGGTGAGAGAGGGCATCCTTGTCTAGTGCCAGATTTCAAATGGAATGCTTCCAGTTTTTGCCCATTCAGTGTGATATTGGCTGTTGGTTTGTCGTAAATAGCTTTTATTGTTTTGAGATACGTTCCATCAATATCTAGTTTATTGAGGGTTTTTAGCCTAAAGGGCTGTTGAATTTTGTCAAAGGCCTTCTCTGCATCAGTTGAGATAATCATGTGGTTTTTGTCTTCGGTTCTGTTTATGTGATGAATTACGTTTATGGACTTGCATATGTTGAACTAGCCTTGCTTTCCTGGAATGAATCCTACTTGATCATGATGCATGAGCTTTTTGATATGATGTTGCAATGTGTTTGCCAGTATTTTATTGAAGATTTTTGCATCTATGTTCATTATGGATATCGACCTGAAATTTTCTTTTTTGTTGAGTCTCTGCTCGGTTTTGGTATCAGGATGATGTTTGTCTCATAAAGTGATTTGGGAAGGTTTCCCTCTTTTTGGATTGTCTGGAATAGTTTCAGAAGGAATGGTATCAGCTCCTCTTTGTATATCTGGTAGAATTCGGCTGTGAACCCATCTGGACCTGGGCTTTTTTTTGGTTGGTAGGTTCTTAATTGCTGCCTCGACTTCAGACCTTGTTATTGGACTATTCAGGATTTCAGCTTCTTCTGGATTTAGGGTTGGTAGGATGCAGGTGTCGAGAAATTTAACCATTTCTTCCATGTTTACTAGTTTATGTGCATAGAGCTGTTTGTAGTAATCTCTGATGATGGTTTGGATTTCTGTGGAATCTGTGGTGATATTCCCTTTATCATTTTATTGTTGCATCTATTTGGTTATTCTCTCTTTTCTCTCTTATTAATCTGGCTAGTGATCTGTCTATTTTGTTGATCTTTTCGAAAAACTAGCTTCTGGATTTATTGATTTTTTGAAGAGTTTTTTGTGTCTCTATTTCCTTCAGTTCTGCTCTGATCTTAGTTATTTCCTGTCTTCTGCGAGGTTTTAAGTTTTTTTGATCTTGCTTCTCTAGCTCTTTCAATTTTGATGATAGGGTGTCAGTTTTACATCTCTCCTTTCTTCTTATGTGGGCACACATTGCTATATATTTTCCTCTAGAGACTGCTTTAAATATGTCCCAGAGATTCTGGTATGTTGTGCTTTGTTCTCATTGGTTTCGAAGAACATCTTTATTTCTGCCTTCATTTCATTGTTCATCCAGTCAACATTCAAGAGCAAGTTGTGTATTTTTCATGAAGCTGTACGGTTCTGAGTTAGTTTCTGCATTCTGAGTTCTAACTCGATTGCACTGTGGTCTGAGAGACTGTTATGATTTCCGTTCTTTTGCATTTGCTGAGGAGTCATTTATTGCCAATTATGTGGTCAATTTTAGAGTAGGTGTTATATGGTGCTGAGAATAATGTATACTCTGTGGATTTGGGGTGGAGAGTTCTGTAAAGGTCTATTAGGTTTGCTTTTTCCAGTTCTGAGTTCAGGTCCTGGATATCCTTGTTGATTTTCTGTCTGGTTGATCTGTCTAATATTGACAATGGGGTGTTAAAGTCTCCCACTATTATTGTGTGGGAGTCTAAGTCTCTTTGTAAGTCATTAAGAACTTGCCTTATGTATCTGGGTGCTCCTGTATTGGGTACATACATATTTAGGATAGTTAGCTCTTCTTGTTGCAGTGTCCTTTTACCATTATGTAATGTCCTTCTTTGTCTCTTTTGATCTTTGTTGCCTTAAAGTCTATTTTATCAGAGATGAGAATTGCAACTCCTGCTATTTTTTGCTCTCCATTTGCTTAGTAGATCTTCCTCCATCCCTTTATTTTGAGCCTTTGTGTATCCTTGAATGTAAGATGGGTTTCCTGGATACAGCACACTGATGGGTTGTGGCTTTTTATCCAATTTTCCAGTCTGTGTCTTTTGATTGTCACATTTAGTCCATTTACATTTAGGAATAGTATTGTTATGTGTGAATTTGATACTGTCATTTTGATGCTACCTGGCTGTTTTGTTGATTTGTTGCAGATTCTTGATTGTGTTGATGCTCTTTTACCATTTGGTGTGTTTTTGGAATGGCTAGTACTGGTTGTTCCTTTATATGTGTAGAGTCTCTTTCAGGAGTTCTTGTAGAGCAGGTTTGGTGGTGATGAAATATATGAGTACTTGCTTGTTTGCAAATGATTTTATTTTTCCTTCACTTATGAAGCTTAGTTTGGCTGGTTAGGAGATTCTGGGTTGAAAGTTCTTTTCTTTAAGGATGTTGAATGTTGGCCTCCAATCTCTTCTTTCTTGTAGGGTTTCTGGTGAGAGATCTGCTGTGAGTCTAATGAGCTTCCCTTTGTAGGTAACCCGAACTTTCTCTCTGGCTGCCCTTAGCATTTTCTCTTTCATTTCAACCGTGTTGAATCTGATGATTATGTGCCTTGGGGTTGCTCTTCTTGAGGTATATCGTTGTAGTGTTCTCTGTATTTCCTGGATTTGAATATTGGCCTGCCTTGCTAGGTTGGGGAATTTTTCCTGGATAATATAATGAAGAGTATTTTGCAGCCTGGATTCATTTTCTTCCTCACATTCAGGTACATCTATCAAACGTAGATTAGGTCTTTTCACATAGTCCCACATTTCTTGAAGATTTTGTTCATTTCTTTTTGCACTTTTTTCTCTGTTCTTGTCTTATCTTTTATTTCATTGAGTTGATGTTTGACCTCTGATATTCTTTCTTCTCCTTTGTCAATTCGGCTGTTGCAGCTTGTTCATGCTTTGCGAAGTTCTCATGTTGTGTTTTTCAGCTCCATCAATTCACTATATTCCTCTCTATGCTGTCCATTCTCCTTAACATTTGGTTCAATCTTTTTTCAAGGTGCTTGTTTCTTTGCATCGGTTTAGAACATGTTCTTTTAGCTCACTGTAGTTTCTCACTAACCACCTTCAGAAGTCTGTTTCTGTCATTTCATTACCCTCCTTCTCCATCCGGTCTGCTTCCCTTGCTTTTTAGGAGGAGAGGTGTTCTGGTTTCGGGAGTTTTTATCCTTTTTGCACTGGTTTCTTCCCATTTTTGTGGATTTATCCTCCTGTTGTTTTTGTAGTTACTGTCTTTCAGATTGGGTCTCTGAGTGAGCTTCTAGTTTGTGGATGCTGAAGTTACTTTTTTTTTTTTTTTTTTTAAATTTCTTTTTAAGCTTTCCTTCTAACAGTCTGGCCTCTCCGCTGTAGGACTGCTGAGGTCCTCTCCAGGCCCTGCTTGC